>NC_136430.1:385705999-386150999 GCF_052849685.1 Lactuca virosa
ACATGTCATAACTTCTTCGTTATAACTCGGATTTCGGTATTCTTTATATATCCGTAATCCTTGTTACGACCACTACAACTTTCTTAATAAATATCGGCTTCATCTAATATTTATTTTCGATGCTTATTTTTATTCTTAATTAATTAAATCCTAATAATTAAGCATAAAACACATAATATTCACATAATTCCTTTTCATTTCTTCAAAATGAGTTTCAAAGGTTAACCTAGACTATTATGTCAATATTAATGCCTGGCCTAGAAACACGGGCGTTACATCTTGGTCCTTCTATCCCTTCCATGCAAGAGTTGTGATATCTTAATGGATTAATAAGTTAAGGTTTTAGCTTTTGGACCTTCCCTAGCCATGGAAATTCATGAAGGTGGAAACTTTATGACTTAAGACAATGTTTTGAGTGCTTAATGAGGAGTGGGATCAGGTTTCATACGTTGGGCGTATGTTGAGTACCTTGGGCGTACTTAACTACCTTGGACTTTGACATTTGTTGACTTACGTCTATTGTTGACTTTTTGACCAAGTTTGACCTTGGGTCAAACTTGAGGATTTTGGGATATTGATTAAGATTTTATCTTGTTCTAGTGTTTGTGGATTCGCGGGTGCAAGCAATGCAGAAGGGAGCATATCGCAGTCTTTCAAGGTTCTTCGATTTAGGTGAGTTTTCCTCACTGTACTCATGGGTCGAAGACACCAATGTTGGACCACTAGATTATGTATCCTGGTTATAGGATAGTGATATGCTAGTATATGACTGATTAGTAGATCTATATGATTATCTATATTTTTGTTGGTTCTGTGTTTATATTTACCTGTTACATATGTCGACATATTGTGGTTGGGTTGAGGCAGTCCTGCTTTGTGCTCACGGCCAAGAAACTCTGGGCAGTCTGGATAGGCTGTAGGCCCTGCGAGGTTTTCCATTTAGGACAAAGGCCCGGAGAGCAGTCAGGATAGGCTGTAGGCCCTGTGAGGAGGTCCAATCATGCCGAAGGTTCGTAGAAGCAATCGCATCACATGATCTTTGTATATCGCATGCATTCCTTGGTCCAGCTAGTGCAAACAACGGCATCAATTTCTAAACTAGTCGCCGGTATTCAACGATATCTACTTTGTAAAGTCGCACGGTGTACCTTTTCAAGCAAATGGGGTAGCATATAAGCGCGGGTACTATATTACTGACGGTATATATCCTCCCTTATCTGTTTTTGTGAAAGCATTTAAATGTCCGAACGACGAAAAAAGAAAAAAGTTTAAAGAGGCGCAAGATTTAGCTAGGAAGGACGTGGAGCGAACATTTGGTGTACTCAAGAGGCGTTGGCAAGTATTAGCATTCGGGGCACGGTCATATGAAGTGAGAAGGTTGTAACACATAATGTATGCGTGCATCATATTGCATAATTTTATTCTTGAAGACGAAGGAAGAGCGATATGTCGATACAATGAAAACGAAGTTTTTCCAAATGTCGAAGGAGTAGCAGTTGGTACCCAATAGTATAGGGCAAATAGAAAAGAAATACACAATCACAACATTCATCACGCCCTTCGTGCTGATTTGGTGGAGCAGGTTTACAGGGCTCATATTCAGTCGCCGACACAGTATTGACACGATGATCTGTCTGACGAATCAGATGAGGATTCTGATATGTTCGTCGAGAGCGAGGATTCTGATGACGATGACGAGAATGACGTTGATGAAAATGACGATGATGATGATGTGGATGAGGAGGACGGCGATTCCGAGTGACGTATTTTGTTTTTTTTTAATTCGGATAGTAATTATGTTTTCTAGGTTGTGGTTTTTTAATATTTGTTGTTTTCTAGTTTTCTTTTATTTTTAATCTTTCTTATTTTAATGTATCTTTTTATGCAATTTTATTTATTAATGAAGTGGTTTTTATTTTTAAATAATTTTTATGTTTATTATTCTTTTAAAAAAAATTATAAATCATCAAAATCAATTATTATTATTATTATTTTTCTTTAAAAGTGAAGGAAGTTTCCCGTACACACCCTGACTTTTGATGAGGGAAAGGAAAGTGAGGGAAATGATAACGTGGCAGGCAAAAATGTTGAGTATTGGAGATATAGAAACTGATTTGACATTTCATGTTGATTATTGAAGACTTTTTATTCTTTGTAGTGAGTTTTGTTATTCAACACATGTTTTATTTTATCCCATATATATAGCCTATAGCTTAGCATGTTAGGCAAACTTTTTCTCAAAAACTTTCTTTGAATGTTCTATTTCTAAATCAATAACATACAAAAGCTTTACATATTAGGTGCAATTTTATGGTGATTAATTCATGATTGTTATTCTAATCGCACTCGTCATTTCGTTTTGGAATTCACAAAAAAGTGAGGGAAGCTTCCTTCACGCACCCTCTTGCCTTAATGAAATCTAATTTCCTTCCTTATTCGTAATATTTTGTATCATTGTATTCCTTCCGTATTCGTATGTGGTTAGTGTGCGTTTGCATTGCCCTAATTAAAAAAGAAAAATCACATGTCATCATTTTTAAATATTCATGAGTCACGAATGAAGAATGCATCCACTTTGTACGAATGTTTTCATTTTTCACTTTTATTTGGATGTTAATGACTTTATTTGTAACATCCCAAAATTCAAGACCAACAATTTCATTTTAATTAAGTTATTATATAAAACCAACAGTATAAAAACATTCATAATAATATCTCATGTCAAAACCAAAGTGTCAATAATCAAAACATATTATCATAAAACCATATCAGAGTGTAATCCCAAAGATCTCATGTGCGGAAAACATAGTGTGATGCGCTGTGATCAAGTCGGCTCCTTTCCTTTGAAAACGATTACCTGAAACCAAAACTGTAAACCGTAAGCACAAAGCTTAGTGAGTTCCCCCATCATACCCCATACCATACAATCACATACTGTCAGGCATACCGAGGTGCCCGACCTACCCCATGCCAGGCATATCTGGGTGCCCGAACTACCTTGTCGAGCATACCGCGGTGCTCAACCTACCCCTGCTAGGCATATCGGGGTGTCTAACCTACCCCTGTCAGACATACCGGGGTGTCCAACCTACCCCTCCGGTTTATCTCAACCGGTCACGGGGACCATTTCACCCGTACTACTACCACATAGAAACATAACATAATTATATTGTCATACATACCGGGGTGTCTGGCCTACCCCTTGGCCCTATCGACCAGATATGGGGACTATTCCCCCTGCTACCACTATCACATAACGTCATATCATAAACATACTACTTGGCATGCATGGGTACTGATTACCCCTTCGGTATCTTTCAACCGGTATCTGGGGACTATTTCACCCCTACTACTACTAACACATATATCAGAGCATCCTAGCATATAGAGCATATCAGATACTTGCAAACCAGAAAATTATCACAAAGACAATCATCTCATACATAATCACCTACTGGTGAGCCGGCATTGGTGCTTTAGACCCACCTCTACTGGAAGGTAACTCACCTCACACTGTTGAAGTCCCGCAGACGAAGACTTTAGCTGCTGGATGACAGATTCCAGATCTATCAACATCGAAATAACACCCAATTAATAATTGGGTTCCAACACATAACCGTAAGTCCATGCTTGGGGTAAAAGACTGCTTTACCCCAATCTTAGCTTGATCTAAGCCCCAAGGCCCAATCCAGAGGCCCAAAAGTCAATTATCAGTCAAAGCCCAACATATGGCCCAATTTTCCTAATTGGGCCCAAACCTTACATGATTTTATTCTAAGGCCCAACCATTTAATCTAGTCCAAACATTTGACATTCTAATGGCCCAATATCATATAATCATTAAGACCTAAATTATGGCCCATCTATGGCCTAATTTTCCAAATTGGGCCCAAACCTTCATATGGGCCTGACCCTAAAGCCCATGTAAATATTCTAGTATGATCACTCGTGGATGACCCATTATTGGCCCAATCACCAAAGCCCAATAGAAAGGCCCAACACAAAGCCCAAGTTAAATTAGGGTTTCACATAAAATGACAATTAGGGTTAAGTGTTTCTCACTTAACCCATTAAGGACTTAATACATTAAGTCCATTACTCTACTAGATAAGTCATATGTTGTGATTGGGTGTAGTTCACAATTCCATTCCAATGGCCCAAATCTGGGTCCCGATAAGTCCAAGGCCCATATACCAAAATTAGGTTTTCTAAACCCTATTAGGGCTTCCAACCCAATCATAGCCTAATAGGCCCAATAGCTAGGTCTTATGATCAATTAGGGTTCATCAGGCCTATTAGGGTTTCACTAGGCCCATTAGGGTTTCGCTAGTCGGGCACCACCCACTACCACCTCGGGTAGTGGTGGTCAACGGCGGCTCACGGCCGCGGCCACCACCTCACGGTGGTGGTTAGGGTTTCTAGTCCATTTTTGTCCAAGCATCCAAAAAGCAACTATACGCAAGCAAAAGCACACCGCCACCCAACACAGCAGTTGGTGGCGGCAGCCACCACCTCACGGTGTTGGTTTCGAGTTTTCTTATTATTATTTCGGCACCGGTTACAATATTTCAATGAAAATTACAAACTGGACACACACACACTCACTAAAATACACACACACGGTGGTACATGGTGGCAGCCACCACCTCACGGTGGTGGTGGTGGCTGTTCTTGAGATTTCCAACCAAACAAAGCCACCCACGACACACTCACACAGAAATAACACACACACACACACACACACACCTTCTTGCTCGGAGGATGAGTTCAACCACCCACCTGGTGGTGCATGACGATGGCAGTGGGTGGAACAACCGCTAGGTGGTGACGGTCGACACAAAAAGGCATACAGCAGCAAGGAGCGACGCCGGCGGTGGCTGGAGGTGGTAATAGCGATGACCATCGGCGGTAGAACGAAGAGGAAGAAGAAAGAGAACGGCGGCAACGAACGGCAGCCACAACGGCGGTAGTCAACGGCGGGACTGAAAACGATAGTCGACCGAACAACGCCTTGCGAAGGACCAAAGGTTCGACGACTCCTATGACTACCTGCGACGTTACTGGAAGCGGAGATATAGCGGTTGTCGTCCGCCCGGCGAAGCAACCGGTGGCGGAGAGACATGGGTGGAGAGGTGGCACCGGTGAGGGAGGTATAAGGTGGCGGTTGTTACATCTAGCTAGGGTTAGGGTTAGGATGATATATATACCCGATGCCCTACAATCTTATTTCCATAATGCCAAGATCAGTCCTCCCTTTCTCTTTTTTTTCAAACCAAGGCCAAAATTTACCCTTTCAACCCTAGCCTCGGAAATCCCCTTCAAATCCAATCCGAAATTTACCTAGCAGCCCCTGTCTTCATAATTATTTACAATATAAATCCAGAATTTACATTTTATCCCTTGCTTCCATAATTCCTTTCATATTGAGTCCTAATTGTTACCAAGCATCCCCTGTCTTCTAAAATGTTTACAAAATAAATCTCAAATTTATACTTTAACCCCCGAATAATCCAACTTATGACATTTGGCTTCCCAAAACCAACACCTTGCTATATGATTATTGATTTTAGGGCTACTATACATTCATTAATTTATTTCTTTATTTATTTAATAAATGGGGTGTTACAACTCTCCCCCACTTAAATTAGATTTCATCCTCGAAATCATTCCTTACACGCCCAACCACTCTAGTAACATAGTCACCATCCTGGGCACACCCTAGCCTTCCCAGGGTAGCCATGACCAATCTTCGCAAAACCCTAAAATCTGTAGGTGAACAAATTCATCGCAACAAGATCACATCTACTCCGTCTGAAATTTGTTGTCTCGAGATGGTCTGAGTCCCTGACAGACCACTCATACTGAATCATTATCGTTGAATTCAGCCCGTTTATCCCTCAACTGACTACTCAACTTCTAATAGCTTGAGGTTCCCACTATAAAACAGGATTATAAACCAAATTATCCCTGCATATCACTTATACTTGGCCAAGGCTCACATAACCCCGCTGTGAGTGACTTAGCATAACCTAGCAATCTGTTACTCCAACCATACATGAGATTCTAAAATACCATTACTGCTTGAGACACTGAAACTGTCTGAAGCACTTGGCTGCCTGAAACAGTATGTTGCGCCCTGGCTACCTTCCAAAATTAACCGAGAGATCCCTGGTCTCAATTTGTTTGCCAGTCATCTGAAATACCTGGTTCCGGCCCGGTTGCGGAGCCAAAGGACTCCCACGTAGTTGTCTCACACGACTCCTGAACGAAATCCTTCTCTGGAGCTAGTTGCTACTAGTTAACATGCCACTGCGGCTCTAACGACTTCCTGATCTAAGCGATCGGGTTCATGCATCAAATCATGTCATCATCAAATCCAAGACTAAAAGTGATTGTTATCTGACCAATGGTAGCCTTATGTCACACGTCCTTAAGCAGTCCATTGTTTCCCTGATCTCACAATTTTAGTGGCGTTCCTACGGTCGTATCACTGGTTCAACCGGATCGAACCCATATGGGTAATTCCGTAATCCAATCTGTGGATTACCATATCCTCACTACTGCACCCGAAATGGTGGGTACTCCTATTCCTTCTGCGTCCTAACAACGCGCTCATGCTATCTACCAACCTGGTGAATGCTACGGCTACACCCGCAGACTTACAACAATCTAGAACTATCTTCCAACCCTTCTGAATGCTACGGCTACACCCACATACTTACAACACTTCCCACACTACCTGGCTGCTCGTGAATGCTACGGCTACACCCGCAGTCTTACAACACTCTTTTGGATTAGGTTTCTAAGTTCATAACAATTTCTGGAATGTACTTGACCCGATTAGCATGGTCCATTTGGGTTGCATGGCACCATGCATTTGGATATACCAAAATGAGAGAAATAACACTTAAGGTTTATTAATATATTATAAGTTCTAATATATTAATAATATTATTTAATTAGTATTGATCAAGAATTAATTTGGAATTAATTAAGTGATCAAAAAGGAGACTAATTAAATATATGGGTTGATTGTGTAAATCATCCATACTTATATAGTGGGCTAATGCTTCATGGATTATCAAGTTAGGCTAAAACCCATAGGTTGCTCCATGCAGGCTCCATGGTGTTTTGAACCCATGGATCCAAGAAATGAAGAGTCATCTCAATTAGGGTTTACATAATGTAACCCTAATTACGACACACTATATAAGCAACATGTTGTAGACCAAAATCGGTACTAGTGTGACAACAAGAGGGCATAGCCGATTTTAGAAGTGTTCTATTTCTCTCAAGGTTATTCCAAGTGTATTTGGTGTTGTTCGAGACATTTGAGGCATCACACTTGAGGTGCTAGGCTCACAAGGTTCTCAAGGAATCCAAGCAACTAAAGGTATGTATTTCTTACTATCTTTTACATTGAAAAGTTCCCCATGTATGCTAGATAGGTTATGAACCTTGGAAAAATCAATTTTGCATGTATCATAGATAAAACATAGATCCAAGGTTTCTAGGGTTGCATGTACACCATATGAGTGTTAGAATGCTCAAAACCCTACAGTGGTATCTGAGACTAGGCTTGTTTGTTTGATACTTGATGCAAAATTGTGAAAAAACTCAGTTTTTCTGCACTCTGCAGCATGAACTCGCCGAGTCCATGGGGGGACTTGACGAGTCCATGAGTAAACTCATCCTACTCGTCGAGTAGGTTCTTGCAGTGGACGAATAGGAGCCCCTGAGTGCAAATTTTCGAGTTTTGCGGCTGGAAATGGACTAGAAACATTACCCTAAACTGTTTTGGTGTTATAAAACTTGTTTTAGATGGTGTAGTGGTTATGCTAATCCATTTTCAATAGCTATTATCAAAACTTCAAGTTTTATATGGTTTATTTATGATTCTTGAAATTGTTGATATGAACATTTATGAACTTATGAGTTTAGAAGATCAAAGGAATTATTTGTAACTTGCTTGTTAGTTTAATTCTTGATCATTATGTGTTTTAATGGAATCCATAATTTGTCCTCAAGTTATGGATTACCACAAGTCACTCTTTTAAAGTCCATTATTAAACACATAGGTTACATAAAATGAAAAGTCTCTCATTTTATTAATCCATTAACTCATAAGTTATTAAAGATGAAAACTTTTGAAAGTTAAAAAAATTGCCCTCAAGTTTTGGAACATGTAAAGTCACTTTAAAAACTTTAGTTCCAACCCCTAGAATTTTAAAAGTAAAAATTCAACCCTTATACTTTATAATATTATAAGTTTAATAATATATATATATATATATATATATATATATATATATATTGTCACACCCCAAAACCGGAACGGCGGAAACGTTCGGGGGTGGAGGACGTCATGTTCAGTATCACAACAATGCAAAGTAGTAAACAAGCAACAACATCATCCATTGCATTAATAATATAATTTTATACAAGTGTGTTCTGTCAAGTTATATAGACACCAAAAATATACATCAAAAATAAAAGATGAGTCTTGAACGAGCTTCATCTTCTCAAAACTTGGCACCGGTACCTGTCTACTGGTGACCTGAGAATACAAGTTATTTTGAAAGAGTTTATCAGCTTTAAAGCTGGTGAGATCATAATTATATTAGTGTCTATATTTGTATGAAAGTGTTTGTAAGTCTGAAATGTATAAGTTTTGTAAAAGTTTGTAATTGTTGGAACTCTCCTAGAAAACCCTATGTTTCCTACTAAAAGTAGCCTTCTACCAAGGCATCTAGTGTCTGTGTGTGTGTCCCTTGTAAGAGTATGTATTTTCCCAAATCTGACTATCATTAACCAAAAATATAGTTTTTACATTATTGTTTATTCTGTGAATATCACAAAGTAAATGTAAAGGGAAAATGAAATAGTACTGTAGTGTTGTATTAAGTAACTACTGCTGTACTAATTACTTTAAACTAATTGTTATTTTAAAGTACCATGTGTTCGGCCTGTATCCTGCTACCGACTCTATAGAAAAACGACGATGTAAGACGTCGTAAGAAATGACGTTTGGCACCCGTAGACTTGCAAGTCCCACTGTAGCGAGCAGCAAGGTGTAGGATAGTCAATCCAGTATAGATCTATACACAAACTCATACGCTCCCCATTTAAGGAGATTCTGGATACAAAACGGGTCATGACAGGTAGTACCATGCCCCCGTTAAGTGGCTCACATAACTGTAAGTAATGTATATGTATATGTATATGTATGTGCTAGCTGTATTGTGTGTTCTTTCTCTGTCTAGCTTGTATGTTTTGTTTCTCATCACTGTGTATTATGTTTGTTTCTCATCACTATGTATTATGTTTGTTTCTCATCACTATGTATTATGTTTGTTTCTCATCACTATGTATTATGTTTGTTTCTCATCACTATGTATTACTCATGAATGAACTGACTCATTGTATGTTTCTTTGTTCTAGTAATAGTATCTTCCTAAACTATACCTATTATATTTTACTAGTAATGTTGTTTGTGTATATGAACATGTTTGTATACCTTTGCTACCCAAAGGCATTGAACTGAATGAAAGAAGTAACCTTTTATATCTATACACATATACATGATATATAACTAGGATTCAAACGACCTTTGGACAAATAACCCGAATACCCTAAGTCCACAACCAAACAAGGAACAGGAAGTAAGGTGAGCTATCAGTCCTAAGTCCTTTCAATCCTACTTATATAATTATATCCATATAGATACACATAATATAAGTTAAAAGAGTTTAATAAAAGTATTTGACATGTAAAAGAGTTTGTAAAACAGTTTGAAGTAAAACAGTTTGTTAACACAGTTTGAAAAGTAAGAAATCCACTTGTTTGGTAGTTATTAATCACATGTGATTGATATAATAGCTATAATAGTTCAACTTGTATTCCCCCCATAAAAGTATTTAAAAACATTTAAAAGGTTAATTAAGGGGTATGAACTCACCTGTAGTGAGTGGTTTGGATGAACGGAATGTATAGGATGCTAGGTGTCAAGTGAAGACTTGTACACACACGATGATCCTAGTTAACATATAATATCACATATATGTATCCAATTAGTCTTTAAACAACTAATTAACAAAGTTAAGACATCCTAGGACATGTAAAACACCTTATATAAGTGCTATAAGTCCTAAGGATTTCATCTAAGTGTTGTAGGACATTGCTATTGAGTTTAGGGTTCAAGGGAACCCTTTATTTGAGTTTACGGTTTTGTGACCATAACTCATTGAGTTTACGGTTGTAAACCCATGAGTTTACGGCCGTAAACTCATGTTTCTTGACCATTTTGTGATTTGAAGCCTTAAAGATTACAAGAAGCATTCCTACTTCATGTTTAAGCCTTAGGAAGAGATTAGGGCACCATTTCACTCCTTTTAGGAGTTCACGGTCCTTGGACCATTTCCCTTTGGGTTTACAGCCGTAAACCCAAATGGTTTGTGGTCTTTTTATGTTTTCAAGTACTAAACCCATCAAGGAATGGATCTAGGCTAGTTTCCAAGGCTTAGAAGGGACTAGGGCACCCTTTGGCACCCTTTTTAGGGTTTACGGTCCAAGAACATCTTGGACCATAAAACACCTTTGATCCTTGGTTTCTTGGGTGTTTTCTTGATGTTTAGAAGTGTAACAAGCTCTATAATACTCTAGGATATAAGTACTTACTAGGTAGAAGCTTGAAAAGGTGCTAAAAGTCCAAGAACACTAGTGTGTGTTCTTGGTGAAACTTGAAGATCTACACTTTTGGAATGATTTCACGGATGGAATCATGTTAGATCACTAGATTAAGTAAGATATCAACTTTTTAGGGCTAGAAACACTTACAATGTTGAAGATCAAGAAGAAAAGTCGATGATACTTGAGAGAGAATTGAGTTTTGGATCTTGAAATTGTGAAAAGTGATGAATAATGACTAAGTGTCATATTTATACCCTCTTTTAGGGTTTACGGCCGTAAACACCTTTGTTTAGGCCGTAAACTCCAAACTCTTGGAGTTGTGGAATTATATTGTTTCACAATAAACCCTAGGGCATCCTCTCTCCTGTTATCTCCTGGAGTACTAATCTTAAAATACTCAAACTTATTCCAAAAAGCTTGAAAATTAGGAGAAACAGCTTTGACTCCTATTGAAGTGAATGGTTGTACAGAATAGAAATTTCGGGTTGTCATATATATATATATATATATATATATATATATATATATATATATATATATAAGAACAAGTCGTCTTACCGTTAGTAGGCCTCATTCACGAAGCCGTTCTATAAGAGGGGGGGGGTATAAGGTTGTTGCCTATAAAATGGCAGCTTAATGGGTGTCCACTCTCACCCACCGCTTCCTTGACTGGTGGAGGGTCGTTAGCCAAACGGGTAGGACAAGGACTTATAAATCTTCATTAAAAGTATGATGAAAAATAAAGTAACTAAATGTTTTTATAAATTCTCAATCTTAGTTACTTTAGGAAAAATGTGAATAAGGTGCTAGCCCATGAAATTACACTTTGCAATTTGATTAAGTCGTTAGTGGAGCGTGTGTGGTTAACCGGCACACTAACCTGGACTTAACAAGGAAGGCAAAGGGTAACTTAATATTTATCATAGTATCGATGGAGCGCATGTGGTTAACCGGCACATCGATTGAGAGGTAAATATTAAGGGTACCAAGTAATTTGCATGGTTACTTCACACCTTGTTTTGTGATCCTCAGCATCCCAGTCACAAAACCTGAAGGGCACACTCGAGATTGAAAAATGCCATTGAAAAGTTCAATGAATCTCAAAGAATCTAGGAGTTTCAAAACCAATTAAAACCTAATAATTTATTTCGTTTTTCATGGTGGAAATTGGTGAATCGTCATTCACCTACCTTCAAATATTTTATAGCTTGGAATACGGCATCCCTCTTCTAAGTTATAAAATATCGTGTTGGGTCCTAGCCTTAATAATACATTTGGGTGTTTTACTAAGGACTATCTTTATATCTAATCTAAACTTGACTTCCTTCTTTTTAGATGTCTTCCAACAATGCTGCTTCTGGCTCAAACCCTACCGGCTCCTTCTCTCTCATGAACCTTTTTGGGAGAGTCATCTTTGATGGATCCAACTTTATGGATTGGATCAGGAACATCAGGATGGTCACTCGGTATGAGGACAAGGAATATGTCCTCGACAAGGAGCTTAAGGAACTTGATGAGTCGTCTGCTACTCCTAAAGAGATCGCTGAATATCAGGCCCATGAAAGAGATGCTACCAAAGTGGCGTGCATCATGTTGGCTACTATGACAGTTGAGCTCTAAAAGTCCTATGAGGACTTCTACCCTTTTGAGATGCACCAGGACTTGATGGACCGCTACCATCAGAGTGCTCGTCAATAGAGGTATGAAATCATCTCCTCCATGATAACAACCAGGATGAAGGATGGTGAACCCATCACGGGCCACATGCAGAAAATGCAAAGGTATGTGGACCGTTTGCTGAAACTGAATGTGAACTTCCCAGAGGAGTTGGAAATTGATATCATTTTTCACTCTCTACCTTCGTGTTATGATCAATTCCGCATGACATACCACATGAACAAGGAGGAAGTTACACTCAGCAAACTTCAAGGACTTCTGAAGACCGTAGAAAGTGGTCTTAAAGGTAAGTCGGTTGTTACTAATCTTACTCCTACCGCGGCCCTGTCTTGGCAATCGGGCAGGGCAAAGGAAAGAAGAGGAAGATCCCTTCGAAGGGTACCAAGGGAAAGTCCCTTGATGGCTCCTCTTCAAGTGAAACCAAGAAAGGTTTCGTCACTCCTTCTGCTAACCCTAAAGAGGCTGAATGCTTCTATTGCCATGAAAAGTCGCACTGGAAGCGAAACTGCCCAAAGTACCAGCAAGATGTTAAGGATGGGAAAGTAAAACCCAACCATTCAGGTATTTTCACTATATTGTCTAATAACTCACCTTATTCTAATTCATGGGTCCTTGATACAGGTTGTGGTATTCACATATGTTGTGATTTGCAGGGACTAAGAAGAAGTGAGAATGTGGAGCATGGGAAGATAAACTTGATCATGGGAAATAGGAAAGTTACACCTGTCACCAAGATTGGAGTTTATTCTTTGTTGCTAAGTAGTGAGTTAACATTAGATTTGAATAAATTTTGTTATTCGCCTGAAATGGCAAGAAATATTATTTCCTTTCATGGTTTGTACAAACAAGGTTTTACCTTTTCATTTGATAATGATAGTGGTGGTATTAATGCTTTCTTTAATAATGTTTTTTATTTTAAAGCATTACCTTGTGATGGTGTGTATGAAACTGTGTTGGTTGTTGATAACATAGGAAATAATGTATTGTGTATCGATTCTTCCACTAGCTTGGATAAAGCATCTTTATGGCATTGTCGTCTTGGACATGTAAGCAAGAAACGCATAGGCCAACTCCAAAAGGATGGAGTCTTGGAGTCATTTGACCTAAAATCAGATGATAGTTGTGAATCTTGTTTACTTGGGAAAATGAGAAAGTCACCCTTCACTAGTATTTGTGCTAGGGGTGAGGGTTTGATGGACCTCATACATACTGATGTCTGTGGACTTTTCAGAACCGCCACAAGAGATGCTAACCGCTTCTATGTGACTTTTACTGATGCTTTTAGTAGATATGGATATGTCTACTTAATCAAGCATAAGTCAGAGACCTTTGAAAGATTCAAAGAGTTCAAACAAGAAGTGGAGAATCAGTTGGGCAAGAACATTAGGATGCTTCGATCCGATCGAGGTGGTGAGTATCTTAGTACAGAGTTCCTTGACTATCTTAAGGAATGTGGGATTGTCTCACAATTGACACCTCCCAGGACACCACAACTTAATGGTGTGGCTGAGAGGCGCAATCGAACCTTGTTGGATATGGTTCGTTCCATGATGAGTCGATCTTCGCTACCAATCTCATTTTCGGGGTATGCCTTAGAGACTGCCGCCCATATCCTTAATTTAGTCCCTACAAAGAAGGTTGCCAAAACACTTCATGAGATGTGGACTGGAAAAGTTCCTAATCTGGACCACATCAAGATTTGGGGTTGCGAGGCTGTTGTGAGGCGTGAGTATCACGATAAGCTTGAACCTCGAAGTGAGAGGTGTATTTTCATCGGCTACCCACAGAGATCCTTCGGTTACCTCTTCTACAGACCTAGTGATAATGTGGTCTTTGTAGCAAGGTAGGGTGTCTTTCGAGAGAGAGAATTCATAAGCCAAGGAAACAGTGGGAGGCAAATTGACCTTGAATAAATTCAAGAGTCAAGTGGTGAAGGAACCTCAAACCCTAGCAGTAAACCTGAGGAAGAAACTCTTGTTGATCCAATTGACGAGTCTGTACCTCTGAGGCGTTCCACGAGAGTTAGGAATGCACCTGAGCATTACTATGGTTTCCATATTACTGCGAAAGGTGATACACTTATCAGTGATAGCACACTGGTAAGTCTGGATGAACCTAACAGCTACACGGAAGCCATGGCAGGCCCTGAGGCTGCTAAATGGAAAGAGGCTATGGACAGCAAGATACAATCCATGTATGAAAATCAAGTTTGGAACTTAGTTGACAATGTACCAGGTCGTAAGACAGTTGGGTGCAAATGGATCTTCAAGAAGAAGACCAACATGGATGGTAATGTACACACTTATAAGGCGCGACTGGTTACAAAGGGCATTTCTCAAACTCCGGGGGTTGATTATGATGAGACCTTTTCACCAGTAGTGAAGATTAAGTCTATTAGGGTTATCCTAGCCATTGCTGCATTTCATGACTATGAAATATGGCAGATGGATGTCAAAACCGCTTTCCTTAATGGAAAGTTGGCTGAGGATGTTTACATGAGTCAGCCAGAGGGTTGTGTCAGTGCAGAGTACCCTAATAGAGTGTGTAAGCTTGAGAAATCCATCTATGGATTGAAACAAGCACCTCGCAGATGGAATCTTTGTTTCGATGAGAAAGTCAAAGAGTTTGGCTTTTCGAGGAGTGAAGATGAATCTTGTGTATATGTCAAGGCTAGTGGGAGTATAGTCAGCTTTTTGGTACTGTATGTGGATAACATACTACTCATAGGAAATGACATCCCAACTCTGCAGGAAGTAAAGTCCTGGCTTGGGAAGTGTTTCGCTATGAAGGACCTTGGAGAAGCTGCCTATATTCTAGGGATAAGGATTTTGAGAGACCGGAGTAAAAGACTAATTGCACTTAGTCAGAGTACCTACTTGGATAAGGTGCTAAATAGGTTCAGCATGCAGAATTCCAAGAAAGGAGAGTTACCAATCCAGAGTAATGCCAGACTGAGTAAGACTCAGAGCCCGAGTACAGAGGCCGAGATAGCAAAATGAGTCGAGTACCTAATGCTTCCGCTGTAGGCTCGATCATGTATGCTATGACTTGTACTCGTCCTGATGTGGCCTTTGCACTGAGCATGGTCAGCAGATATCAGGGGAACCCTGGCAAGGCTCACTGGACTACGGTAAAGAACATTCTCAAGTACATGCGGAGGACTAAAGATTGGGTCCTTACCCTCGGTGGGAGTGATGACTTGAGAGTATTAGGGTATAGTGATGCTAGCTTCCAGACTGATAGGGATAATTTTCGCTCTCATTCAGGCTGGGTCTTTACCTTAAACGGAGGAGCAATTTCTTGGAAAAGTTCCACGCAGGAAACGGTGGCTGATTCAACTTGCGAATCATAGTACATAGCGGCAAGCGAGGCAGCAAAGGAGGCGATATGGCTAAAGAACTTCATTGGAGGCCTTGGAGTTGTACCGGCTATAAAAGAGCCAATGGAAATTTTCTGTGACAACGAAAGTGCAGTTGCCTTAGCCAAGGAACCAAGGGATCACGGGAGATCCAGACACATCGACAGAAAATACCATTTCACCAGACATCGAATAGAAGAAGGACTCCTCGTGGCAAAGAGGGTATCATCGGATGAGAACCCGGCAGATCCCCTCACGAAGGGACTGGGCAGGGTTAAGCATCTCCAGCATGCGAGGCGCATAGGGCTGAAGGATGATATTAGTTTTAGTAGTTAGATAGCTTTGAAATGTGTAAAGTGTAATTGACATTTGATGATGAATAAAAGTTGTGTTTATTTATGAGTAAAGTGTTGTTATCTTTTCTCAATCGTTTACTATTGTTTCATTTTTCATGTTTTGACTTCCAGAATAATTATGTTTCATATTATTCAAATTCTCCACAGTCGGTCATATGTTGGAAGTAGATATGAATCAAGACTGCCATGGGTTGGCTTGTAGATGTCCAAGGTACTGGACATAGCAAAGTGTTCCTACAACACTCATGAGTGCTCATAAGTTCTGAGTATTGGATTCAACCCACGCTCGTTGGTATCACTTCATGGAATTTATCTCGAGTGATCGCGTGGCGGTAATATCATATAAGTCTTCAAACCTAGAGATATGACTTGTTGCCTATGAGTTGGTTATGCATTGATTGTATAAAATGCATTGGTAACTCGATGTTATAAAACATGACTTTGTGTATGATTCAACAAGTAGTAGAACAAGCACATGAGTCGAAGTTTATCTGTTCCTTCTTGGATTAGAAGCAATATCTGGGCCCCTCGATGATTTTGTTTTGACCTATGTACCGAGCCCGGTCAGAACTAAGCTGATGTGTTCAATTAAGTTCTATGTCAAACAAATCAGAAATCGGGAAACAAACTCCTGGACAATAAGTAAGACATTGTTCCATGTATTTGTCCGGCTGATATCTGGAACAGAGGATTATATGATCACTTATCTTATATGGCATATCATCATCTTCTCAGTTTCGCGAGACCTTGAAATAGCTACGATTGCTGATCGATTCCTGAAGTCATTCTTGCGGTTATAGTTATTAGACTTATCCAAGTGCGAGACTGTTGGATTAGGTGTCTAAGTTCATAACTATTTCTGGAATGTACTTGACCCGATTAGCATGGTCTATTTGGGTTGCATGGCATCATGCATTTGGATAGACCAAAATGAGAGAAATAACACTTAAGGTTTATTAATATATTATAAGTTCTAATATATTAATAATAATATTTAATTAGTATTGATCAAGAATTAATTTGGAATTAATTAAGTGATCAAAAATGAGACTAATTAAATATATGGGTTGATTGTGTAAATCATCCATACTTATATAGTGGGCTAATGCTTCATGGATTATCAAGTTAGGCTAAAACCTATAGGTTGCTCCATGGAGGCTCCATGGTGTTTTGCACCCATGGATCCAAGAAATGAAGCGTCATGTCAATTAGGGTTTACATGGTGTAACCCTAATTATGACACACTATATAAGCAACATGTTGTAGACCAAAATCGGTACTAGTGTGAGAACAAGAGGGCATAGCCGATTTTAGAAGTGTTCTATTTCTCTCAAGGTTATTCCAAGTTTATTTGGTGTTGTGTGAGACATTTGAGGCATCACACTTGAGGTGCTAGGCTCACAAGGTTCTCAAGGAATCCAAGCAACTAAAGGTATGTATTTCTTTACTATCTTTTACATTGAAAAGTTCCCCATGTATGCTAGATAGGTTATGAACCTTGGAAAAATCAATTTTGCATGTATCATAGATAAAACATAGATCCAAGGTTTCTAGGGTTGCATGTACACCATAGGAGTGTTAGAATGCTCAAAACCCTACACACTCTCCATACTATCTGATCGCTAGTGAATGCTACGGCTACCCCCACAGTATTACAACACTCTCCATACCGGTCGAACAACCACTCGACCTAACACACAAATGAACTTGAGTCCTAACTGGAGCTCTAACCTGGTTCCCAACACCTGCTGTCTGAGAGTCACGAAGGCTGCCTGCTGCTCAGGCCCCCAACGAAAGGCCACCGATTTCTTGGTCTGTCGGTTCAAAGGAACTGCAATCTCGGAGAAGTCCCGTATAAATCTCCAGTAATAACCCGCTAGACCCAGGAAACTACGAATCTCAGTTGGAGACCTCGGAATCTCCCACTGCATCACGGACTCTATCTTGGCTGGATCGACCAGAATACCCTTCTGGTTGACAAGGTGCCCAAGAAATTGTGCCTCGCGCAACCAGAACTCACATTTGGAGACTTTACAAGAAGTTTATCCCCCACTTAGATTCGACTAAGTCTTCACAGTACGTGAGAATTGAAGGATTCCCAATCCTTCTTACTTCCCAATAGTCCACTGTCAACAATCTGAGCTTACCAATGCTAACGATCAATTTCCAGTCAAACCTCAAGGTCGCCCTTTCTCTGAAATCCTGAAGAGTACCCTTGAGATCTGGTCCAATCTGACACCTCAATCCATCTCCCATGATGTCAACTAAAGGCCTTAATCTTCACTCTGGCTGACGAATCCTCGTTCATACTCCCAATTTCGCAGCACTACTAAACTCTGACCGAACACAACCCATGCGAGAAATGCAATTCTATTGAAAATCCAATGACCGAACACCCATGCGTCTAACTCTTGCAATTGACTCCACTATCTTCATGCTACCAGTCCTTCCCTAGCAACGGTAGTGCTTTGAACTCAAAAGTTCATCCATAGACAATTGTCGACCATACCTGAACCATGATAGAACCACTGAAATCTGACTTCGCTGGAGAACTATCGCTCTAATCCTGACCTAATATCCTCTGAATAATACTCCTGAACGGATCCCGACAAAAATCCAGAATAATAATGGTACACGCGGAACCCACTCCGCAAGATGCGTCCTTCTGTGGGTTCATCAAGGACTTTTCGGCATCCAGAATGGCATATAACAATCCTTGATAACCCGGACAATAGCAGAAACCGACCCGAGATCTAACTTATCTAAACTCACACACAATTCCAAAGCGATATGTATTCCCAACATCCCTCTAGTAGCAGTAGAAGATGACATAACCGCAACATCTGGAGGAATACTGATCAACTCCTCCTGAGATACTTCGATCAACCTGAGATCATGGTGCAAAACTCCCTTTCGAACCTGATGACAGGAACTAACAATAGGGTCCTCCTTCCTGAAGGACTCTAAGGATTCGCAGGCGTTGGTGTCACACCCCCAACCAGAACGGCGGAAATGTTCGGGGGCGGAGGACTTCATGTAAGTATCACAACACATGCAATATAGTAATCAAAGTACAAACAACCATTGCATTAATAAGTATAAGTTTTACATAAGTGTTTAAACATTACATATTCAAACACTAAAGTAGGTACAGTACAAGACAAGAGTCGAGGTACGGTACTAGGTAGTCTTCTCAAAAGCTTTGGGAGTGTACCTGTCTACTGGATTCCTGAGAATACAAGTTATTTGGAAAGAGTAGATCAGCATTTAAGCTGGTGAGTTCATAAGTATTTTAGTTCTGTTAAGTATACTCTAAGTTCTTTGGAAAAGTTCACTGGTTCCTCCAGAAAATCCTATATATTCCGAGGTGATAGACTGATAACCTCAATGATTTCCCTATGTAATTACTTAGTTTATACTAATTATATATAACCTAATATCGAACGGACAGTTAAATGGGTGTATCTGCCCTAAGCCCACAACCAAACAAGGAATAGGAAGTAAGGCGGAAGTCACACATTTCACTGTCAATCGGATATTACTTATGTATAACTCTGATGTAGAAACTAAGGAGTTATAGAATTAACCACTAAAGGTCCTTTATGTTATACTAGTTTACAGAAAATGAATGACTAAGTTCCCATTTGTAAAAGTGGTTTAATCCCATAAACCGTTTCATTTGTAAAAGTGGTTTAATCCCATAAACTGTTTCCTTTGTAAAAGTGGTTTAATCCCATAAACCGTTTCCTTTGTAAAAGTGGTTTAATTCCATAAATCATTTCATTTGTAAAAGTGGTTTAATCCCATAAACCGTTTCATTTGTAAAAGTATTCTTAGTTATATCCGTTCTACAGTAAAAACCTTAGTTTTAATCTTGGAAAATATTATATTATCCATAATACTGCCTTGTGGTTTTAAATGTTCAAAACCAGAAGTACAAGTATATTTACCATACTTGATTCATGATACGTAGTTTTTACTGTAAGTAAAAACTAACATAATGTATATTTGGTCAGGATGTAATTATCTTTTCTTACTGTTTTAAGAGAAGTATATTACTTAGTAATTTACTCATTGTTTTATCCATGTGAGTTCTATTAACCATACTAATATGACTGATATGCCTGATGCGACGTTCTTCAGGCGCCGGAAACGATATGATATGTGACACCCTAGGCCTGCCGGCCAAACTGTAGCGAACAGTAAATGTGCGAGATTGTCAGTCCCATATAGATCTATACACAAATTCACGCTCCCCAAAAAAAAGATTCTGCTTAATAAGTCAGGACTTAAAGTCGTACTTAGATAAGTACACCATGAAGATTCTCACAAATTTATTGTTTCAACGAGATTTACGATGTATTATTACCCCGTGATTGCTAAGCCTGGTACTATGTATTGTACCTTTGTTAATGCAAACCCTGTATGATGTATTATTACCCCGTGATTGCTAACCCTGGTACGTTGTATTTGTACCTTTGTTAATGCAAACCCGGTATGATGTATTATTACCCCGTGATTGCTAAGCCTGGTACGTTGTATTTGTACCTTTGTTAATGCAAACCCGGTATGATGTATTATTACTTCTTTAATACATTATCCTTATATTAAAAGTATTATACATATCTTGGTATAGATAAATGAATTGTTGGTAATTTCCTTGGAAAGTATAAAATCGTGAATCATACTTGTATATTTAGTTTTGAATCATAAATTATACCTATTATAATTTATATGTTCTATCTGATTAGCATGATTTCTCATGGATGCACACCTTTGCTCAGAATGATACAAAGGTAATGATACCGAATGAAGTAACCTTTTATATTCATATATGTATAATATATATATAACTAAGAAGGAAACGACCTTCGGACAAATAACATCACCTTAATTCCACATCCAAACAAGGAAAAGGAATAAGATAATTCATTAGTCTTATGCCCTTCAAATCTTATTTGTATATTTATACATATATAAACATGATTTTGGTGATTATAATTTGAAATAGTTTATAAAACCTTTGTCAAAGAATTTATCGGGTTTACATGACTTTAAAGATTTAACATGGCTTTAAGTCATTTTGGAAGTATTTGGTAATCCTTAAAAGCATAAGGAAACCCTTTGTGTGGTTATTATCACATACAGTTATTAACACAATTTAATATTGTGTTAAACTTGTATTCCCCCCCCTAAAAAGTATTTAAAAACCATTAAAAAGCTAAATTATAGGGGTACGAACTCACTTTGATGAGTGGTTATTCGGGCAGCGTTTCGTTTCTATAGATGATCTTTCTCGAAGAAACCCTGAGTTTTTGAGTAAAAACCGGCTTTATGCGGGCAACACTTCGACTGGAAAGAGGTTATCTTCTCGAGAATTTTGGGGCTCTGGGGCTTGCTTCGGGTTTTAGACTTGATACCGGGGCTTTGGGGGTTGTTTGTGAAGTTATGGAAGTGAAAGGGGTGAAAAAGGAGCAAAAATGGTGTAAAAAGGGGTTAATAACCGGAGGGTCTCGCATGCCTTATATAGGCCGAAGCCTCGGATCCGAGGCTATGTGAGGCTGTGCGAGGCTGCCACGTGTTCGGACAGGTGGCGAAGGAAGGAGTCAACAGCACACGCGTCAGTCATGCGAAGGGTACACGGGGCAAGGCTTCGGACGTGGTGGCTTTTGAGTGGGCCGAACTTCGGTCCAATGGGAAGAGGGCATGTGTCCGAGGGGGTGTCCGGGGGGTGTCTCATACGAAGGTGTCGGCTGCTTACTGGACCTCGGCTGCGGTCCAATCAGATGGTGACACGGCGAACTTCGGTCCTATCAAAAGGTGACACGTGGAGGCTCGCATGCGAGGGTGAAGTGTCCGAAGGTCACCCATGCGAAATTTCCCGGTTTTCTAGATTTTCTTGATTTTCGTGCCAAAAACTTGTGAAATTCATAACTTTCGCATACGAGCTCCGCTTTTGGCGTTCTTTATATGCACGCGTAGGTAAAATTATACTCTACGACTATCGTTTAGACTTAGTCGGCTAATTTTGACTTTATTTTTAATATTATTATTTTTAACAGACCGGGACAGGAAATACGTTAAAAATTCATAACTTCTTCATCCGACGTCCGTTTTCGTCTGTCTTTTTACCGTTGGACTACTTTTGATGAGACGTTCGATTCTCGTTTAAGTTGTGTCGGCTAAATATCGATCGTTTTATATTTCAAATTTTTAGCTGTCTACTGCTAAACTGAAACTTAGAAAAATCATAACTTCCTCATACGAAGTCAGATTTTTACGTTCTTTTTATGAACATTCTCGGTTTAACATGTTCTACAACTTTCATTTAGATTGTTAAGTCTAAAAAGCCTTATATCGAAAATTCACTTTTTACACTGAATAGTGTTTTGCCGGATTGTCGCAGATTTTCAATTGGTCATAACTTCTTCGTTATAACTCGGATTTCAATGTTCTTTATATTTTTGGAAACCTTGTTACAATATCTATCACTTGGTTCATCCCAATTAAGATTATTGATCAATTTATTTTTGACCTAAATTTGATTGGTGTCGCAGTTGGGCTCCCGATGAGCCCCTAACTGTCCTGCGACAATTCTATACTATGAACCGAGAGAGCACTGAACACCCCCGAACCAACAAAAGGGAACTGATCCTACACTAACCACTAGTAATTAACGGTATGCAATTGGCATATGACGATATTTGATGATCTAACCTAACAGGAGAAAAGAAATAAACCATGAATACACTTACTCATCGTGCTACAGTATCCCAAACCACAACACAATTCCCACAACAATGTGCAGATAAAGCTGAAAGAAGGCAAGGTTACATCCCCGCAACATTGTCTGCTGGAGTTCTGACTTCTCCTGTCTGACACTGCAGGGTCTGACTCCTTCTGCTGTCATGGCCAACCCCGCTACACTTGTAGCAGACTAAACCCTTGGAGCGACAAACTCCCTTGTGCACTTTTCGTACGTGATGCACTGACTCCGACCCTGCTGGCCTTTCACCCGATGATCAGAAGTCATGGGTCTCTTCCAGGGACCCTCTACTATACGCACCTAGCACAGACGTCTCTTCTCAACGTGCTCCAAATCGATCTCGCATCGGCAACCTCTTGGAAACCATATCCTTCAGGGTCTGACACCCTGCCACACTCACTAGCTTACTTGCCAATGGCTAAGCTGCAACAACTGGAACATCCTCTGTCCCCAGACCGGGTCACAAACTTCTCTCCGAAGCTTCTCGGATTCTCCAAGACTCTCACTGATTCGAGTATGGATCCTGTGCTTTCAGTAGTACGGGCTCAATACTTCCTTCCACACCTATCCATACTCAGCAATCCTCCTGAATCCTCCAAGTCACTTCCTCAAACTGGTACACCTAAGTCTCACTAAACCTCACTACTAACCCACTGAAACATATCCTAGGCTTTCCTAGGTTCCCGAACCCACCTAGTCCTCGACTGCTGAAAGATTCCTAGCAATGTCAACTAGCTACCTCATGAATATAGCCACATACAACAGAGATCAGATAACCCTTCGAGTAAAAGACCCATCATTAGAACGGTTGGACTCAAACAAGAGCTGCGCAATTGGGTAAAATCTATCACTCTGAGATTATCCAGCCTGTGCCACATGTGACTTAGCATATTCACTTAATAGTTATCTCACATTACAAAAAATCCCACAAAGCACAAAGCAAGCAACATTCAGATAATGGAAAATATAACCATCATATTCCAATCAAATCATTCTATCCTCTAATCAGGAATTTGTACATGCAATTCAAAGGCTTATACAATCAGGCATAACTTAAACAGGCAATCCTATCACTGACTGATCAGTACTAGCATGCAAGTCTACAAGCACATACAATAGGCATATAAGGCATCCTCCTATATCCTCAACCCTAATCTAGCATGCAGTTCTCATAATCATATCATAACATAACATATCATAACATGTATGGGTATCTTGGGGAAAGCTTACTTGAGCTCGGCTGATTGCACACATCACACATCTTGTTCTTTTTCAAAGTTCCTTTTTCTCTTTTCAAATTCTTTTCAAATTTCTTTTTAGAAAATGATTTTCCTTTTGAAAATTTTCATACCAAGTCCTTAGTTTGAGTCCAGATACACTCGAGAGTGTGTCCGAATCCCTCAAACCAAGGCTCTGATACCAACTTACAACATCCCAAAATTCAAGACCAAAAATTTCATTTTAATTAAGTTATTATATAAAACCAACAGTATAAAAACATTCATAATAATATCTCATGTCAAAACCAAAGTGTCAATAATCAAAACATATTATCATAAAACCATATCAAAGTGTAATCCCAAAGATCTCATGTGCGGAAAACATAGTGTGATGCGCTGCGATCAAGTCGGCTCCTTTCCTTTAAAAACAAGTACTTGAAACCAAAACTGTAAACTGTAAGCACGAAGCTTAGTGAGTTCTCCCATCATACCCCATACCATACAATCACATACTGTCAGGCATACCGGGGGTGCCCGAACTACCCCGTGCCAGGCATATCTGGGTGCCCGGCCTACCCTGCTGAGCATACCGGGGTGCTCAACCTACCCCTGCTAGGCATACTGGGGTGCCTAACCTACCCCTGTCAGACATACCAGGGTGTCCGACCTACCCCTCCGGTTTATCTCAACCGGCCACGGGGACTATTTCACCCCCTACTACTACCACATAGAAACATAACATAATCATATTGTCAGACATACCGGGGTGTCTGGCCTACCCCTTGGCCATATCGACCAGATATGGGGACTATCCCCCCTTCTACCACTATCACATAACATCATATCATGAACATATTGCTAGGCATGCATGGGTACTGATTACCCCTTCGGTATCTTTCAACCAGTATCTGGGGACCATTTCACCCCTACTAGTACTAACACATATATCAGAGCATCCTAGCACATATAGCATATCAGATAGTTTCAAACCAGACAATTATCACAAAGACAATCATCTCATACATAACCACCTACTGGTGGGCCGACATTGTTGCCTTAGACCCACCTATACTGGAAGGTAACTCACCTCACACTGCTGAAGTCCCGCAGACGAAGACTCTAGCTGCTGGATGACAGATTCCCGATCTGTCAACATCAAAATAACACCCAATTAATAATTGGGTTCCAACACATAACCATAAGTCCATGCTTGGGGTAAAAGACTGTTTTACCCCAATCTTAGCTTGATCTAAGCCCCAAGGCCCAATCCAAAGGCCCAAAAGTCAACTATGATTCAAAGGCCAACATATGGCCCAATTTTCCAAATTGGGCCCAAACCTTACATGGTTTTATTCTAAGGCCCAGCCATTTAATCTAGTCCAAACATTTGACATTCTAATGGCCCAATATCATATAATCATTAAGGCCTAAATTATGGCCCATCTATAGCCTATTTTTCCAAATTAGGCCCAAACCTTCATATGGGCCTTACCCTAAAGCCCATCTAAATATTCTAGTCCATATGATCACTCTTGGATGACCCATTGTTGGCCCAATCACCAAAGCCCAATAGAAAGACCGAAAACAAAGCCCAAGTGAAATTAGGGTTTCACATAAAATGACAATTAGGGTTAAGTGTTTCTCACTTAACCCATTAAGGACTTAATCCATTAAATCCATCACTCTACTAGATAAGTCATATGGTGTGATTGGGTGTAGTTCACAATTCATTCCAATGGCCCAAATGTGGGTCCCGATAAGTCCAAGGCCCATATACCAAAATTAGCGTTTTCTAAAACCTAATTAGGGTTTCCAACCCAATCATAGCCCAATAGGCCCAATAGCTAGGTCTTATGATCAATTAGGGTTCATCAGGGCCATTATGGTTTCACTAGGCCCATTAGGGTTTCGCTAGTTGGGCATCACCCACTACCACCTCGGGTAGTGGTGGTCAACGGCAGCTCACGACGGCGGCCACCACCTCACGGTGGTGGTTAGGGTTTCTAGTCCATTTTTGTAAAAAGCAACTACACGCAAGCAAAAGCACACCGCCACCCAACACGGCGGTTGGTGGCGGCAGCCACCACCTTACAGTGGTGGTTTCGAGTTTTCTTATTATTATTCTGGCACCGGTTACAATATTACAATGAAAAATACCAACTGGACACACACACACTCACTAAAATACACACACACACACACACACGATGGTACATGGTGGCAGCCACCACCTCACGATGGTTGTGGTGGCTGTTCTTACAATTTCCGGCCAAACACAGCCACCCACGACACACTCACAGAAATAACACACACATGCACCCTTTCTTGCTCGGAGGATGAGTTCAACCACCCACCTGGTGGTACATGACGATGGTAGTGGGTGGAACAACCGCTAGGCGGCGGCGGCGGTCGACACGGAAAGGCAGGCAGCAACAAGGAGCGACGGCGGCGGTAGCTGGAGGCGGTAATAGTGATGACCATCGGCGGCAGAATGAAGAGGAAGAAGAAAGAGAACGACGGTAGCGAACGGCAGCCACAATGGCGGCAGTCAGCGGTGGGACTGAAAATGACAGCCGACGGAACAACGACTTGCGAAGGACCAAAGGTTCAGCGACTCCTATGGCTACTTGCGACGTTACTGGAAGCGGAGATATAGCGGTCGTCGTTCGGCCAGCGAATCCACCGGTGGCGAAGAGACGAGGGTGGAGAGGTGGCGCCGGTGAGGGAGGTATAAAGTGGCGGCTGTTACATCTAGTTAGGGTTAGGGTTAGGATGATATATATACCCGATGCCCTACAATCTTATTTCCATAATGCCAAGATCAGTCCTCCATTTCTCTTTTTCTTTCAAACCAAGGCCATAATTTACCCTTTCTACCCTGACCTCAGAAATCCCCTTCAAATCCAATCTGAAATTTACCTAACAGCCCCTGTCTTCATAATTATGTACAATATAAATCAAAAATTTACATTTTATCCCTTGCTTCCATAATTCCTTTCATATTGACTCCTAATTGTTACCAAGCAGCCCCTGTCTTCTAAAATCTTTACAAAATAAATCTCGAATTTATACTTTAACCCCCGAATAATCCAACTTATGACATTTGGCTTCCCAAAACCAACACCTTGCTATATAATTATTGAATTTAGGGCTACTATACATTCATTAATTTATTTATTTATTTATTTAATAACTGGGGTGTTACATTATGAATTCATGTCGAAAACCTCTTTTTTGATGTTAGTTACTTTAATCATTTTATGACTTTATGATGAAAAAACTTCATTTTATTAAACGGGTTATATGGGTTAGGTTCAACCCACTAACTTGTGAACCCACGAACCCATATACTTAAACAGATTATATGGGTTGGGTTGGGTTGAGGTTTCCAACCCACCAACCCGTAACCCGTCAATCCATATATTATATGGGTTGGGTTGAGTTTGAGTTTCCTAACCCGCCAACCTGAACCTAAACTGATTGACAGGCCTATAAGAGACTAGTGAAAATACATATTTTGAACAACCAAAAAATCTATACAATAAATGAAAATACACATCAAACTTTCAAAAAAAGCTAATTACGATTTTAAAAAATGAAAAAAAACTGTAATTTTTGAACAAATATGTAATTTACTATAAAGATTAAAAGAGTAGTAGTGCAATTTAAGATGCAAATTAGTCTTTTACATATATTTAAAGATAAAAAATGAAAGAAGTTAAGGAAAAGGTCAAACAATGAGTAAAACATGTTCGTTAAACTATTTTTTTGAAAAAAAAAATAATTAAACTTTTTTAGCCTGATTAACCTGCAATAATTTCCGATTAATCCAAGATGTTACCTAACCGATTTGAAAAATCCTAGCGATTAATCAGTGGATATTTAACACTTTGAAAGTATTTATTTCAGTAGAGATTATCTGATAAATTATTAGTGTTGTATTAATCATATTAATCTATTTTATTATGATATTAATAATATTTTTTCTCAAATTAATGAATTACTAATTTAGGGTTTTCGACTAGTCGCTGACTAATCTCTAGTCGTTAGTCGACCAATTTAATACCGTCTGGCGACTTTTACAACATTGCTTAAACCTACGAAAAATACAAGACACTATGCTTGATGTTTATGACTTTTTATTTATTTATTTACAATGTATTTCTATTATATTATACTTTTGGAAGTAGCAGTAGCAGCCAAGGGCTTCAAAACATGTGACTTTTTAATGAAATGGCAAAAAAGGTATTAATATTTTCCCCCTTTTGCTAGCAAAATATTTCCACTTTCCAAAAGGCAACAAAAAGCAAATTGTTCTTCAAAAGATTATTGCTACATGTGTGGTGGTATATAAAGACACCAAAGACGGAGTGTTATGGTTTTGATACATCACTCAATAAGATTTAATCGCATCGTAAGGGCGACGTGATGTTTATTGAATGATTGGGCCCAGGTGCATTAAATAGCACAATGGGGTATAGGTGAGCCTCCATTCATTTTTTATTAAACAATCATAAATTTATTTATTTTTTCTTTTTCGAAACTGAACAATCATACAATAAAGCTAAAATACAAATATACCAAATGTAGTAGTCGTATTCTAAATTTGGAAATAAGACAGTTTTTCTATTATGTATATTTTATATTTTTCTGTACTGCTACCGCACTATTTAAATTATTATATTTTCAGGTATTGTCTTTTGCGTTTTATTATTTCTTTCATATGTTTATCAACCTATTCCTTCATTTAAGAAAAAAAAAATCTATAATCTATGTATACCACCAACCAAATTAGATTTTAACTATTTATTAATAACCTAAAACACAATAAATAAATATATTAAATTTTGCAGCTATATATATATATATATATATATATATATATATATATATATATATATATATATATATATATATATATACCACCAACCAAATTAGATTTTAACTATTTATTAATAA
Source organism: Lactuca virosa (assembly GCF_052849685.1). Lineage (NCBI taxonomy): Eukaryota > Viridiplantae > Streptophyta > Magnoliopsida > Asterales > Asteraceae > Lactuca > Lactuca virosa. The sequence continues at coordinate 385,735,025 of NC_136430.1, forward strand.
CCTAAAACACAATAAATAAATATATTAAATTTTGCAGTTATATATATATATATATATATATATATATATATATATATATAACTGCAAAATTTAATATATTTATTTATTGTGTTTTAGGTTATTAATAAATAGTTAAAATCTAATTTGGTTGGTGGTATATATATATATATATATATATATATATATATATATATATATATATATATATATTCAAATGAGAACCATAAAAAGTTAAAAACAATAAGAAGCACTCTTTTTACCTTATAACTTAAATAATGAAACATATTTGATCAATCTTATCTCACAAGACAACTTTTCTCTCTCTCTCTCTCTCTCTCTCTCTCTCTCTCTCTTACCTCTGCTGACCACCACCACTACCGCCGCTGCCGGAGCCACCATCGTCGCTTCCACCACCACCGTCGTTGACGCCGGCCTAACGCATGTCTCATCCCTCCTTTGTCACTACACTACTATCGCCACCTTCCTTCTCTGTGGTGGTTCAAGATCTGAAAAAATAAGGGGACTGTCACCTCCTCCTGTGATTGCCACCACCGTCAACGACTACAAAACCACTGACGACCGCCACTATTTTCTCTCACACCGGATCTGGCCATATTTGACGTAGATCTGAGTATTTGGTGTTATTTCAGAAAGTTTTTTGTTCTTATTTCACCATGTCATCGTTGGATTCACATCAGATATATTGTCCTATCATTGTTGTCGTTGTTGGAGCATCACAAATCACAAATCGCAGACATCATCGCAACCTACAGGTGCTAATCTACTCGTTTTTGTTCTAGAACTCTTGAACACGTTTTTTTCTCTCATATTTCAATCTCCGGAGAAATCTCAGTTGGATCTGTACTAGATTTGTTTCGCGACCAACTCTTCCTTCTCTCTAACTCGTTTCTATTTATTTTCTGTGATCTCTAGTCAAACACCACCGGATCGTGATCAGATTTGATGTATTTGTGTTATTTCAGGTTAGATTTGGTGCTTATATGTATGGTGTATCTCATGGTGGCCGATGCCGGTTCCACTACCACACCAGATCTGGTCTCTGGTGATGGTGTTTACATAAAAAAGTTCTACAAAAAAAGATGCACACAAGGTGCTTCATGAAATGCCTCAATGAATTTAGGTAAGTTACTAAGTTGTAAATTTAGTAGTAAATTTAGTTGTGAATGATACTGGTGAAGCTTTTTTAGAGTTTAAACAGTGAATAAATTGTTAATATAACGTCTCTTTGTATATTTGTTCAGATCTTCTGTTTTATTGTGATTATGGTTCTGATATATATGGTGCACACAACATGTTTGATGAAATGCTTGAACGAAATTCGTTAAGTTATTAAGCTGTAAGTATGTGTTTTTTATATATTAGTTTGTGAATATGTAAGTTATTAAATTGTGAATACGAATTTTTTTTATTCACTAAATTGTGAGTTAGTGTCTGTAATATTGAATTAAGCTGTGAGTTAGTGTCTCAAATGTTGAATTAAACTGTGAATTCTGAATTTTTTTTTATCCAAATCTGATTTTTTTATTCGCTAAATTGTAAATGTTTTTCTTTTGATGTTTAGCTCTGAAATGTGAGATAATTTATGTACGTATTAAACTGTGAATGATTTGTTTAATACATTGACATATTATACTTGTAAATTAGCTATAAATGTATCGTATTAAACTGTGAATTTTATATATTAAGCTGTAAATTTTATTTACACTTAATATAATAAATTCACAATTTAACGCATAGAAATGTTTGCATATATGAACATATAAATGTAATTTTTAAGCTGATAATATTGATGTGAATAGATAATTTTTCGTATTAAACAGTGAATTGACTATATTAAGTTGTGAATTGACTGTATTATGCTGTGAATTTGTTATGATTTTTGTGTTTGCTTCTGAAATATAAGAAGAAATAATCATTATACACATATATGATTTTTTCTAAATTTAAATAAATTTTACAAAAACTTAAATTAAGAATATTGTGTAAATTAAACTTTGAAAAAAACACTAACCTTCATATCTGAAAGTATAAATGTAAGTTTTAAGTTAACAATATGACATTTCAGTGTATTAAATTGTTAATTTTTTATATTAAGCTGTGATTTTATGTATTAAACGATAATCGACTATATTAAGTTGTGAACTGATTGCAATTTACAGTTATTTTTTTCATAAATTTTGTATTAATGTTCTTGTGAATATATATTTATTTTTTGTGTTGTATATGTATGTAAGAATGCATTAGTTTTTTAATTGTTTAGTGTTAAATTCAAAATGTGTGAATTAATAGGTTTTTTAAATTATGAATGTAGTATTTACCCTCTCATTGCATGACTTTATATACATATATGATTTGCAAGAAAAGATGGTTGCAACGTTGGCGTATGTGGTTGATGGCAACGTGTGGTGGTGGTGGTGGTAGTAAACTTTGAGTTTGACTTCTTTAAATTTATGAATTAGTGTAAAATAGATTGTATTAAGTTGTGAATTTTTTGTATTAAACTGTAAATGGATTGTATAAAATTGCATTTTACATAATTTTGGTGTTAAAAATATAGAATGATTGTATGAATGAAAATATTTGAGTAAAAAAATATAATTTTGCCCTTTTCTTAACAAAAAGACAAAAATTAAGATTTTAACATGTCTAGTAATATTCACAATACATATTACTTATTAAATGTGGGTTCTTAGGGTTCTTAATCTTTTGTGGTTCTCATTTGAACCACTCCCTATATATATATATATATACATATATATATATATATATATATATATATATATATATATATATAACTTCAATAAAAAAATCATTATTAACAATCAACAAATAAAATAATTGTGAGCGTCGGAAATCATAATTGATCAACGACCTAGGGAATGGATGTACACTTGTAAACTGGATTATACCATAAAACTCAACTCTTTACCAAAAAACACACGTCTTTTTTCATTTAATTTTTTTTAAGCTACGTTTTTTATCGAAAAAAAAAACGAATATACCATTGTTCACGAATTTTCATCCTTTTTGCATAGAGATTCATGTTGATACAAAAAAAAAACAATATGAATCTGACTTACTATTTCATCTCAATTTTTTGTCCTCTATTAATAAACATCGACATCGATTAAAAAAATCGACCAGTTTAGATTCACATTGTGAATCTAAACTGAAAAAATTTCAATTTTAACATTCACAATATGAATCTGACTTACTATTTCAACTCATTGATCATTCACAAATTAAATGAAATTTACATGTGAATCAAATATATTTTCATGTAGTTTTATAATATTTTAATGTTTTGATTACTAGTAAATAACTTTTGTAAAATCAACAAATAGGTTAATTCACATTGTAAATCTGAACTGTATATAACTTAGTTATCAGAATTCACAATGTGAAACTGACTTACTATTATTCACACTGTGAATCTGAGCAGATTCACAATATGAATTTGAACTGAAATTTCGATTTATTTTTTAAAAATCAATACGAATCTATGATTAAAGTATACCAACAAAATATGAATTTTAATATATTTATTAAATTTTTTTCGATAAAAATAAGATCTTAACTTTTCAAAAAACTAAGAAAATGAAGTCGGTGTTTTTGGAAAAAAAAGTTCACTTTTTATATATCAATATGGATCTATATGGAAAGATGATGAAAATTTATGAACAATTGTATATTCATTTTTTTTCGATAAAAAACATGGCCTAAAAAAGTTAAACTAAAAAAAGTAGGTTTTGTTATAATTTGGTGCATGTGCGTCCATTTTAAAAGTATACAACTCTTCATTTTATCGTTGATCACTTTAAATTCCGACGTTTTTGGATTGATTCATTGGTTCCTGGATTAATAATGGTTCACTATTGAACTTTTAAAGATGTATGTATATATATATATATATATATATATATATATATATATATATATACATATATATGACATCTAAAATAGAGATAAAACTTTTCATTTTAAAGAAAATCATTATTTCCATACATCAATGTTTCAAAATCAACCACAATACAATATATCAAATCATCAGAGTAAAATAGTCATAAATGCGGAATCATGAGAGGAATGATGTGCGACCATGCCGGACCCTTCCCTTTCGAGTTGGAAGTACCTGAAATATTAAACCACAAAAACCGTAAGCACAAAACTTAGCGACTTCCCCAAAAATACCACATACCATACATACAAATGCCATGGGCTACTCCTATGGTCTTTTCCCTAGAATGTCATGGTCTACCCCTAAGGTCTTACAACCAAGTTTCATGGGCTACCCCCATGGTCTAACATCCAAGTGCCATGGGCTACCCCATGGTCTTTCATGAAATTGCCATGGGCTACCCCCATGGTCTTTCATACAAATGTCATGGGCTATCCCCAGGGTCTTCCATGCAAGTATCATAAAGAGACCTAGCATCCTACACAATCAAATGGGTCGAAATTGATGCCTTCCACTTACAAGTATAGTGAGAAGACTCACCTATCAGATGACGATCAACTGCTACCGCTCCTACTGCCAAGAGTAAAGATGCTATGAACCACCTATACAACCATACAAAGTACACCCTTAGCTTACCTTCCAAAACTAGGGTTCAAGCCAAAAGTCAATAGTTAAAGTTGACTCGCCACATCGTGGCCATCCTTGGCCACGTAGTAGCCCTCAAAAGACAAAACATACGCGTTTTCCCTCAATCGTCATGTTGTGGGCACTGGGTTCAAAACATCTTAATGGATTAGGGCGAATCCTCTGATCCCAAAGGTTCCAAAGTCCAGATTTGATCATTTTTATGTTCTAAGTGGATAAAGTCTCCAATTTTATCCCTTAAGACTCTCCAAGAGGTCAAGATCTCAAGTCTTAGGTCCAAAGAGGCAAAAACTTGACCTGGGCTCAACCAATAAGCTCTTAATCCCTTAAGTCCTTAACTCATTCACTCCAGAAGAGCTTGTAACACTAAAACTAGCTTAAAGGATTGTGATTTTTATGAATGAATGTCTAATGCATGTCTTAGACTCATATTAGGTCAAAAATGAGGATTATAACCAAAATCTCATGCATGGTTGAATTAACCAACCATACTTCAAATCCAAACCATGAATTACTCCAAATGAACTTGAGATTCATAAAGTTGTGACCTTTATGAAATTGAACCATACCAACTAACAAGATCAAGAAGAAAATGAGACAAAACTCAAGATCTAGCAACCTAGTAGAATAAAAGGTGGAGCCATTAACACTTACAAGGGTCAAAAATCGAGCTAGCCAGAGAAATGGGGACTTGCTTGTTGATCCTTGGCTTACTCCTTCTTGGTTTTTCCTTCAAAACATCTCAAAAGCACTTAGGAAAGCTTCAATAATGAAGGAAAAGGAATTAGCGTTTCTTTACAGCTAAAAAGAGTGGTGGAAGCTGAGGGTGAGCAAACCCTAGCCTCTACATTCCTTTAAATATGGTGTAAAACCCATAAAAATAGGGTTTAAGACACTAGCGGCGGCCACGTCGTGGGCTTTACCTACCACGTCGCGGCGTGTCAAAAGAGACTCGCGACCAAAAATGAATCGCCATGCCATGTCGATCATTCCCCACGCTATGGACACTCCCAAACATCAAACATTAAGTAAAATAAAAAATACCTCAAAATTCAGATGTTACAACTCTCCTCCACTTGAATCAGACTTCGTCCTCGAATTCCGTTGCTGCAAATAGCTTCGGGTAGTGTTCTCTCATTTCATCATCAGGCTCCCACGTCCACTTTGAACCTTTCTGGTGTTGCCATTGCACCATAACTAAGCCCACAACCTTGTTACGTAAGGTCTTTGTCTTCTTGTCAAGTATCGTGATCGACCTTTCTACATCGACCTGAATATCATCCAACAGAACCACTACGGAATCGTCAGCTAGGCACTTCAGCAACCGAGAGACGTTGAATGTGTTGTGGATCTGACTGAGCTCACCAGTCAGGTCTAATCGGTATGCAACCTTGTCCATCCGGGCAATAATCCTATAGGGGCCAGTGTATCGGGGGCCCAACTTGCCCCACTTCTGCAACCGAATGTGTCACACCCCCAAACCGGAACGGCGGAAACGTTCGGGGGTGGAGGACGTCATGTTCAGTATCATAACAATGCACAATAGTAAAACAAGCAACAACATCATCCATTGCGTTAATAATATAGTTAATACAAGTGTGTTCTGAATGTATTTGTAAGACACCAAAAATATAAATATCAAAATAAAAGATGAGTCTTGAACATGCTCCATCTTCTCAAAACCTGGTGCAGTGTACCCATCTACTGGTGACCTAAGAATACAAATAATTTTGAAAGAGTAGATCATCATTTAAGCTGGTAAGTTCATAAGTATGTTTGTGTCAAATGTTTGCATTAGTTTGATGAAATTGTTTGTATGTGTTTTGATGTAAATGTTTGTATACTTCCTAGAAAATCCAATATGTTCTACTAAAATGGAAAGCAGTCTTCTACCAAGACCCGACTGTTTTATATGTTTGTTCTTTTGTAAAAATGTATGTTTTCCCAAGTTTATGACTATATTTACTAGAAAATAGTTCGCATTACCTTTTATGTGACAATATCACTATATGAATGTAATGGGAAAATGAAAGCGTACAGTAATGCTGTATAAAATGACTACTGAAGCACTAACTACCTTAAAAACCAATTTGTTAATTAAGGTTAAAATATGATGTGGTTATAACAATGCTGATTGACTAGTGTTTAACACGACGACCTGTTGGCGTCGAAACTAATGTGGCATTTGTCACCCATTGGCTTGTCTGTCAGACTGTAGCTAACAGTTGGGATGTGGGATTGTCAGTCCCGTATAGATCTATTCACACAATGCCCGCTCTCCGTCCAGGAGACTCTGGTTACAAAACGCGACACAACAAGTATATTGCTATGCCATGAAGTAGTGGTCTCACATTATTGTTATCTTCTTCTTGTTATAGTATGTTCCTTTTTGTTCTTGTTATAGAATGTTCATTTCTGTTCTTGTTATAGTATGTTCCTTTCTGTTCTTGTTATAGTATGTTCCTTTCTATTCTTATTTATAGTATGAATGATCTAACTCATGTATGAACTGACTTCTATAAGGACTGACTCATGTAAGTTTCACTGTTCTAGAAATAGTAAGTAGTAATCCTCTAAACTATACCTATTATAGTTTACTAGTATGATTGTTTGACTGTTACTAATGTATAGAAAAGACTCAATTACTCACCAAGCAACTAAGTTAAGTATAATCCTTAAAAATGAGAATAATATTCACATATGTATTTAATAAGTATAACTATGATTTAACCGACATTCGAACTAGTGATCCTACCCCAAGCCCACAACCAAACAAGGAACAGGAGTCAAGGTATCTAGCAATAGTCCTAAGTCTGTTAAAGCATACTTATACGTAAATAGATCGACGAATATGATTTGATATAAAAGAAGTTTATAAAAGCTTTAAAAGAGTTTTGAACAAGATTTGAGTATAAGAAATCCTTTTGGATGTTGTTTTCACATGTAAATGGTGAACACAATTTCATTTTGTTCTACTTGTATTCCCCCCCCCCCTACTAAAATCATTTAAAAGCATTTAAAGTGTAGTTGTAGGGGTATGAACTCACCTTATGTGAGTGATTCGACTGAAGTCCGGAATAAGAGTGTTACTCCTGCGAGTGAAGTTCTGGAGCACAAGGAGTCCTAAATAACATATAATGATGCATATAGGCATGATATTAGTGAACATAACCACTAAGGTGTTAGGGAAATCAACCTTGGATGCAAGAGAACTCACCAAAGAAGTGTTAGAAGCAAGTTAGGAGGTTGAAGGAGGGTTCACGGCTCTATGGTGTGATCACGGCCCAAGAACACATGAAGTGTTCACGGCCGAACATGGTGTTCACGGGCTAACATGATGGTTCACGAACCAACATTATGGTTCAAGGCCTGAGGATGAGTGGTTCACGGCCCAAACATGAACACATGAAGGGTTCATGACCCAAACTTGAAGATCTTTGAGGAAAAGTGATGAAAAAATGACGAATCAAGATGGAAATGTAAGGGCTTTCAAGGAACAACAAGAAGAGATGAGACACTTATGTTTTTGGGGTGAAATGAGAGCCTTTGTTGGATGATACTTGAGATAATTTGAGAGTTTACGGACAAGGATGGAAGAAATGAGGAATAAATGATAGAACTGTATCTATATGGAGAGGGGTTCACGACCAAACATGGGTTCACGACCGTGAACCTAGTTTGTGGCCGTGAACACCCTTTGACGAGTTCATGATAAGACACATACTTAGGTCATCCACCATCACCTCGTGTGTACAAGTCGTATAAAATTTAGATTGACGAAACGTTCGGATGGGTGGCTCTTCCCTAAGTCCACAACCAGACAAGGAACAGGAGATAGGGCGGAATTACACATCCTAAATCTTTTTGAGTCTAAATTATATACCACTCCTGCGTATACACTTAGCAGCGATTGATTAACCTATAGAGTTCTTAGTCTCTATTCTTGAACTTGGCCTGCGGTACGAGTGGTCTTTCTCGGAGCTCTATTGGGTATACTTCGGGTGGTTACTGACTTCTGAGACTTCTTTGGTGTTTTTCGCTTTAAGGTTATTAACTACTGGGTAGGCTAGAAGGGCGTTGTACCCCTCGCATGGGTACTTCTGAAGTCCTGAAGCGAGAGATGATATAAGGGTTTGCGTTATGGATTGGGAGAATTTCACCTGACGGTTGATTAAGGGAAGAGTTCTTTTACACAACACAAAAATTTTGCATGGTAAGGACCAAGCCCAACCATGTCGGGACTTCTTGATGAATTAGATATTAAGTTGATCTGGAAGGAATGACTACTAGGACGATGAACTATCCTTGGTATGATTACTACGAACCCTATTTTACCGAAATTAACAAGTACAACTAAACAAGGGTTCTGATAATTTGAAACAATGAACTTTCATGAAATGACCCTTACTAGGTCTCCCTATAACCGTTTGGTGTACACCAGTCATGTATAATTAAGATTGGAACGACAGTTGACTGAGTGACCCTGCCCTAAATCCACAACCAAACAAGGAACATGAAATGAGGCGAAATCACTCACTCTAAGTCTACAAATCTTAATTATAAATGTCCCTAATGCATACACTAAGCCATCATAGCTTTACCTATTAGGGTTCCGAGTTTTATACGAGTGCTGTGATTTGGTTCGAACGAGAGAGTAATTATAATTATTATTAATTATTCGGGTTTGGAAGCGTACCAAAATTATAACAGGGTTCTTTGATGCTTTCCCATATTCTGGGGTCAAACTCCTCCTGCTCCCCCGCTATTCTTCTCTGTTGGACAGTCCCTCTTGAAATGTCCTATTTCACCACAAAGGTGGCATATTGGACTGGTTCCAACATTGGTGGTTGAAGTAATGTGCCGGATCGGAATTCTGCAGAAACGGGTAGTGTGCCCGTTCCTGTTGCAGTTCATGCAATGCGTCACTCGGCAGACTCCCAGGTGATGGAAGCCACACTCCTTGTACTTGGGTAGATTCCCAGCATACTGCCTTGCTGGGATAGGGGTAACCGGGATACTAGTAGGAACGGTAGTAAGAGCAACAGATGTCGTGGCCGTAGAGGCCGCCACAGGTTTTTGTTTCTTGGCTAACTTTTGGGATGATTTGCCCTTCTTTTTATCCCAGAATACCTATTTCTTGTTCTTAGATTCGAGGTTCGGAGTGCCTTTACAAGTAGGCACTCGTTGTTGTACTTGGTTATCATCGTGATTGGGATTGCCGGTAACAATTCCACTACCATTTGCGTTGTTAGTCTTAAGGTGAGTCATGACAGCTGCTACGACAGTTGTGACCGCAGCTTGAAAAGTAGCCGAATCTATCTGAAGGATTGGTATTTTTCCAGTGGGTTGGTTACGTTTCTTCAGAGGCATGATTCTGTTACATGATAAGAAAATGAGTTCGTGAGAGATTATGGTTGGCTCTAGATGTATTCTAATCATTTATATGAATGTAAATTTTTCGTTTTGTTATACTGTTCTCGATGATTCGACCTACATCTCTATGATGCAGTCCTAGTAAGGAGTAGAAGTAAGTTTCTAGAATGGTTACAAGACGGGTGTCATCCGAACTAAGTTATCTTTGGTTGGTGGATATCATGTTCCAACTTTCAAAAATATTTGAAAGTAATTCACATTAGAGTCTACATAAAATAGACTTATGAATTTGAGAAATAATCACTCTCAATTGAGATTTCATGATCCGTTTTTATTGTTATTAGCCATGACAGGAAAATATGATAAGCTTAAAACCTAATGCGAGTAATGTAATTACTAACTCACTAGGTTGCATTAGTTTATTAGTTATTACTATGACGAAAAGGCACTCAAACACTTCGTATGAAACACGCGTGGCTTTCCTCAGTTGTCTGTTCTAATCTAGGCGGTAATGGTTTGTTCTCTCTTGGTATCTACAGGTGTCCTTCTCCTCTGTAGGTATATTGAATTCTTGTGCTTTCTTACTTCCGATTCTAACACTGATCCCCATTACTTCATAACGGAGAGTTCGAATCCTGGAAGTTCATGCGAACTTCTCATCGGTGCCCTTATTAAGGTAAAGACATTTTGTGGTTTCTATAGTTTCTTTACTCCTCATTTGTTTCTTTCTCGGAATTCTCCTAATGAAACTCTGTTGGATCCTCGTTGACTCTTCTATTGATTGTTGGAGTGACTACATCTATCTAAGTGGTTTATACGAGAATGATAATGTCTAAAGAATCTATGAGTTTAATAAAACTTAAATTTTTACGAAGATGATCCTTTCTGGTCTTTCTATAATCCCGAAGTGTGTACAGATTATATACAATCCAGACCAAATAGGCCTTCGAATAAGTGATTCTACTCTAAAACCACAACCAAACAAGGAACAGGAAGTAGAGTGAAAATCACCTATTCTGAGTCTATAAAACCTCAACTATATATAACCTTATAGTATACACTTAATAATTATAGACATACCACAAAAAGGTCTTTTTAACAATTCCCCTTAAGTTATTTATGGTACCTAAAATACTTCTATAGTATTTTAATTATATGTTTGATTCTTGAACTTCTAGATATATGAAGTTGATAAATTTTCAGTTTTGTTGTTATAGTATCCTAAAATACTCCTATAGTATTTTAAACTTTATGTTTGATTCTAGAATTCTTCTGGTACTAAGGTAAGTTTTAGACTTGTTGCAACACTACAATCACTCCCAAAAACATGTTGGTCATATCTCAAATAAATATAGTTGATCAAGCTATATTGATAACATATATGATTACATAACTGTCCAGGTTTAACTGTAGTGTCCAACATCCAATTACTTTTATTCTTTTCTAGTATGACACTGATCTTAGTATGAATGCATGTATGTATAATTTAGTGAAATATTTTATTATTTAAAAAGTATAAACTCTTGGTCAGAGTGTTTTAATCCCGATGTGTTTATAGTTGTATATCTTTTATGGGTTGATATACTCAATTCACTATAAACAAAGCTCTGATACCAATCTGTCACACCCCCAAACCGGAACGGCGGAAACGTTCGGGGGCGGAGGACGTCATGTTCAGTATCATAACAATGCACAATAGTAAAGCAAGCTACAACATCATCCATTGCATTAATAATATAGTTAATACAAGTGTGTTCTGAATGTATTTGTAAGACACCAAAAATATAAATATCAAAATAAAAGATGAGTCTTGAACATGCTCCATCTTCTCAAAACCTGGTCCAGTGTACCTGTCTACTAGTGACCTGAGAATACAAGTTATTTTGAAAGAGTAGATCAGCATTTAAGCTGGTGAGTTCATAAGATGTTTGCATTAGTTTGATGAAATTGTGCGTATGTGTTTTGATGTAAATGTTTGTATACTTCCTAGAAAATCCTATATTTTCTACTAAAATGGAAAGTAGTCTTCTACCAAGACCCGACTGTTTTATATTTTTGTTCTTTTGTAAAAATGTATGTTTTCCCAAGTTTATGACTATATTTACTAGAAAATAGTTTTCATTACCTTTTATGTGAGAATATCACTATATGAATGTAATGGGAAAATGAAAGCGTACAGTAATGCTGTATAAAATGACTACTGAAGCACTAACTACCTTAAAAACCAATTTGTTAATTAATGTTAAAATGTGATATGGTTATAACCATGCTGATTGACTAGTGTTTAACACGACGACCTGCTGGCGTCGAAACTAATGTGACATTTGTCACCCATTGGCTAGTCTGCTGGACTGTAGCTAACAGTTGGGATGTGGAATTGTCAGTCCCATATAGATCTATACACATAATGCCCGCTCTCCCTCCAGGAGACTCTGGTTACAAAACGCGACACAACAAGTATATTGCTCTGCCATGAAGTAGTGGTTTCACATTATTGTTATCTTGTTCTTGTTATAGTATGTTCCTTTCTGTTCTTGTTATAGTATGTTCATTTTTATTCTTGTTATAGTATGTTCCTTTCTGTTCTTGTTATAGTATGTTCCTTTCTATTCTTGTTTATAGTATGAATGATCTGACTCATGTATGAAGTGACTTCTGTAAGGGCTGACTCATGTAAGTTTCACTGTTCTAGAAATAGTAAGTAGTAATCCTCTAAAGTATACCTATTATAGTTTACTAGTATGATTGTTTGACTGTTACTGATGTATAGAAAAGACTCAATTACTCACCAAGCAACTAAGTTAAGTATAATCCTTAAAAATGAGAATAATATTCACATATGTATTTAATAAGTATAACTATGATTTAACCGACATTCGGACTAGTGATCCTACCCCAAGCCCACAACCAAACAAGGAACATGAGTCAAGGTATCTAGTAATAGTCCTAAGTCTGTTAAAGCATACTTATACGTAAATAGATAGACGAATATGATTTGATATAAAAGAAGTTTATAAAAGCTTTAAACGAGTTTTCAACAAGATTTGAGTATAAGAAATCCTTTTGGATGTTGTTTCACATGTAAATGGTGAAAACAATTTCATTGTGTTCTAATTGTATTCCCCCCTCCCCTAAAATCATTTAAAAGAATTTAAAGTGTAGTTGTAGGGGTATGAACTCACCTTATGTGAGTGATTCGACTGAAGTCTGGAATAAGAGTGTTACTCTTGCGAGTGAAGTTCTGGAGCACAATGAGTCCAAAATAACATATAATGATGCATATAGGCATGATATTAGTGAACATAACCACTAAGGTGTTAGGGAAATCAACCTTGGATGCAAGAGAACTCACCAAAGAAGTGTTAGAAGCAAGTTAGGAGGTTGAAGGAGGGTTCACGGCTCTATGGTGTGATCACGGCCCAAGAACACATGAAGTGTTCACGGCTGAACATGGTGTTCACGGGCTAACATGATGGTTCACGACCCAACATGATGGTTCAAGGCCCAAGGATGAGTGGTTCACGGCCCAAACATGAACACATGAAGGGTTCATGACCCAAACTTGAAGATCTTTGAGGAAAAGTGATGAAAAAATGACGAATCAAGATGGAAATGTAAGGGCTTTCAAGGAACAACAAGAAGAGATGAGACACTTATGTTTTTGGGGTGAAATGAGAGCCTTTGTTGGATGATACTTGAGATAACTTGAGAGTTTACGGACAAGGATGGAAGAAATGAGGAATAAATGATAGAACTGTATCTATATGGAGAGGGGTTCACGACCAAACATGGGTTCACGACCGTGAACCTAGTTTGTTGCCGTGAACACCCTTTGATGAGTTTTCTGGGTCGATTTCATTCCTCTAATCCCAAGCTAACACTTCTCAACGTCCAATCCATAAGTGTACAAGGCTTAGAAACCTATACATGACCCTTAACACAGCCTAAAAGATAGTAGAAAACAAGTCTGACTTTTGATTGATTAGATTGACTTACAAGATAGAAATTTACGGGTTGTCACAGAATGACACCTTTCCATGATGACACCTTCAGAAGCACATAATCTCCCACCTGAAACTCGAGGTGTAATCGTCGCCGGTCGGCATAACTCTTCTGGTGACTCTGTGCTGTCTGTAGTCGACCTCGCACTTGTTGAATCAGCTCGGTGGTCTTGAGTACCACCTCGGTACTACCCATAACCGGATGTACGACCTCACCCCAACAAACTAGGGTCCAATATTTCATTCCGTAAAGAATCTTGGTGGGAATTCGATCGATACTGACATGATAATTGTTGTTGTAGGAGAATTCGGCTAGTGGAAGATAGGGATCCCAACTTCCGCCAAAATTCAGCACACACGCCCTAAGCATATCTTTGAGAATTTGAAGCGTTCTCTCACTCTGTCTATCGGTCTAGGGGTGGTATGTTGTACTGAAACGCAGCTGAGTATCCAACTCCTCATGAAACTTCCTCCAAAAACTGGAGGTGAAGCGAACATCTCGATTCGTAACGACCAAAACTGGCACCGCGACTGAACCACTACCTACTGGATGTAGATGTCAGCCAATTTCTCGGCACAGATACTCTCTGCAATAGGTAAGAAATGAGCACTCTTGGTCAATCTATCAACAATGATCCTAATAGAATCAACCCCATGTGACGTCCTCGACAACTTCATGATAAAATCCATGGTGATCTCCTCCCATTTCCACATGGGAATAAGTAATGGCTACATATTTCCATGGGGTCTCCCATGTTCGTCCTTGACTTTCCGGCATGTTAAGCACCATTCCACAAAGCATCCTACCTCCTCTTCATACAGGGTCACCAGTAACTCAACCTCAGATCTCTATTCATCTTTGTGGCCCCTGGATGGATCGAATTTTTTGACTTATGAGCCTCCTCAAAAAGCATCTGTCTAACCCCTCCAACAATCGGGACCCACACCCTACCACACTCAGTCAATAACCCCCGGCTATCCTTGACAAATAAAGGAATCTAACCCTTGACCTGCTCCGCCTTCCAATTTTCCCTCTTCAATCCTTCCACCTAATCTTTCTTGATCAAATCCAACATGGGAGAAACAATAACCATCCTTAAACACAAATCACTGAGGGGTGTACTCACGACCTTTCGACTCAAGGCATTGGCCACAACATTAGCCTTCTCTGGGTGATACAAAATATCACAATCATAGTCCTTCACCGCATCCAACCACCTTCACCGGATCCTGTGGTCAGTGTAGATGGTGCACCTGACCCCATATAAATAGTGCCTCCAAATCTTAAGGGCGAACACCACAGACCCCAACTCCGGATCGTGCATATGGTAATTCTCCTCATGAGGCTTCAGCTGCCTCGAAGTGTAAGCAATCACGTGACCTCTCTACATGACTACAAGCCCCAATCCCAAGATAGGCGATTCACAATAAACTACAAAATCATCCATACCATCGGGAAGAGTGAGAAGCGGGGCATTACATCTCTACCTGGCCCCCATTTAACATTCTTCTTCGTCAAGCTAGTCAATAGCACATAAATATTGGAGAACCCTACATAAATCTCCGATAATAACCCATGAGACCTAAAAAGCTCTGAATCTTCGATGGTGTCTTCGAAACCTCCCACTACATCACCGCCTCGATCATGGCTGGATCGACCAATATACCCTTTTGTTTAATGATGTGGCCCAAAAACTACACCTCACACAACCAGAACTCACATTTGGAGAAATTAGCATAAAGCCTCTCTCTCCTTAGGGTGTCTAATATCTCTCGTATATTCTCTTTATGCGACTCCTTGGTCTTGGAGTAGACCAGAATATCATCAATGAACATAATCACAAACCGATCCAACATCGGTCTGCATATGAAAGTCCCCAAATCTGGTTGTGTATCAATCAAATCCGTTTGATGGTGCGGAATCCCAATCAAACGGATGATTTCAGATCTAATAGAATAGAAGGAGAAGAAGAAGATGAATCTATGATGTATTCAAGATTGGAATGATGAACAATACACAAGATTCACACACACTTTCTTCTCTCTCTATATTCTCTCACCTTAGAATACACACACTTAAGCTCCTTGGCTCTTACCCTCACATGCACTCCTCACCTTATATATATATATATATATATATATATATATATATATATATATATATATATATATATATATATATATATATATATATATATATATATGGACCTAAGGCCAAGCCCAAAATACAAATAATCCAATGCTAGACCGAAAACACATGGGTTTTCGGTCCAAGCTACAATTAATCCTATACTATTTTCGGCCCAAATAATAAAAACAATAGATGCTTAGAAAAGCAAAGTATAAACCAGATTTTTGACCCAACAATCTCCCCCTTGGTTTATAGCTTTCTTTTCTAAATGACGCAACAAGCTCCCCTTAAAAAGGTAGCTAGCTTTTCTTGTTAATCTTCATTGTGAGCTTGGCTTCAGCATTTATCTTCAAATTCTTCACAACTTCAAGATGAACTTGATGAATCTTCAATGAATGACTTCATCTGGAGCAGTTGGGCTTATCTTTAAAATTTGACATTGAACGCGCATTGGGTGAGGAGGCTTCTTGAAAAGATTCTTGAAAGATAGCGCTTTCAGCTTGAGAATCTTCAGAGAGAACATCAAAGAGAATGAATCTTCTGGATCACTTCAGCAGGTACATAGATAGCAGCAAATTGATTGAGGAGACTTCAATGCAATCTGTCACATAATCTTCAAGTGCAGCTTCACCTTGCGTCTGGGGTTGAAACATTGAATGTCGAAAGAATAATCTTCATTTCTTGCTCCTTCGAATGAGAATTCTTCGATGCTCACGGATGAAGCCTCGGCTCAGAAATTTTCAATACAGTCTCATCTACACCTGGATTCACTTTTCAGGACAAACAAAACAAAAAGATAAAAACAAAACTAAAACAAGGTTAGCACACAATATTTTTGAAATTTTTTTTTGATTTTTCTGAACAAGAAATAAAATAGAGGTAACACTAATTTTTTTTTAATTTTCTGATTTTTTGTTTGGTTTTTTTTAATTTTTTGATTTTTGTTTGATTTTTGAATTTTCTGAATTTTGTTTGATTTTTGAATTTTCTGATTTTTGTTTGAATTTTTAATACCCCCCTAAATTTGTGCATAGAGAAAAACTATGAACAAATTTAACAAAAACAAAAATATTTGGGATCAAAGTTGTTAGACAGCCTTAATCCGTTCATCGGTACCTCCCCCTTCATGAATAGATCTGGTCGATCGCCGGTATTGTGGTCCACTTAAACACGAAAGATAGTGACAAATTTAGGACATACTACAAGTGACAAGACATTGTGATCCTGTGTTCCTAGATAAAACTTCCTAAGGACCATTCATCTGACGACGACCAAGGATATTGTTGTCCACCTAAGTTGAGCAGCGAGATCTACAAACAATCTATAATTGTTCAATTTTAGTTGTACTAGAACGTGTTTCCCGCTTCCTGATATACCCCAATAATCAAGAACTTCCAAGATACTCCTTACTTTAGGTGAGCAGACAATTATTAGGAGAGAGAATTGATTTAGAGTGCATATGCTGTACACCCAGGTCGGATCTCTTCCAATCACGCAGAGGGTGAAACATATGACTAACTAGAATTTCAGAGGGATTGAGAAGCAGAAGGTTGCATATGCTGTGTACCAGGTCGGATTATTAATCACGCAAAGGAGACATCATATGGCTAACAGGTAGAAAGAATAGCATAGATAGAAGATGCAGAGAGACAGATTTGCATATGTTGCAGTCTAGGTCGGATCTTTCGATCACACAGAGGAGGCAACATATGACTAACAGTAGGAAAGAAAGAAAATAACTTTCTACAGACCTAATTTATCGGAATTCCCCAGTCGCCCCGTCAATATCGGAATTAAGGACAAAATCCGTACATTAAGGAAAAGTTAAACCACAGTTCTAGATACGGGTTCTCTTAATGTGACCGGTAGATTCTCATGTATATCTCCCTTCACAACCTACCCACACGTCATATTGTCAGGCTAAACGGAAATATCTAGGTCAAGATTTATCAAGTCTCTAGATTCCTTAAGTTCATCTGTACCTAGTCAAGTCCATTAAACTTTTCGTGCCTACCAGCGCATCGAACACAGAGCCTAGACAATTCAGCTTTGGTACCTTACACAGATTCAGATTGCCTGTTATCACTTGTTGATATCACTTCCCAATAATACCTACTAACGAAAAACTATAAGAAAATAAAAGATTATCTTCAAAACGAATCAGTGTAAGATAAACTCAGGAGTATCAAGAAGAAAACTCAAACCGTAAGTCACCGATTGAATTTGTATCCAGAAGGTTTGAGAACAGCACGCATAATCTCAGAACAGATCCGAAAATTCTTCACGTCGATAAGCACAAAACCCCAAAAGTGATCCTTTCCTTTCTTCCTTTCCCGCAAAGGACACATACTCTTAAACAAAGTTCTGAATGTTTGTGCACTTGAGAGATGTCCCCTATCATGTACCAGGAGCAGCCACTATCGACAAACCGAAGTCTGATGATATGCCTCCATAGCTGCTCCAACACAGAGCGGGATCAGTTGGTCTTTGGAACCCAATCCATTTTGAAACTGGGTTGACCTTTGTCATCTGTGCACGGAACTCTCTCCCATGACATATCCTGCTTATTACAAACAGAAGATGTAGAAATATTAGAATCATTAGAAGATTTGGAAGAGTGGACCTTCGGAACCCATCTGTAGTTGGGTTTAACCCATTTCTTGTTCAATTCGATGGGTGCCTCGGCACTTGATTTTGAACTTGAAGCCGATCTTCGAGTTGACTTTGATTTTGGATTGGGCTTTTTGGCCGACATTCCCTTCTTGACCGTGGGAGTTGGATTCTTGGTCTTGTGGGATTGATTTTTGGCCTTCGTGGCATTCCAGTCGCCATTTTCTGAACGTGGCCTCGAAGGGTTTCCATTGTAGAATCTCCCTCTTGGCGTATTCTGCCAGCCTTGTGCGTAGTAGGGAACATATGCGCGATTTGGACAATTTCTGGCAATGTGACCAGGTGTTCCACAGTGAAAACAAGTCTTTTTCTTCACTGTGAAGTTGTTTCTTCCTGCCCCTGGTGGCGTATCCTTGCCTTGTCTCTTGCTTTTCCCACACGCACAGTTACAGCAGGCATTCTGTTTCACTGGAATTGGTGGCCTGTATTTCTCAACAGCAGGTTGATCAGAAGCAGCTGAGTTCGAAGCAACAGATTCAGAGTTCAAGGAGATGTTGGTTTGTTCAATGGTGTTCTCTTTGTTCTCATCTTCTGCTACTTTACCTGCACATGAGGTAGAAACATTCGTATTTTCAACCTGAATACCTCCTGACACAAATCCAGCTGGTTTGCCATATTGAAGATGTGCCTCCCCGTTAATTTCTTCCTGTGTCGTAGGGATGGATGTGCAGTTATGATTGAAAGGTGGAGGAACACTATCATACCCTAGACCCTTGTTTTGATTATCTTTGAATTTTAATTGGGTTTCAAATAAGGACTCGACTGTCTTACTTGACGCAGTATAATTTTTGAAACTAACATCTGTTTTTCCACACTTAATTTTCAAAGCGTCAAGTTCTTCAGTTACAGCAACAAGTTTTTTCTTAATGTGATCGTAATTTTCACACTTGTTGCTGTAATCTTCTTGTAATTTCCTAAAGTCCTTAGTCTTGGCCTCTAATTGAGCTTTTAGAGGTTTCAGACCTTTCCTAAGAGTATAGCCTTCGTATTTAAGGTCCTCATTTTCTCTTTTTAATACATCGATTTGATCTCGGAGAAATTTAATAGTAGTTTCACAAGATGGAGTACATGAAACTTCATTTACCGGAATTGATGCGGAACTCTTTTTTTTAAGGAAAAAGTCAAAATTAAAAGTCAAAAATTAAAATCAAAATTTTTTTGGGTTGAAAAAGGATTTTAAAAATAAAATTTTGAATTTTTGGGTTAAAAATGTCAATTTGCGAAATTATGAACCGAGAAGGGAGTCTTTAAGAATTAAAAACTGGAGGAGAGTAGCGTGTGACTAAGTAGCTCAGTTGGTAAAGCGCTGGTTGATCAGGGTGGAGACGCGGGTTCGATCCCCGGCACCCCCAAAATCGCTTCTTCTTTTTTTTAATGGAAGTTGCTGTGCGAGGTTGCTGAGTGCGAAGACTGTTGCGAAGCTTGCTCAATCAGATGCGAGACCGAGGACGAGGCTGCTAGCGATCGAGACCGAAAACGTGTGTGAACCGAACACGTGCACCGCAAACCCACCAGACCGAACACGTGCGAACCTCGGACCGAAAGCTCGGACCGAAAACGTCGGACCGAACACGTGACCGAAAACCTCGGACCGAACACGTGTCTTCGGAAAGAAAACTCCGGCCGAAAACTCCGACCGAAAACTCCTCGGAAATCGTTGGTTACGACGAAAAACAGCGTTTTTTGCTCCTTTTTGCTCCAAAACTCGATCAAAAACTCATTTTTATGAAAAACGCGAAGAACAAACCCCCCTTATTTTGCCAAGATCTATCCAAAAACGCAAAAATCTCTTCAAAATAAGATCAAATAAGCTCCAGATCTGAAAAAATTGATTGATACAACCAAGCTCTGATACCACTTGAAAGTCCCCAAATCTGTTTGTGTATCAATCAGATCCGTTTGATGGTGCGGAATCCCAATCAAACGGATGATTTCAGATCTAATAGAATAGAAGGAGAAGAAGAAGAAGATGAATCTATGATGTATTCAAAGATATGAGTGATACTCCATACACATTAGATTCTCTCACACACACTCTTCTTCTGTCTTGTTTCTCTCTCTACAATATGCTCCTCTCCAATAACTCTCCTCTAGGCCACCCCCTCCTCACCCCTTACTTCTATATATATATGGGTTACAAACTCATGGCCCAAACCCAATGCTAGACCGAAAACACATGGGTTTTCGATCCAAGCTACAAATAATCTAATACTATTTTCGGCCCAAATAATAAATACAATAAATGCTTAGAAAAGCAAATTATAAACCATATTTATAGACCCAAAAACATATCCTATTCATGAGATCCATGAATGTTGCTAGTGCGTTGGTGAGTCCGAATGACATCAACACAAACTTGTAATGACCATAACAAGTCCTGAAGGTCGTCTTCTGTGTATCCTCCTCACTGACCCTCATTTGATAATAACCAGAATGCAATTCAATATTGGAGAACCAAGATGCGCCCTGGAGCTAGTCAAATAAATCATCAATCCCCGGGAATGGGTAACGGTTCTTCACTGTTAGCTTATTCAACTCACGGTAGTCAATGCACATCCTGTGTGAACCGTCCTTTTTCTTCATGAATAGGATTGATGGTCCCGATGGTGAACTACTTGGCTTGATAAATCCCTTGTCTAGCAGCTCCTGCAGTTACGTAGATTACACCTGCATCTCTGGAGGGGCTAATCGATACGGTGCCTTGGGTATCGGAGTCACACCAGGAACCAAATCAATCCGGAACTCAACCGGCCTCTCAGGAGGCACTCCAGGTAAATCTTCAGGACACATGTTCGGAAAATATTGAACAATGGGCACATCGCCGATGGTCGACACCCCCTCTACGCGAGTATCCGCCACATAGGCCAAGAATCAAGAACAACCCTACTGAAGATATCTCTTAAATCTTGCAGCTGAACAGAGAGCCGACCCATGCTGAACACCCTCACCATGAATAACCAGTTCTCCCCCATTAGGACCCAACCAGTCCATCCCTACAATCACCTTCGACCCTCGCAGAGGAATCGTAATCAAATCGATGGAATATCTCTCACCAAACATGTTTAGGACACATCCTCGATGAACCCTCTAAACACACAGAACGATCATATGAAATATCAAACGTCTAATGGATACTCCAAAATCCCAAGAGCATCACTAAACTTTTTGCTTAGTACAAGAGATACAAAAGATCGGGTAGCACCCGAATCAAACATTACATGAGCAGTCATACCATTGACAAAGAAGGTCACTATACATAATCAAATAAAACATAAGAATAAATAAAGAAATCAATATAGAATAAAGTAAGAAGACATACCAGTGACCACATCAGATGCTGACTGTGCCTCCTCCGCTGTTAACTGGAATGCTCGGTTCTCCACCACGGGAGCCTCCCCCGTGCCCAAGCGGCCATCAGTAATCATCAAAGTGGCTGGTGCAGGCAGTACCACAACTACTCCTGTCAATCTACGACACTCAGCCTTTTTGTGGTCTGTGTGGTTTAAATGAAAGTAAATCAGACTCGAAATCTGATGAAAATCCCTGCTCATGTGACCAATCTTTCCGCACCTGTAGCAGCGAGAACCACTGACCCGACTCGCCTCATCATGCAGTTTCCCTCACTTGCCGCATCGGCTTCGGGCCTGTTAGCCTCTAAATCATGAGTCGAATACCATAGGATTCTTCCCAGAGCTATTCACTACCTGAACCAGAACCGACTTCCACTTCTAAAGAAGTTCTAACTTAATTTCCTGCTCTCGGGCCCTAGCAATCATGTTCTCTAGTGTCCTGCAACTGTAAATACTCACAAACTCTTTGATGTCATCCATCAAAATATCATGGTACCTCCTCTTCTTCATCTCCTCCTTCGGCACATACTACAGAACAAACAAAGCTCTCTCTCGGAATTTGGTGGCGATTTCCGCCACAGTCTCAGTAGTCTGGCGAAGGTCTTGGAACTCCCTCTCCAACTGTTGCACCTCAATCACCGGTGAAAACTCAGCTCAGAATCTCAACACAAAATCCTTCCAAGTCATGTTCGCCACGCTAGTAGATCCCACATCATGACCAACCTCCTTCACCAGCCGCGAGCTCGGTCCCTCAGAAAGCAGGATGCGAACCCCACCTTTGACCCCTCAGGGTAGAAGCTCGTTCTCTAAGCATTCTCCATGTCAGCAATCCACCGATGACTAGCAATGTGGTCCTTAACCCCAAAGAACTATGGGGCTCTGCAAGCCTAGAACTCCCTAAATGAGAGAGTCTATGCCCCTAACTGTCCCACCACGATCTCGGCCTGAAAATCCCCAAGAAACTTGCCCAAAATCTCCATGATACCCTCCTTAATGGTACCGAAGATAACCAGGGTGGCCTCCATGATACCACGAGTAATATTCGATGTGATAAACTCGTGCAACCGCTCATCGATCAATTTTGCACCTGAACCAGAAGCTCCTCCTCGAGTGGTCATCATACTAAAACACAAACATAGAAATGATCTAATTTTAAACTCAAAGGAAATTCTTACTCTACAAGCTCCTTAGAATCTCTGAGACCGTTCCTGACTCGAGTACAGATCATGTGCATTCAGTAGTATGGGCCTAATACTACCTTCCACACCTATTCGTACTTTCCTCAAGAATTCTCCCAAATCCTCTAAATCACCCTACTAATTCCAAATAAACATAATCCCTATGGTAAGCAGCATATAATTCCCACTATGGAACTTCCTAGGATCTCTTAGAAATCCTCTACTCACCCGCCTCTGCAACACTAGGAATCTCTACCAACACTGATGGTTGCCTTATGCATGGAAATTATACACAAAATGGAACCACATAGGATGTCGAATAAATGATTCTATCCTAAGCCTGCAACCAAACAAGGAACAGGAAATAAAGCCAAACCAACCATTCTAGGGCTATATGATCCTAATCGTATACAATTTTAAAAGCATACAACTAGCAATTAACTGATCTGATATAAATCCAAAGTAGTACATAGCATCCAATCCCCCTAGGCTACAAGGCATCACACAAATCAAGTAATTCTAGCACACAAATACTGAAGGTATCCTTAGCCCTACTCTAGCATGCAATTCGCATAATAGGCATACTAGTCATAATACATTGGTATGTGTAATTAGGGAATCACTTACTTGAGCTCGGCTGATTGCACGCATCACATCTCTTTTTTCTTTATAATAATATTTTTTTGAAAGCTTCTTTTCTTTCAAGAAGATTACCAATTCCTCAATTTGAGTTTAGTCACACCCGAGAGTGTCCCCGTATCCTTCAAACCACGTCTCTCATACCAACTTGTGACATCCCAAAATAGAGATAAAGATTTTCATTTTAAAGAAAACCATTAATTCCATACATCAATATTTAAAAATCAACCACAATACAGTATATCAAATCATTAGAGTAAAATAGTCATATATGCGGAATCATGAGGGGAATGTTGTGTGATCACGTCGGTCCCTCCCCTTTCGAACTGGAAGTAACTGGATCATTAAACCACAAAAGTTATAAGCACAAATCTTGTTTAGTTCCCTAAAAATACCACATACCATACATACAATTTCCATGGGCTAGCTCCATGCATGGTCTTTTCCTTGGAATGCCATGGGCTACCCCCAAGGTCTTGCAACCAAGTGTCATGGTCTACCCCCATGGTCATTCCTTGAAATGCCATGGGCTACTCCCATGGTCTAACATCCAAGTGCTATGGGATACCCCCATAGTCTTTCATGTAATTTCCATGGGTTACCCGCATGATCTTTCATCCAAATGCCACAGGCTACCCCGAGGCCTTCGATGCAAGTATCACAAAGACAACTAGAATCCTACATAATCCAATGGGCCAATATTGGTGACTTCAACCCACAAGTATAGTGAGAATAATCACCTATCAGACGATTATCAACTACTATTGCTCCTACTGTGGAGAGTACAAATGCTACAAACCACCTATATAGCCATAAAAAGTACACCCTTAGCTTACCTTCCAAAAGTAGGGGTCATACGAAAATTCAATGGTCAAAGTTGACTCGCCATGTCGTGGCCATCCTTGGCCATGTCGTGGCCCTCAAACAACAAAATAGATGTGGTTTCCCGCATTCGCTATGCCATGGCAACCTAGGGCCACAGCATGGGCATTGGGTTCAAAACATCTTAATAGGTCAAACCGAATCCTCTGGTCCCAAAGTTTCCAAAGTATAGATTTAATCATTTTTGTGGTCTAAAGGGATATAGTCTCCAAATGCATCCCTTAAGACACTCCAAGAGGTCAAGATCTCAAGTCTTAGGTGTAAAGAGACAAAAACAAGACAACAGGTCAACCAATAAGCACTTAATCCCTTAAATCCTTAACCCATTCACCCTAGAAGAGCTTCTAACACTAAAACCAACTTAAAGGGTTGTGCTTTTTATACATGCATGTCCAATGCAAGTCTTGGACACATATTCGGTCAAAAATGAGGGTTATGACCAAAATCTCATGCATGGTTCAATCAACCAACCATACTTCAGATCCAAACCATGAATTACTCCAAATGATCCTGAAATTCATAAAGTTGCAACCTTTATGAAATCTCACCATCCCAACTAACAAGATCAAGAAGAAAATGGGACAAAACTCAAGATATAGTAACCTATTAGCATAAAGGTGGAGCCTTGAACACTTACAAAGCTCAAGAATCAAGCTAGGAAAAGAAATGGGACTTGCTTGCTAATCCTAGGCTTACTCCTTCTTGCTTCTTCCTTCAAAATCCCTCAAAAGCACTCAAGAAAGCATCAACAACGGAGGAAAAGGAATTAGCGTTTCTTGAGAACTAAAGAGAGTGGTGGAGGCTGAGGGCGAGGAAACCCTAGCCTCCTCATTCCTTTAAATATGGTGAAAAACCAAGAAAATTAGGGTTTAAGACATTAGCGGCGGTTACACTGTGGCCTTTACCTACCACGTTGTGGCGAGTCAAAGGAGACTCACGACCAAAAATGCCTCGCCACGCTTTGGCGATCCTTCCCGACGCCGTGGCGACTCCCAAAAATCAAACTTTTGTTAAAATAAATTATACATCTAAATTTGGATGTTACTATATATATATATATATATATATATATATATATATATATATATATATATATATATATATATATATATATATATATATATATAATAAATTTGACTAACCACCATATATGTGGTCTAATGATAACTTTGGTATAAAACACTTCAAAATAGAATTTATCCATGTTCAAATCTCATAGGATTCAACCTTAGGTGACATGTTTAAAAAACAATAAAGATGAAAAAATATAAGATAATAGTAGGATGTATATATTTCATGGGAAAGAAAAGTAGTGTAAATGAAACTATGATCTTAGACTACTTCACTAAAGTAGTTTTAAGTCTACACATTCTATCGGAGGTCATTTATCGAGATCAGAAAAGTCAATTCTTAAAGTCTAATTTCACATTCTTCCTGCTTCTTTCTTATGTGTCATGTCCTTTTTCCATCATTGGCCGTATCATTTCTATTATCTTAATTATAGACATCAACTGCCTCGTTTGGACATGTAGGAGCTGTTATAAGCATTGGACCTTTTTCTGATGATCGATATCATTTGCCAAACGAACCAACGCAACAACATCATTTAACAACTTCCATATTCCTAGACTACTTAGACCTTTTTTCTAATGATATACCACAAGTACACCGCAACAACATCATTTTAACGACTTCCATCTTCCTATAATATTCCTTTTTAGTCGGTGAAAATCATAATACATATATCAAAGGTAGCTCTATTGCGACGTTGTAGAATTTTTCCAACGGTTTTAATGGGATCTTCTTGTTACACATAAATTCTATGTTCACCCTCCACTTTAACACATATGACTTTATATGTAGGGTAACATCATCCTTAATGTCCCTTTCCTTATTGATCATTGACCTTAACAACTTAAAACTCTCGTTTGTGTGTAGAATTTGGGCGTTGATACATATTTCTACTCTATCGTATCGCTCTTTATTAAAATTGTACCATAGATTTGATCACTTGACTTTTTTGATATGTAACCATTATTTTCTAATAAAAATTTTGAAACATTCAACCCGGTCCTAGTTTCTCGGAACAAAATATGAATTGTAAAGGATAAAAAAATAAAGTTGTATAGAAAGTGAAATGAAGACGTTGAGAATATTTTTTAGAGTTTAATGGATTGTAATTGGTAGAAAATTTTTGGACCATGCATTTTTGAAAATAAATTAGTGCATGATCCTCGTCTAACATTATTTAACTTAACGATCTAACTAGTTTGATGGTTTCTAGTTGTAGAGTTCTGCAAGAACTCCTTTGAAGCCATAGAGGTGTGTGAGGACCGATGAAAAAAAATGATAGTGATTTCGATGTTGAACGAAATTATTAGAAGCGCCATATAAAGAAAGATTAAGACAAGCAAGTTGAAGGTTATACTTACCATTAGAGACATGAACCTAATTTTCTAGTTAGAGTTTTAGGATTTGACAAGTTAATACTATTATATTTCTGTTATTATACTTAATCAAAGTTAATTTAGTAGTTTGGTTAAACTGTTAACTTAATCATAGTTGTTAGTTTGTTACGTGTATGATAGCTAGAAGTATGTGGTATAAGCTATAATATAAATGTTCTTTACTTTGTAAGAAAGTCAACATAATGAATACAATAAATTTTTCTTCCATTTTTTTTTCTGTGATGATATGGTATCAGAGCATAACATTTCTTCCACGTCTTTGTTCAAATTTCATCTTTGATTTATTTTATTTTTAGTTCTCTTCATGAATTTATTATTCTCTCAATTGCTCCTTTGCTGTACAATCGATTTTAGTCATCTTTGTTGATTTTCTTTTCTTTGAATCATATTCTTCACATTTTTTGTTGATTTTTCCCAAAACTATCTGAATCTAATACAATCCTTCAAATGAAGCTTCTGTAGATGATCTGTGTTTTCTTCATCAATCGGATAATCCATAAACTATTTTAGTTACACAACAGCTTACAGGAGACACTTATGCATCTTAGGCTCGATCTATGACCATATCTCTTTAGGTAAAAAAATAAACTTGATTTTGTCAATGGTGATCTTCCCCAACCTCCAAGCATAGATGTAGTTCGTTTCAAAGCTTGGAATCACAACAACAATATTGTAATTTCTTGGATCCTAAACTCTATTTCTAAAAAAATGTTTTCTAATGTGATTTACCAAAAAATTACATCTGCAATTTGGAATGAAGTGAAAGAAAGGTTTCAATAGTGTAATGGTCCTCGCATATTTCAAATTAAACATGATTTGATGAATATTGTTCGGGGACAAGACTCTATGAGTGCGTATTTCACTAAGCTCAAGGCTCTTTGGGAGGAATTGTCCAATTTTGATACTCAATGTACATGTGGTTTATGTACAAGTGGAGGTGCGGAAGAAGTTGAACACACTATGATGTTCCTTATGGTTCTAAATGATTCATATGCCCAAATTCGAGGGAAAATATTTCTCATGGATCTAATACCTACGGTTAATCAGATTTTTTCCCTGGTTATTCAAGAAGAACGACAATGTGAAATTAGTAATAGTGAATCTCCAAATACTTAAATGTCTTGTAATGTTCATAGTATGAATAACAATGTGAACAATTGAAGAAATAGAACCTCGAATAACACTTACAACAAATGTTATAACAAGAATTCACCAATGTGTTCTCATTGTAAGCGTTTAGGACACACTGTTGATAAGTGTTACAAATTACATGGGTTTCCACAAGGGTATCGTTTCAATCAGAATTAAAATTCAAATAATTCTCGTGTGAATGTTGTTTCTACTACTACGGATAGTCATTCTTCCGGTAATGATACAAATTCTTATGTCACAAATCTCACCAATAAAAATGCCAACAACTTATTGCCATGCTTACTGGTCAATTAGCTTCAGTGAATTATGTTTCACATGATCATGTTACCACCTCAGGTAATCATTATGTTCTGACACTTTCCTCTGGTCATTATATTTCTAATACATGAATTTAGATACTAGATTTACTACGCATATTTGCAATGATAAAATATGTTTCATGATCTAGTGGATATCTCACATACTCTTGTTCGTTTACCAAATCAAATGGTTATTCAAGTTGAATGTATGGGAAAAGTTAACATAAATAAGCATATCATTCTCACTGATGTTCTTTATGTGCCATAGTTTGAATTGAATTTAGTTTCAATTTTGCAATTTAATAGATTCAAAACTGTTAACGCAAACTTTTATCATGAATACGCCATTTTGAAGCAGATACACACAAAGATAATCATTAACAATGCTAGAGTACATGTTGGACTTTGTGTACTTAAGGATATAAGTATAGGAGTACAAGCACAAGTGAAAGTGAATGAAGTTTCAGCTAATTGTTGGCATCAATGGTTTGGATATCCTTCAAATGACAAGTTGTAGTCTATTAATAGTATCACTGTTTCAAATAAAGATTTGTATAAAAGTGTATGTTCTATTTATCCTTTGGCTAAAAAAAAACTCTTGCCTTTCCAATTTTTCAACAATATTTCAAATGAACCCTTTGAGTTAATACATTGTGATGTATGGGGCCCTTATCATGTAAAGGATTACAAGGGATATCAATACTTTTCAGTTATTGTAAATGATTGCACTAGATTTACATGGATATACATGATGAAACAAAAGTATGACATTCAACATGTAATTCCACATTTCTTTATTATGCATGAGACACAATTCAATGGAAAAATTAAGAGTTTTCGACTTGATAATGCAAAGGAATTGGCCTTTACTGAGTTTTTCAATCAAAAAGGGGTATTACATCAATTCTCTTGTGTTCAACATCTACAACATAGTTAAGTAGTTGAATGCACGCATCAACACCTATCAAATGTTGTTACGAGATTATTCTTCCAGTAAAATATCCCTATAACATAGTGGTATGGGTATGCTCTATGTGCTACATTACTTATCAATCGCACTCCTTCACATACTCTTGACAATTTTTCACCTTTTCAGAAAGTTTTTAAATATCCACCAGATTATTCAAGATTTCAGAATTTGGATGTCTAGCCTTTGCTTCAACACTTCTCAGTCCTATAGAAAAATTCACTGCAGATGCAAAATATTGTATCTTTATTGTTTTCCAATGAGAATGAAGGCATATAAAATTATGGATGTTGAGACAAAAGAAATACTCATATCTCATGATGTTGCGTTCCATGAACATGTTTTTCCCTTTCGTAAAACTATTTTAGGAAATTATTTTCTTGAATAAAAGACATTCTCTTTCAAAAACTTATTTAGAAAATCTCTAAGTCCTCAATTTGAGTTTAGACACACTGCAATGTGCGCTCGAATCCCTCAAACCAAGCCTTTGATACCAACTCGTAATGTCTCAAAAATTTCAAACATATTTTCATTTTTAAAATATGTTAACCAATTAAAAATGTTTTACTTGAAAACAGATAGTGACATTCAATTGGTGAAACACCATTATGTTGACAGAGTTGTATTATGATAACTGTGGAAATCAATATCTTTGATGCGTGTGTACAATTTTGCCTAGCTCTTCTCATGCATAACCTACAAACCATTTTAATCCACAACTCTAAGCATAAAGCTTAGTGACTTCCCAAATATACCACACATTACACCATACATACAATGCATCCACACAAAGTCTTCGGCTATATCGCCAATCTTTCTATACACAAACAATATATATATATATATATATATATATATATATATATATATATATATATATATATATATATATATATATATATATCAATACAAAAGGTGTGAATGTTATGACCCTTTCACTGTCTTACATTCAATCATTATTGTTGTCCTCTCATAGTCTTGCGCACAGTTGCCATGGTCCTCTCATGGTCTTTCTGCCAAGGTTCTCCCATGGTCTTTCAAACAAGTTCCATGGTCCTTCTATGGTCTTTCGTACAAATAATCTGGTCCTGCCATCGCCTTTCAGGGAACTGTCAGGGGCCAAATCTTGGACTTCCATAAAATCCATAAAGTCGTATGTGGTCAGAGATCAGATAGACAGTCGAACAGATAATCCACCCAAGAGCGAACAATCAGAAAAGAACATAACAATAAGGCATTATACCAAGAGTTATCAGGCTATCCAACTTAAACTACATAGAACCAATGCTATCATTACCATATAATCATATAACATAAACACACAACATATACTAGCATATTACATATCCTTGGCAACTAGCCTTCCCTAGTTACCCTGCCGTTGACCACTTCTCAATTAAGTCCTTCGTTATTCAATCATACATAATACTGATAACCATCCTTCCATAGTTACCCTAATCAAACATAACTCCTAATAGTATCATACGATCAACATGAAAAACCCTACTAGTCTAGTATACCAAGACACCAAGTGCTCTAACTGCACATGTATAACAAGTAGTTATCCTCGTCAACTGTAACGTCCCAATTTCACAATCAAAATTTTTTTTAAGGTAAAACTTCCCAATTATAAAACCATTTTAAGAAAACTATTTATTCCCAATTACAATTATTGAAAATCAGAGTATTATAATGAAGGCGGAATCCTCAATGTTGTTGATAAGTGTGTACAGTCCCGTCTTCGCCTTGCCACGATCACTGATGATACCTAGAAAACAATAGCAATTGAGTAAGCATAAAGCTTAGTGAGTTTCACCCAAAATACCCCATACGATAAACATACAAGCATGCATAACGACCCATAATCATCAGATTGGAATGCCCCGGGTTTGTTGGCCTACCGCCTCACCCAACCGCTGAGCCTCCGTGCCTACGGCTTACAGCCGGCCCGCACCGGGTATCTTGGCCTACAGCACAAAACAGAATCACCTCAACCCACTATTACCATTTGTCGATATATAAACAAACAAGGATCAAGTAGGCACATAATACATACAAACATCAATCATACAACTCACTACCTTCTACTAGTCCTCACACAACACACTTTCCCGCTACTAGCTAACCTCCATGAAATGCGTAATCATAAGTAACCAGAGGTGAGATAGCCACCCAAACAAATGATCCTACTCTAGAGCCACAACCAAACAAGGAACATGCAAGAAAGCCTAGATCTAGAGTTCTCAGGCTATCCTACATGACTATATACAACCCCAAGAGCACTCCACTAAAAGATAACCAACAAGTACAGGTAATCATATAGATCTACAGATCACTACCATATAGCAACATCCTACATACCACGATACAGATCTAACAGATCTCTACAACATAGCAACATCCTATATACCAAGATACATATCTGACAGATCACTACATCATAACGACATCCTATATACAAAGATACAGATCTAACAGATCACTACAACATAGCAACATCCAATATACAAGGATACATAACCAAAAATCCAAGGTATGCATAACCGTATGTACTCAAAAGTGAGATAGTCACCCGGATAGATGATCCTACTCTAGAGCCACAACCAAACAAGGAACATGAAGGACAACCTAGATCAAGAGTCCCCAGTCTATCCTACATGCCTGCATACATTCCTTATGGAATACCTCCACTGCATGATAACCAAAACTAGTGGGACGACATTGGTGCATCGACCCATGGTACAATGAGGCAAAACTCAACTGACTCAAAGAACTTGGAAACACTGCAATATGATCCCTTTTTTGCACTGCTTGCACCCGCGAATCCACTGATACCAGAACCAGATAAAATCTTAATAAAAAGTCCAAAATCCTCAAGTTTGACCTAAAGTCACACTTGGTTAAAAAGTCAACGGAAAACATAAATCAACAAAAGTCAAATTCCAAGGCAGCTGAGTATGCCCAGCATACGTACTCTCAGGTACGCCAGGCATACATACGTCCAAGACAATTCCTTCCTTTAGTGTTTAATCCCTTAATACTTTTTGTCAAGAGCTCAGATCTAGACTCAAAACATTGACTTCAGTCATAAAGTTTCCACCTTTATGACTTTCCATGGCTAGAAAAGGTCCAAAAGCTAAAACTCTACCTTATTTATCCATTAAGACATCTTAACTCTTGCTTGGAAGGGATAGAAGGACCAATATCAGATTTTTATGGTTCCCAATAGCTCCATAATGGATAAAGTTTCCAACTTTATGCATTAGAATGGTCTGAACAACCAAGATCTAGTCTTTAAGTCTCGAAAGGACCCAAAAATGCATATTTCTCAACTTAATTCATTAAGTCTAAGTCTCCAACCTTTAGATCTGAATCAACATGATGTATAGATTGATAAAGTTCCAAATTTATCCAAAATAATGTCTCAAGCTTTAAAGATCTAAACTTTATTACCCGAAAATAGCCTGAATGACCAAGATAACTTGCATGGCTGAAAGAGAAGGAAAAAGATCAAAACTTTCCTAGTCCAAGAGGTCCAATAAAACATTCTAAACTGAACAAAAGGGTGTTGGAGTCCAGATCTAAAACATACAACGCTCTTCGTTGGAGAGTAATAATGTTGCAAACTTTATTCCCAACTCTCACTAAAAACTCGTTAAAATGGACCAAAACACCAAATACACTTAGATCCAATATGAATATGCAATAAAGCTTGGAACTTTATAGCTTACAAAAGTCTAGAAGGTAGATGAAAGTTGAGATCATCAATTGCCAAGCTTCAAGGATCAATCTTGCATGAAAACATTGCTCCAAAACCACCAAAAACTCAAAAAATATATGAGAGAGGAGATAGGAGGCTCAAATCTTGAAAATGGAGGCTAGGATTTCTCCCAAGAGGTTCTAGATGTGATGGAGGCTAAAAAAATAACCTAAAACATGAATCCTTACCTTTAAATACCTTGAAAACTCTAAAACATTCATGGGCTTTGGGTTGCACAGTTCTTATGTCATGAGAATATATTCTCACCTCGTGAGCACTCTCATGTCGTGAGAGTTACTTCTCACCTCGTGAGAAGGAGTTTTCATATAATTTCACTCCAACTTTAAACAATCATAACTTCTTTGTTTCAACTCCATTTTTGGTGATCTTTATGTCCACGGAAAGGTATTGAAGAGCCCGACAATATTATCTGGATATCTTGGACTAAAAACTTCTCGAAAAAAATTCATATTTCATGCAAGACCCCGGCCTATGACTTTCCCTTTTCTACCCTTTGGCCCAAAACACAATTCAATGGTTAAGATCTCACAACCATCATTGCCTCCATAAAAAATGCCTAATAATGAGCTCCTTAAGGCCCAAACCCTTTTTCACAATCGACTTCCAGCCCTGAAATAAGAAATGAAAGGAAACAGGATGTTACAATTCTCCCCCACTTAAATTAGATTTCATCCTCAAAATCAGCTCTTGCTTCCACTTCATGATGCAACTGCTCACATCAGCCAAGCTGTCTGGAAATCCGCATAATTGATCGGCTCAAGACCTTCTCAGCCAAACGTCGTCATGATAATTCCACACATAAGTGCACAATCACGAAAAAACCAAATGGTCACATACTAAACTACTCTACACTCCTACTTGGCTATGATAGCCCAGCTTAGCTATCCACTGACAACACTCAGGCTTACCAATGATCCACTAACCGACAACAACACCTAGGTTTACCCCAATCTACTAACCATCAGCACTCGGGCCTATCCCCGATCCACTAACCAAACAACATCACTCGAGCTCAATAAGACTTAACTGATCCTACCAGGTCTTTGGGCCATGACTCAGACCTCCAAGCCCCAATCAAACAAGAACAGACAAGGAATCCCTCATCACATCCCTCAACTTGGAGTTCTAGCACCCTAGAGTTTAAAGAAAAAGCACGCCCTACAGATGCTATCATAACTAAAACTAATACGACTCAAAGGGAAATCCAACAACTAACGATGGTCATGATGAGAAATTAGAAGATTTAGCAGCTGCACAAAAGTTTCAAACTTGGAGAAATCCGACTGAGAACCGAACCTTGGCATAAGGTCTTCCTGCTGTGAGGTTCCACTCTCCCCTACTTTATATGCTAGAATCCGACAACTTCACAATCCCTTGTGTCACACCCCAAAACCGGAACGGCGGAAATGTTCTGGGGTGGAGGACGTCATGTACAGTATCATAAGAATGCATAATAGTAAAGACAAGCAACAACATCCATTGCATTAATATAATAATTGTAATACAAGCGTGTTCTGCATAGTTTGTAAGACACCCAAAGGTATAATCAAAATAAAAGATGAGTCTTGTATGTGCTCCATCTTCCCAAAAGCTTCATCGGTACCTGTCTACTGATGACCTGAGAATACAAGTTATTTTGAAAGAGTTTATCAGCATAAAGCTGGTGAGTTCATAAGTATTTAGTGTCATTGCTTGTATGAAAATGTTTGTAACAACTTAATGTAGTAACTGATTTCAAATGTTTGTAAATAGTATACTCCCTAGAAAATCCTATATTTTCCAGTAAAAATGTAGTCTTCTACCAAGACCCGATTGTTTGTATGTTTGTTCTTTCGTAATAGTAAGAGTTTTCCCCAGTGAAACTATCAGTATGAAAATATAGTTTTATACTTCACTCATGAAAGGTGATTACAAAATAAGTGTATTAAGGGAAAATAATGTTTTTCCTCAGCAGTGACACTGCTGGTCATAAAGTGATAAAATACAGACTCCAGGTAGTACTAAATGTACAGTACACCTCGGGGAGTCTAAGCTAATGAAAATGTAGACTCCAGGTAGTATTAAACGAACAATACGCCTCGGAGAGTCTATTTTGCCTTTAATTCTTAATTGGTTCATTAAAGGTTTGAATGTGAACTCGTATGTAACCATGCTGATCGACGACTGAATAACTGATGACCCTCCAGGTCATGTGTAGTGAGGTAGCATTCTGTCACCCCTTGGCCTTTCGGCTGGGACTGTAGCTAGCAGTCGGGATGTGGGAGTGTCTGTCCCATATAGATCTATACACATAATGCCCGCTCTCCCTCCAGGAGACTCTGGTTACAAAGTGATACCACGATGAAGTGTCGTATCGAGAAGTAGTATGTCACATTCGGTTTATAGTATTCAAAAGGTTGTATAGTATGTCATAATGTATTGATGTTTTCTCTTTACTAGTATATAGTATGTTTCTGTATAGTGTATAGTATGTTCTCTTGTATAGTGTATAGTATGTTCTCTTGTATAGTGTATAGTATGTTTTGTTTCTCACTCAAGTACTCATGTAGCGACTCGTAAATGTACCGAATCTTGTATGTATCTTTGTAATAGTAGTAGTGAGTAGTAATCCCTTAACTATACCTATTATAGTTAAATAGTAATGTGGTTTGTATGCCTTCGTTACACAAGGCATTGAACTGAAGTGAAAGCTTTTATATCCAACACACACACACACACACATATATATATATATATATATATATATATATATATATATATATATATATATATATATATATATATATATATATATATATATATATATGATATATAACTAAGAGTTCAACGACATTCGGATAAATAACAGGATACCCTAAGTCCACAACCAAACAAGGAACAGGAAATAAGGTGAGCTATCAGTCCTAAGTCCTTCAAGTCTTACTTATATAAATATATTAGTGTAGATATGAGTTTGAAAACAATGCAAGTTTAAAAGAGTTTGTAAACAGTTTTAGCATCTAAAAGAGTTTAATAAAAGGTTTTGAAGTGCTTGCAATCCATAAGTTTGATAGCAATTTTGAAAGTAATAGTAAATCCTTCTGTTTGTTCTAGTTATTAATCACACAAGATTATAACAACAACTAGAATGTTTCAACATGTATTCCCCCCCCCCCCCCATAAAAGCATTTAAAATCTTTTCAAAGGTTGATTAAGGGGTATGAACTCACCTGTAGTGAGTGGTTTGGATGGAATTGCCGGACAGGATGCTAAGTGTCAAGTGAAGACTTGAACACACACACACACGGATCCTATTTAACATGTAATGACACATATATGTATCTAATTAGTCATTTAACAACTAATTAGTCAAGTAAGGACACCCTAAAACATGGATAACACTTTGATTCAAGTGCTAGGAGTATTAAGGGGTTGCATCTAAAGAGAGTATGGCCTCACATTGGAGTTTACTGCCCATATGGTAACCCCACATGAGTTTACGGTTTATGGTCATTTCCCCCATGAGTTTACGGCCGTAAACTCATGGTAATTAGTACCATTGTGTGTTTTAGGGTTTTACAAGTCAAGGTTAAGCATCCTATGATCAAGTCTAAGCCTTAGGAAGTAATAGTGGCACAATTTGAACCAACTTTTAGAGTTTACGACCCATGGTCATAACCCCATGAGTTTACGGCCGTAAACTCATGTGTGCTTGCTTCTTTTGCTTGTTTAGGGTGCTATACTCCTCAAAGAAGTGATCTAGACTTGGTTCCAATGCTTTAGAAGGGGCTAGGGCTCATATGGCCCCCTTATTAGGGTTTACGGGTCATGGACCAACTCCCATGGTGTTTATGGTTTTGGGTTTACGGTCCAAGTGGGTTTACGGCCGTAAACCCATGGTAACTCCTACCATTTCGTGGTTTAAGGTCTTTAGCTCATGCATGCAAGGTTCTAGTCCAATACCCAAGCCCTAGAAGGTAATGGTGGCACATATGCACCACCTTATGGTGTTTACGGTCCAAGGAGATTGCCTTGCCGTAAACCCATGTGTTCTTGGGTATTCTTGATGTTTTTCAATGGTTTAACAAGCATTCTAAGTAAATAACTAGTTAGGAGGAGTGTACTTACTTATAGGAAGCTTGTAAGAGTGTTTAAGGTCCAAGAACAGTAGTGTGTGTTCTTGGTGTTCTTGGTGTTTTGAAGAACACTTGAAGATCTATGAAAAAGATAAGATTTCATGGATGAAATCATGTATAACTACTAGATGAAGTGTTATAACAACAAATCAAGAGAAGAAACACTTACATTTTTGGAAGATTAGAAGAAATATGTTATGATACTTGAGAGAGAAATGTGGGTGTTCTTGAGCTTGGAAGTGAGAAGTGAGGAAATGAGGAGTAAACTCATGCCTTAAGCATGAGTTCACGGCCAATAGGAGTTTACGGCCCAAACTCCCAAAGTTTGGCCGTAAACACCTTGTTATGGTGTGAAATGTTTATTTGCTACGCATCACTCCTAGAAGATACTTCCTTTTATTTGCTCGTTTGACGAATTTATATTAAAAACACCCAAACGGACTTTAAACCGGCTAAAAATTAGCAGAAATGAACTTGACTAATATTTGTATTGCTTGACTGCAGGGTTTGTACAAATAGAATTTTCGGGTTGTCACACCTTGATACTCAGACTAACTTAAACTCTACCACTTAATCCCAACCATTGATATCCTGATACATAGGAGAATCTGAACCCACACACTATTCATAAATTTCCAACACACATGCATTCTTGGGAAAATGATATTTAATCCATTCATAACAAGAAATAAATTTAAACAGAGTTAAATAAGATAGTTCCTTTCAAATGATCATCCAAGATTACAACTAAACTTTGAAACACAAACAGGAATTACAGATAAATACAAATATTGCATAAATTGCTAAATAGAAAAATTGATAACTCAAATGCCGATCTCTGGGACTTCGCTCGTCCCATGACGACCATCGGGTAACTACAAAGCTAGGGGTGCAGGGTCCAACACCTCACCGAAAACGAGAAAGGGATAATGAACTCTAATGTGGCCCTCCTGGCTGCAATGGAAACAAGCACGCAAACTCCACCTGCAATCCCTACCAAAATGACCCTCCTCGCCACACCTGCAACATACAAATTATCGGTACCTCCCATCATGAAACTTCCCATACTTGCCTTACTCGGAGCTGATCCCCTCAGCTGATCCTAAACCCGGGTCGATGGACTTGACCCACTTGGCCGTCGGTTGATATTTTCCTGAAGCTGTTCCCTCCTCCTTCTGTTGAATCTCCAACTCAATCTCCCTCCTCCTAGCAGTTGAATTCATATCGGTCAAGGTCTGGTACTGCTAAATAGATATAAACTCTCGAATCTCAGTCTTGAACATACTCAAGTTTCACGACATCTGCGTCTGCCCTAAAATGGCATACTCAGGGCAGAAAAGAGCTCTCTCTGTGAACATCTTGGTGTTCTCCGTCACCGACTCAATTGTCTGCATGAGCGACATCTACTCTTTTTCCAGTCGCTCTTGTTCCACAAGAGGAACATACTCCGCTCGAAACATATCTAGAAACTACTCCACGTCACTGCGGCTCGCTCTGCATGTGAAAAACCCTTGGTCACAAACTTCCACCAATCCTTCGCACCCCAACGAAAAAGATTCAGCACAAATTTCACCTTCTGGACCTCGGTACATGATATAATGAAGAAACTATTGGATTAGGTGTCTAAGACCATAACTATAATTGATATATACTTGAATTGATAGTAGTGTAGTCATTTTGGGTTGCTCTCACAACTAGCAACTAGACATGATAACTTTTGGAGAGAGTTTTAATTTATTATTTGATTAATAAATTGAAATAAATGATTTATTAATGTATTATGAAAATAATATATTAATTAGAAATCATATTGTTTAATTAATAAATAATCAGAAATTAATTGGAATTAATTTTGGGATTAGTTGAATTAATTAAAAGTACAGGGGCTGTTTAGAAATTTATTGATAGTTGAGGAAAGAGGCTCTAGAACCTCCCTAGAATGGGTTCGACGAAAAATTCTAGGAAGGCCCTAAAATTTTCGTCCAAGGGATCCTGGATGGAGATTCTTTGGTTGCTTGGTCCTTAAGCTAAGGAATTAGGGTTTCCTCCTAAAACCCTAGCTTTGGCTCTAAGCTACCTCACCTATGTAAAAGGCTTTACCCCTTCTCATTTTTGGCCATATGAAACCCTAGAAGAGCAGCCAAAAATTTCAAGCTCCTTCCTACTCTCTCCTCTTTCATCCTTTTTCTTAGTTTGGGTGTGATCTATTAGAGGCATGACACTTGTGACGCTTGCTCTCAAGGTTCAAGAAGACTTGGATTTTTATTGTTATTACTACATAAGGATCAAAGGTATGTTTACAAACCCTAGTTATGATTTTCGAAAATAATATAGATCTCCTAGGGTTTTCCATTTGATGTTCGATAGTTGTATGTTCAATTAGAGAAAACATAGATCCAAGAATTAGGGTTGCATGCACACATAGGAATTTTTTTGTTATGCTCAAAACCCATAAGTGGTATTAGAGTGTTGGCTTGTTTTCTGTTGAATTTGATTGCAATTGTTTTAATTTGATTAATTAGGGTTTATGGAAATTAAACCCTTTTGGCCTGAGGGTTTTTTTTTCGAAATTACGGTTTCTTAACCCTTGGTTTTGAAATATTGGAAAAGGTTTTAACCATTTCCCGTGTCCTACAAGTTTCAAAATTAGGGTTTCCTTAACCCTGCAGATTTTCAAAATATAGCAAGGATTGAAAGCCTTGCCTTCCTCCCAAAGATTTGCCATTTTTTGAAAATTAGGGTTTTTGGTAGGTTTCTTATTTTTGGTAATTATCTCCTTATTTGATCTACTAGATAATTATAAAATTTAAAGAATCCCTCCCATGATTTTTGAAATTTAGGGGGGGGGGGGGGTGGATTTGGTTAAATTATCTTGATTAATTTAGTTGGCTAATCCTTATCTGATTTACTAAATTAATTAAATGTTTAATTTAGATAAATTATTAAATCATGTGGTTTAATTTTAAATTTAAATTAAAGTTTTTAATTTTCAAAATTTAATAATTAAACCTAGTGTTTTGAAATGTTTAAAATACACCTTATACTATATATAAATTAAATTTTTAGTATTAATTATATGTATAAGACAAGTCAGTTGAACCGCTAGTACGCCTCATTCACGAAGCCAATCTATAAGGGGAGTTTAAGGAAGCGACCTATAAAATGACTGCCATTGGGTATCCACTCTTACCCACCGCTTCCTTGATTGATGGAGGGTCGTTAGCCGAACGGGTTTGATAGGACAAATAATTCTCATCATTAAGTATAATGAATTATAAAGTAACTAAATTCTTTTATTAAATTCCCAATCTTAGTTACTTTAGGAAAAATATGAATTTGATTCTAATCCATGAAATTGCACATTGCACTTTATAAGTCGTTAGTGGAGCGTGTGTGGTTAACCGACACACTAATATGGACTAATAAAGAGTGGAAATGGGTGTCTCATAAATTATCATTGATTAATGGAGCACGTGTGGCTAACCGACACATTAAAATGAGATGACAAATGACATCGAGAGTACCAAGCTACTTTGCGTGGTTATTCACATCTTGTTTGTGATCCTCAGTATCCCAGTCACAAATGGAAGAGCATAATCGAGATTAAACATTCAATTGTATAGTTCAATGAATCTCAAAAGATCTAGGAATTTCATTAAAAACCTAATTCGTTTAAATTTCGTTTTTCATAGTGAAATTGGTAAATCGTCATTACCTACCTTTATTTATTTCACAATTAGATTACCACATCCCTTTTCTAAGTTGTGAAATATCTAGTTTGATCCTAGCCTTAATATTTCATTTAGGTGTTATTTTGAGGATTACTCCTATCTAACCTAAAACTTGTCTTTCTTCTCTTTCAGATGTCAACTCTCAATGATGCTTTTGGATCCTCCTCTAATAACAACTTCTCTCTTTTGAACATCTGCTCGAGAGTTACTTTCGATGGCACCAATTATAATGATTGGATGCGTAACATCAAAATTGCTATATGTTTTGAGGACAATGAGTATGTGCTCGAAAAGGAACTTCTCGAGATTGATGAAACCAAAGCTACTACCATAGAACTAGCTGAGTATAGGAAGCACTAAATGATGCAACCAAAGTGGCATGCATGATGGTGGCTACTATCACTCCTGAGATCCAAAGGTTCTACGAGGATTATTGGCCATACGAGATGAACAAGGACTTGGTGGAAAAGTACCACCAAAAAGCTCGCCAAAAGAAGTATGAGGTTGTAAAGTCCCTCATCACTAGCAAGTTGAAAGATGGAGAGTCCGTCAGTAGCCACATGCAAAGAATGCAAAGATACATGGAGCGCTTGCTAAAGCTCAATATGAACTTTGATGAGGAATTGGCTATTAATATAGTCTTGCACTCATTGCCCGGTTGTTATGATCATTTTATCCTAATTTATCATCTGAACAACCATGAGACCACATTGGTTCAACTTTAGAGCCCCCTGCAAACTGCTGAAGTAGGAATGAAGGGAAAAAGTGTTGCCTCCACCCCTACTGATGCTCCTGTCTTGGCCATTGGGAAAGGAAAAGGGAAGAGGAGTAAAGGTCCTCCTAAATAGAATTGGAAGGGAAAGTCCCAAGCTGGGTCCTCAAGCAATGGACCCAAAGGAAAGGCCAGTTCTGATGCTCCTCCCGCCTCTGATCCTAAAGAGGCTACTTGCTTCTTTAACCACAAGAAAGGGAATTGGAAACGAAGTTTCCCCAAGTACTTGCAAGACATTAAGGATGGCAAAGTGAAGCCAACCTCGGTAGGTATTTACACTATCTTATCTAAAAACTCATCATATTCTCATTCTTGGGTCCTTGATACAGGATGTGGTTTTCACATTTGTTCTGATTGGAAAGGGCTAAGAAAAAGTGAGGATGTGGACTATGGTAGAATGAACTTGATCATGGGCAATATGAGATCATCACTTGTTACCAAGATTGGAGTTTATAACTTAGTGCTTAGTAGTGGGTCGTGTTTAGATTTGAATAATTGTTGCTACTCGTTAGAGATGACACGAAACATCATTTCATTTCATGCTTTATATAAAAAAACTTTTGGATATTCTTTCAATAATGAGAACTAGATTATAACCCAAGTTAAACGCGGGGGAACGCATAAAAAACTTACAAATGTCTACAGATATTGCATAATAGTTATTAAAAAAAATTATGGTTATTGGTACTATTGAAATGTGTAGAAGATACATTGAAATCAATAAATATCTATAATCGTTAAAAGACCCCTTTATAGACAACATTTTTTGTTTTAGTAGTTGAACGACATTCCTCGTCACATATAAGCACCTTCAAAATCATAGATAATTACATTAGTGTAATTTGACGAAAGATTGATGGGTAAAACATTTTTCTTTTGAAGATGAATCGTAACTTGAATCCATCACTTTGTTTTAGTGTTAATGTTGTTTATAAAAGTTAAATATAAATATATAGGCATATTGGTATGTTTTATTGTTGGGTATAATAGATTGCGTCATTGGGCTTATTTATTTAGTCTATTTTTGTATTCGGTATTGGGCCTGTCCAAGCCGTATCATTTATTAGGGTTTAAGTATTAATAGTGCATGCATGCACTGTAGATCATTAACGTTTTTTTATAGAGATATTCTTGTAAACCCTAGCACGCCTCTACATTAGCAATTCTTCATAGAGTTCTTCTGAGGCGTGACTTTTGATCATTCAGCATCAGTTTGATTACATTTGTGTTCTTTATTTACCTGTTGAATCTATTCGATCTATAAGGATTTTAGCCTTATCAGTTGGTATTAGAGCAGGAGACTATGTAAATCATACGCATCTCTTCTATTTGAAGAAATCATTAGGGTTTCCGCTATTATCGAATATGTTGGAGCCGTCATTACTTTGTTAACGCCACTTCGGGATCTTGATATTACCCTAATACGATCTTACAAGTCATATTCTTAACAGGTACGAAAATCAAGTCAACACATCGCACAATGATTCTCAAACCAATCCAATCAACATCTCAAACATCATAGGATCAACTACAAGGATTCCGATTCTATATCCTCACGAGTATGAAGTATGGGCTCTTCATTTTGAAGACTATGTTCTTGGCTCAGAAGATAATGGGTATTTGATCTGGGATGCTATTACTGTAGGTCCTTTTGTTCACTCTGAAACCAAAAGAACCATTAAAGTTCAGAAGGAATACAACCAATTACTCATTGATATGAAGGAGGTTCCTCAGGATGAGAAAGACAAACTCATTAGCAATATTAAAGCAATGAGGGTTATTAGGTTCGCTCTACAGTCCGATACATTCCTCTTGGTGAGTTCTTGTGACAATGCGAAAGATATTTGGGACAGGCTTAAGGAGCTTTATTCCATAGATGAGGATCTCGAACATACCACCCAAACACTCCTGCTTTCGGAGTTTGGTGACTTCAAACAAAAGCCAGAAGAGAATCTTAGCCAGACATTCAACCGATACAATCATCTTCTTAGTAAGATGATTAAGCATGGAATAGGACGAGAGTTGATCGAGCATAAGGTCACATTCATGAATGGACTTAGACCTGAATGGATGGCATTAGTCTCATACCTCAATGGATGACATTAGTCTCAACTGTTAAAGTACATGAATAGTTCAAGAGTTATTCATTGGCCAAACTTGTTGGAATTCTAAAGTCACATGAAAGTGTAGTGACGAAAGAAACGAAAGTTGTGTCCGGTATGGGGTCCTTAACTCTCATTTCGAAGGGCAAGGGTGTTGCAGAGGAAGAACCAAAGACTGATCTCTCTGATAGTGATTTGATGAGCGAAGAATATGATTTGATGGTTTCAAACCCCAAGCGGTTTGCAAGAAAGAAATTCCCTACTACAAAGAATCGAAACTGGCAGGGAAGTTACAGCTCCGAGAAAGCGAAAGAGGAGAACAAAAGCACTCCTCAAAAGGACGAAGAGAAGAAGAAAAGCAAGCTGGTTGGTGACTCAGGCTATGACTGTAACTATTGTCATGGCAAAAAATCATTTGGCTAAGGAATGCATGCTGAGGAGGCTGAATGAGAAGAAAGAATGAGAGGATGCTAAGGCTTACCACTTGCGTAAGCTGGAAGAGATCAAGAAGAAGAAGTCTACTGATAACTCAATGCCTGCTTTAATTGTGCAGGAAAATACAGCTGAGAATGAGTTTGGAGGAGTAGAGATCTGGTCTACTGATTCGGAGGATGAGGAAGTTCGCAAGCCCACACATGGCAGGGCATTTG
Organism: Lactuca virosa; assembly: GCF_052849685.1. Taxonomy (NCBI): domain Eukaryota; kingdom Viridiplantae; phylum Streptophyta; class Magnoliopsida; order Asterales; family Asteraceae; genus Lactuca; species Lactuca virosa. The sequence continues at coordinate 385,779,910 of NC_136430.1, forward strand.
TTGCAAAAGAAGATGGACCAGAGTTCGCTGGAAGGTGTCTGATGGTGACCAACGGCTTGTCACAGATGAAAGGCTACACAACTGATGGTGGATATGAGGAAAAGAAAGAGAGCAGAGAAGATAAGTGCTTTGCAGAAAAAACCAGTCTGTGAGCAGATCAATGAATGTGATCAACTGATCAAGAAGGTAAATTCCATTCTCGATTCTCTTAAAATACCCATATCTAACTATGAAAAAGAATTAAATGATCTAAAATTTACCTTTTCAAGTATTAGTGGTAGCTTAAAACAAACTTGTCTGACAAATTCTAACCTAACTAATCAAATCAGCAGGATATCATCCAAGAGTGAGGAGCGAAGGATTTAGATAGAAAAGAAAGAGTCAGAGATGTCTAGATTTAGGGACGAACATATTTATTTGCAGCGTGATAATTTAATGCTTTTGAAACAAAGGAATATTTTTTGTTTAATTGCTAAACGACTTTATACTAATATTACTCAGTTGCATTTAGATTGTGAAATTGGGAAAAAGATTCACAAAATGATCTTGCCTTTCCTTGAATTAAACGAAGACGAGATTGATGTTGATTGTTACAAGTGTGAATCTATCGTCACTTCAGATGAAACCTCTGATGCTTATAGAATTGGTCTGGATAAAATTGAATCCTTCATTAAGTCCAAAGACCACAAGGACATGCTGAAAAACTTAATTGATGAAAATGACAAGTTGAAAATAAAGACTGAAACTGTACAGAAATTTGACTCATTGAGTTCAAAGTTGAGTTCAGAAAACAAAATCAATATTTAAAGTACATCTGAATTTGATGAGGACAGTGACATGAGTGAAATATTTGTAGAGGATGCGGTTGACTGTTCCGAATTTGTTAAGAACGAACCTGAACCTGTAAAAGTCCTTATCTCTGAAAATTCAGTTGAATTCGCTTGGATTTCTCAAAAACAACCAAAAACACTAAAAGCGAAAGCAACTGTTTTTCCAAAGGTCTAAACTATACCAAATCAAGTGTTTTCCACTGGTGGACTGAACAAAAATCAAACCGTCGAACTAACATCCATCGTTAATGAAGACAACAAAGATGGATGTGATGAATTCTTTTGGTCAGCAGCAATTGATAATGCAGACGAAACGAATGGTATGTCTGAAAGAACCTCCTGGAGATTTAAAGGCAGATATGTGGCTGAACCAATCAACAAGCCATCAAGTTTTGAGAAGGGTAGTACAAGTGGTACAAAGGAAGTTCAAAGCGAACCCACAAAGTAGACAAGCAAATATCCGTCAATAAAGAAAAAAACTCAAGCAAGTAAAGCGAAACCAACGGTGAATATTCACAAATCTTCTAAGAAACTTGTAGAGCAAAAACGTCATAGGAATCGGAGATACCAGAAGAATCTCAACGAAAGGAAGCAGTTTTGGCAATCCCAAAACTCTAACTACATTCGCAAAGAAAAAGCTTCCAATCAAAAAGCGAAATCGAGTTCGCAAGCGAATCCCAAACAGTGTTCACACTGTCATTCGTGTGGAGTACAAAACAAAAGGGGAGTTTCGCTCACAAATCATCATCTTCTAAGAAGTTCGTTGAGAAACCCAATTCTCACCATTCTCAACCAATGAAAGCTTTTATCAAGGATGTCAATGGAAAGGGAAAGTTGATCCCAAGTTCTGAAGTTCAAACTAAGAAGTCGACAACTAACCCTAGGAAAGATAACAAAGATCTCGTCAAAAATCAAATTAAGCAAAAACAGACTAACTCTGATAAGACGAAAATCAAAGTTTTCCCAATAAATAGAAAGGACGAAACCACCCTGATTAAACGAACTTATATGGTTGATCGCTCCATTGTTTTTCTGCTTTCTGTAAAAGGCTCACAAGGACCCAAGCAACTTTAGGTTCCTAAATCTGCATGATTTTTGCAGGTTATACGTGACGAGCAGTTCGAAAACAAATGGTACATTGATAGTGACTGCTCACATTACATGACAGGAAGGAAATAAGAGCTGAGAGAGTTTCGGGCTCTCAAAGATGGTGGATGTGTTAAGTACGGGAATAACTCCTTTGGAACAATTAAAGGCTATGGGATGATTACAAATGGAGATTTTTCAATCCGAAAGGTGGCCTATGTGGAAAGATTGCAACACAACCTAATTAGTGTTTCACAATTAGTTGTGGAGACCGGCTTGAAGGTATCCTTTGACGATGAAGGATCAGAAATAATAGAAAAGGAAACGAAAGCAGTTATGTTGAACTCACAGCGAAATGGCGAAATGTATCCGTTGAACTTAAATCCAATACGAGGGAACCCTGCTGTAACATCCCGTTATTTTTCTTCTTGTAAATTCAACTTAAATCTTATTCTATCTTAAATGGATTAGATTCATGTTTTATAAGTGTTATATGTTTACGAAGTGAAAGATAGAAGTACGAAAACCATTCTTTCATTTCTTTCTTGTTCCTTCGTACATCAGCCTCGCAGCCGTGAACAAGACCGGGAATCTCGGACCGTGAACGAGGCCGTGAACGGCTTCCGGCCGTGAATGGCTTCGGACTGCAATCTCGCAAACCGCCATAAGGCCACAAACGAGGTTCACGGCCGTGAACCCCTCGGACCGTGAACCCTCGCATACATATACTTTTCAGCTGATTTTCACTTCATTTCTTCACTTTCACTCGAGATTTCACCCCTTTTCTCTCAAGTATCATCAAGCAAAAACACCCTCTCTCCTCAAGAACATGGTAGGATCATCCTTTCTTATCATTTCAAGTGACAATCACTAGTTTTTCACAAGATATAACAGGTATCTTTTCATGATCTTGTTATCATTTCAAGAACATCATTCAATATTCTTATAAACCCGGTAATTTCACTAGTTTACACGAAGAACCCGTGAAGAACACGAAGAACAACCATCAGAAAACCCTTGGATCTTCTTAGAAATGTACTTAGGATCATCAAGTGTTCATCATTCTTCAAGAACTCAGGGCCGTGAACCCTTCATATTCTTGGGCCGTTAACACCTCATGGGTCGTGAACCTTCATGAGTCTTGGGCTGTGAACACAATTCAACTTCCATTTTAGCTTCTAACACTCCTATTTGTAAGTTATACTTACAAATTAGTCCAGTTTCTAATCATTCCTCTGATTATATTAGCTAATTGGTTGCATATATGCTATACAAATCATTATATAGGACTTGTTTTGCTACGGGATTACACTTGTGGAACTAAACATCCTATATCAAATCATCCATAGAATCACCCTCCAAAAGGTGAGTTCATACCCCCGTATTTTCATAATTTTTACCGTTTTAAGGGGGGAATACAAGTCTAACACAAGGGTAATTGTGTTACAAGCAAATGGTTTCAAAATATATTACCAAAATGAATTTCAATTGTCATCAAATCAAATGATTTTAAATTGTGTTAAAATGAGATCAAGTCATCAAAAGTATTTCAAAATGTTAAACTCTTTAAGTGATTTTATAAACTTATATTTTTCCCTAAAAATCATATATATATAAGATTTAAAAGGCTTAGGACTGATAACTCACTTTGGTTCCTTTTCCTTGTTTGGATGTGGGCTTATAGTATCGGTTATTTGTACGAATGTGATTTAAATTTGACTTATATATATTTGTATATGTATATAAATATAAAAGTTATTTCATTCAACTTCAAATACCCTTTGTAACATGTTGAGCAAGGGGTTGCATTCATGAACAGTTAGAACCAATTCAGAAAGTACATATAAATTATAATAGGTATAATTTATGATTCATAGAACGTTAATTCACGATTCAAGTATACCAGAGTACATCATTTTACAAGAATAAGGGTTTGTTTCAAAACTAATCAAGGGTTTACAGCTTTCAAATACATGTTTGCTGAATCATAAAAAGTGACCCTCTTGAACTTCAGCTACCGCAACCTCTTCAGCTACCACAGCCATCCAGCACCCGCAGTCAAGCTACTTCTTCAGCAACCGCATCCGGAGTCTCTACCTACCGCAATCACTTAACTAGATTACTTTACTTGTCTTTATTATAATACTCTCTATTGTCCAGTATGCCTTGCATGGCTACTCTTAGACATGTAATCTAGTGTACTTCATGAGTCTCTATAAATAGAGGTCATTCTCTTGTATTCAAAAAATATAACACACGCATCTATCTATTCTGAATACACTTCTCTGAAGTTATCGTTTCTATCTCTCTATCTAATTACGCATCACCTCTTACTCTCAAATCTTACTAGAATACAACTGATTATAACCTCTCTTCGGAGCAAGTCTTCTATGACTTAATCACTAAGTTTGATCCTCCTTATTAACTTGGTTTGAATGCATTCCTTGTTATGAATCAACTTACGTGTATACTTGATATAACAATTGTTGTCATTTCTATTTCTTTACTTTCCGCAACTAACTCTCTAACTATCTAATTCTAGCTTATTAATATTATTGTTGAGCTTTTAGATCCTTCGAGATTAACTATTCCGCAATCCACTTGTTCTAACGTTTGTTCAAGTGTGTCTCTAAGTTTTTCTCTCAACAATTGGTATCAGAGCCATAGTGGTTGCTTTTTGGAAACGGAACTCTGATTTTCAAAGGGCCTTCTATACCACTGAAGCTCATTTCTTAAAAAAAATTTCAAAAATGGCACAATCGTTATCTTTGAATGTTTCCAACAGTGTTGGTGGTTCTAACCGTGCCCCAATACTGGTAGCTAATGAATATCATCACTGGTCACAAAGAATGGAAAGATACTTAAGGAGACTTGGTAGAGATGTATGGCGATCCGTAGAAGGCCCACATGTCCCAGTCCTTACACCAGTCCAAACTGACGGCGCTACAACCAAACTAGGAGGAGGTCAACCAGTCATGAACCGTCCCACCAAGGATGATCTCCATAAAATGGAAAATGATGTTGTTGCTTTTTATGAAATCTCCTGTGGAGTTGCCCCTGACAACTTCGATATTATCATAAATTGCAAATCAGCAAAAGAGATCTGGGAAGTTCTCAAGAATTTGTACGAAGGCTCAGAACAAGCACAAGACAAGAAGCTTACTACCGCACTGAATGAGTTCAACAACTTCAAAGCTCATACCGGCGAAAGTTTGGAAGACTCCTTCAAAAGGTTCAACCTGATAGTCACCAAGTTATCCAATGCGGGCACCATCCGCAGTAACCATGAAACAAATCTTCAGTTTCTTAATGGCTTGGGAAGACATTCGACTACGGCTAAGATGATAGTCCAGGGCGATAGAAAGATTCACTCTTTGTCACTCTACAAGCTCTATGGAGAGCTGCAAGCACAAGAATCCACCGTACTCGAAGACTGTGCTGACTTCGGAGGACCACTTGCACTCATAGCACAAGCCCCACCGCAGTCACTCTACTCTCCCTCGTATGACACTCCACCGCAGTCATACGAAGCTGACTCAGAGTATGACGATGAAGAAGAATTTTAGAAGGCTATTGCTCTCGTTAGCCAACAGTTCAACCGTCTACCACCTCCTTCCTTCCGCAAGAATCAACAGTTCAACAAACCTCCATTCAACCGTAACTTCAGTTCCCAGAATAATCATCCTCGATATCCCAAAAGTTCTCATCCACCACCGCAATCTCAAAATTATCAACCAAAGGAGGTACCGTAGTCTCCTCAAACCACTGACTCCGGTACTCCCTCAGAAGACAAGACTGATGTTGTAATTTGTCACAAATGCAACAAAGAGAATCACTTTGCAAGAGATTGTAAGGCCAATGTAGTAAAAGACAGAGCATTCTACCTTAGAATGGCTCAAGAGTTGGAAGATAAGGAAAAGGCAAGGGCATACGTAGCCCATGTCAAAAGAGACCATCAAGTTTGGTCATCCGGAGACGAAGATGAAGCCATCAGCAGTGTCAAAGGAAAAGGGAAAATCTGCATGCTGGCAACTGCGGATGATGATGGGTCTACAAAGCTGGAAAAGAAGTACTGCTACATGGCAAAGGATGGAACTCTAAGCATCGTCGAACATGTAAAACTTATTATCCAAACTCTAAACTATAGCATGCATGACTGCCAGCCCTACATAGATGATCTTAATGACACTTGTGCTGCCGTCCTCATAGACTATAACAAAGCCTTAGATGAGAAGAACATTGCGTCCCAAGAGATGTTCCACGTGAGAGGACGACTAGATAACAAAAGACTCAAAATGGCTATGTTAGAGAAGGACCTAGAGTTAGAAAAAGATGCAAGAATGTTGAGTGAAACCCAATTAGAGATAGCTTTGAACCAGAGAGATTTAGCTCAGAGTGAAATTGTACGCTTAAATCTCTTAATTGAAATTTTTTTTAATGAAAGTGAAGCTATTGAAAATTTGGTAAACAATGGAACCGTGGACAATACATACAATTGGGGTTGGTCGAATGGATATCCTACCGCAATGGATTCCTCACCCCAGTTCAATTAAGACAGACTGTATGTCCCTCCAGACCGAGAATTTCATTTCCCAGTCAATGACAAGGCCTTTCCCGAAGACATCAAAACTCACTTCGGTAGACTACATAGTCTAAGCAATAATTGTGTCATTGAGGAAATTGTGCCTGAGGTTTCGGGTCACACATGTGATCAAATTCCTATCTGTGGCACCATTTACCCAAATTCTCAAACCTCATCCGTAGTTGATGAAGAAATTGTCATTGAGGGCCCCGAAGTCTCAAAAGACTTTCCATCTATGTCCTCAGACCACAGTGTCTCACACTGTAGTCAAAAGTCCCACAAAAGTCCCACTGAAGTCCCAACAAAGACTTACTCTGCAGTAGTCAAATCTTCACTACCGCAGTCCTCAGTAAAAGGAACCGTGTCCCTTCAGGCGATTCATCATGAATTACCTATAGAGAACTTTGAAGTGGGTCAATGCTCACAGACCCCAGAATCTTCAAGTTCGGATGACTCAAGCCCACGTTTTCAAAATCATTCTAAGAATTCCAGGAAACCGCAGTTGAACAACAATGACTGCGGTTCACCAAAATCCTTGGCCAAAAAGGCCTTCAAAGAGGAAATTAGATCTCGAGGCACAAATAGACAAACTTTTTCAAAAAATAAGAAGCATGTCAGAATTCCAATGTCCAAGAGTCCAGAAAAATTTGTTTTCTCACACTACTTTTCAAAAAACTCTCCCACCAAGAAAACAAACAAAAAGGAAAGTCCAACTTCAAAAGTCATTCCTACTTCTTCTGACACAACCCAAAAGGGTGTTTAGTCTTTTCGAAACAATGGTTTTCAGGTCTATTCCTCAAATAATGCTAAATGGAAAGGTATTTTACCCACTCCAACACTTTTAAAGTCACGTCAAAATTTTCAACAAATGGAAGGGTATCCTACCAAATCCACCAAAAAGGAATCAAAGATTTGCACGTGCTAAACCTTTTAAAAAACAAACTTTTTCAAAATCCAACAACTTACATGTCAGGGATCACCAACCTCGGACCGGTAACAAGTCCAATTCATCCTATAGACCACTGATCAAGCATAGTGTCAGATCAAATGACAAAATCTCTTTTTGTAAATGTCAGTGTAGTTGTCAAATGGATTCATCCTATGTCAAATCTAGTCGGAGTCAGAAACCTCGTATTTTTTTCGAAAACTCACCACACTCCAAATCTGCACAAACATCCAGGACTAGGATTAAAAGTTGACAAGAGACCCGCCCCTGCAACCTCGGTCCATGCATCATTCTGCAATTCACCAATTTCCCCAGGCTCCAAACTAGTTTGGATGCCTAAACTAACCGTGTAATTCTCAGGCTTTGTGCAAGGAGGAACAAGAAGAAGAATGGTTAATCGACAGTGCCTGCTCCTTGCACATGACCAGAAGGTTAGAATACCTTCGGGATTTCAGGCCTATATGTAATGGTGGAAATGTCACATTCGGAAACAATGCGAATGGGGTCATCCGAGGTTACGGTGTTCTCACTACGGGGAACTTTTCTATTCAGAAGGTTGCTTATGTAGAAAGCCTTAAACACAATCTCATCAGTGTTGGCCAACTATGTAAAGCAGGACATCGAGTTGAATTTGATGATAAATTTTGCTACGTAATGACAAGTGATAGGAACACGTGTCTGATCAAATCTAGATCCGAAGGTACCATGTATCCTTTGGATGTCTGTCTGATCATTGGCAGACCGCAGTTATGTTTCCTGTCCAAAGCTGTATTCGAAGTCAGCTAGCTATGGCACCGCAAGCTAGCTCATCTCAAATTCAGGTACATCAACAACTTGGTCACATGAGAACTAGTCCGAGGTCTCCCTATTCTCAAATTCAACAACGATACTCTTTGTCCGGCTTGTGAATGTGGTAAACAGTCCAAAGCAAGTCACCCTCTGGTAATGGACTCTTCAATTTTTGAACCACTGGAGCTATTGCACATTGATCTCTGCGGTCCATCAACCGTAGCTAGTCTCCATCACAAAAAATACATACTGGTTATTGTAGATGACTTTACACGCTTCACATGGGTCTTCTTCCTCAGACTTAAGTCAGAAACACCGCAGCTTTTCATCAACTTCATCAAAGAGATCGAACTTCAGATCAAGCTTCCAGTAAGAAGGATCCGCAGTGATAATGGAACCGAGTTTACTAATCATCTTCTCAACAGTTTCTTGGTTTCCAAAGGCATCACTAATAATTTCTCAGCTCCTTATACACCGCAACAAAATGGAGTAGTAGAGAGAAGGAACCGCACACTAGTAGAAGCAGCCAGATCCATGCTCAACTTCGCACACCTTCCTCTCTACTTCTGGGCTGAAGCTGTAGCCACCGCATTCTTTGTTCAAAACCGAAGCATTGTGTGCAAACGTCTCAACAAAATACCATATGAGGGCCTTAACAACCGCAAGCCAAATGTTCGCTTCTTTCATATCTTTGGGTGTAGATGTTTCGTGATCAACAACCGAGATCAGCTTAACAAGTTTGCACCGAAGTCTGATGAAGGCATCTTCCTTGGTTATTCCACTAACATGGTTGCTTATCGAGTGCTCATCAGACGTACAAGGCTGATCATTGAAAGCTTCGATGTGAAATTTGATGATTCTCACATCCGCAACGCCCCTCCATCCACTGAAACCACCACAATCATGGAAAGCGATATTCCTGCCTCTTCAGGTCCTTTAAATCTAGTTGGAGTCAATTATGACGATCTTTTCGATCCTGTTGAAACGGAGAAACTATCCGAAGTTCTTGTGTCACCCGCAGCTCAACAACAACACGCTGATGTTTCTGGACCATCTCTATCTGAAGTAGCATCTCTCAATACTTTCACCTCTCCGGTTGAGGGGGAAAGCTCTACTCCAGATCAAGCAACAACCGTTGAGGTTTCAGTACTTGATGTTGTTCAAGTTCCCATCTACAAAGAATTATTACCATCAAACGTATCTTCGGATTCGGATGATGAACTCATAGAGAACATTGACACGAGAACCGATCCAAGGATTATCACTCTCCCATCCGCAATCTAGGGGGAATCTTCTCAGGTTCCAGAGGAACTCCCATCAGCAATCCAGGGGGAACCTCTCCCAACTATTCAAGAAAACTCCATTCTCGTTCCAACAAACCAAGATGACTCAGCAGGATGTTCTCAAGTCCAGGGGGAACTGCCCTCTCCAACCGCAGATTCTCCTGATATTCAAGATATTCCCTCTACCGCAGCTGCTGATCATCTGCAGCCCCGTCTACACGTATGGACGAAGGACCACCCACCAGGTCAAATCATTGGCAACCGATCCGCAGGTATCCAGACTCGATCTTCCAAGGACCTATCTGATCACTGCCACTACGCAACATTTATGTCCTCGGTAGAGCCCAGTACGATCAAAGAAGCATTGCTTGAACCTGACTGGATAGCTGCAATGCAAGAAGAGCTAGAATAATTTCAAAGAAACAAAGTTTGGCAGCTCGTTCCGAAGCCACGTGGTCACACCATTGTTGGCACTAGATGGGTGTTCAAAAACAAGCTGGATGAATCTGGTGCGGTAGTAAGAAACAAGGCAAGGCTAGTTGCAAAGGGGTATAGTCAACTTGAAGGCATTGACTATGATGAAACATATGCTCCGGTAGCACGCGTGGAAGCTATCCGGATCTTCCTAGCATACGCAGCCCACAAGAACGTCAAGGTACACCAAATGGACGTTAAGAGTGCATTTCTCAATGGAGAATTAAAAGAAGAGGTTTACCTTCAGCAACCTTTAGGTTTTGAAAATGTTGAATTCCGAGACCACTGCTACAAGCTTGAAAAAGTAGTCTATGGTCTGAAGCAAGCCCCAAGAGCATGGTATGAGACTCTTTCTGAATTCCTTGTCTCATCCGGGTACAAGAGAGGAGTGATTGACCCGACTTTATTTAGAAAAGCAAATGGTAACCACCTTATGCTTGTACAAATATATGTGGATGATATCATCTTCGGATCGACTGATCAAGGAATGGTGGATGAATTTGCTAAGCTCATGACCAACAAGTTCAAAATGAGCAAGAATAGAGAGATTAACTTATTTCTAGGACTTCAAGTGAAACAAGTTCCGCAAGGGATATTCATTCATTAAGAGAAATACACCACTGAACTGTTAAAGAAATATTCTATGGACAATTGTTCTTCGGCTAAGGTCCCCATGGCCTTCGGTTATAACATCTCTGCTGATCCCTCAGGCGAATCTGTGGATCACAAGACTTATAGAGGTATCATAGGCTCTTTGATGTACCTCACCGCAAGCAGGCCAAACATTGTCTTTGCAACAGGTGTATGCGCAAGGTATTAGGCTGACCCAAAAGTGTCACATATGACCGCAGCCAAACAGATACTACGGTACCTGAAAGGAAGCAAATCTCTTGGTCTATGGTACCCAGCAGGCAATGACTTCAGCCTGCAAGCTTTCACAGATGCAGATCACGCCGGATGCAAACTAGATCGAAAAAGCACTTCAGGTGGATGTCAATTTCTGGGTGAAAGACTCGTCAGCTGGTGTTCAAGGAAACAAAGTTGTGTATCTCTGTCTACCGCAGAAGCTGAGTATGTGGCCGCAGCCAGCTGTTGTTCTCAAGTCCTTTTGATGAAAACTCAATTATTGGACTACGGATATAGAATGCTGCGGATACCGATCTATTGTGACTCTGAAAGTGTTATTGCTATTTCTCACAATCCAATTCAGCACTCCAAGACTAAGCATATTGAACTATGGTATCACTTCATCAAAGACCACATCTTGAAAGGTAACATTGAACTCATCTTTGTCCATTCTCATGAAGAGATTGCTGATGTGTTCACAAAAGCGCTCGACTCCACAAAACTTAACACCTTCCTGCAAATATTAGGAATGATGAATCCAGACCCGCAATTCTTTTTGCATTGTTAGTTACCGCAGACCATCCTTGGTCTCCGTTTGCGGTTCTAACTGAAAGTTACTTATGATAGATGGTTTTGGTACCGCAGTCTAGGTACCGCAACCATATATCATACTTATTTTTCATAGGTCCTTATTGTTTTTTATTACTAACTTTTTGTACAAGTGCTCTCCTCAGTTTCTTCTACTGCAGTCATAAATCTACCCATCCGCAATAACATTTGTTCATCCGCAATGAAGTTTCCATCCGCAATCACTTTGATAATATCTCAACTGTTTCATCAACCCTTGAATCTTTTGTGTGCTATTTAATGATCCTTCATTAAATAAAACATTAAATAACAAAAAAAACATTCCCTTGAGAAATTGTCTCATTCTCTTTCTGAATAAACCTTGTGTCAGACCTATTTTTAGGTATGATAACAAAAAGAACGTTTTTCCATAATCACATCCTTAATTTGTCTTTTCCGCTTACCCAGAACGTCCCATCCGTTACAACTTCCTTTCCCCTCACCCCACGATCACCTGACGTGATGATGTACATCTGACTTTTCATTAAATGCAAACCCTCTTTTGGCAAATCTCAAAAATCTTTTTAAATCGTTTCTTTTTATGTGGCTGAGATTTAATCTCCAATTCAAAAGATTCCCCCCAAACGACGTTTTACCTTATCCTTTTTTTTACCTAGGGTAAAAATTTCATCCCTTTATAAACCCTTCTTCTTCCCCAAAATCATTTTACGCTTTCTGAACATTTAACCTTCCCTCTCAAATCCTTCAAGAACTCTGTTTTTCTACTCTTTCTCTCAAGATCCTACAATGGTGAAATCCGGTGCATCCAAGAAACAATCCAAGGCTTCAGGATCAGTGAACCCTACTGGTTCAGACTCTCCCACGATTGCTTCAAGCAACTTCAGAGTTGTGTTCGAAGATTATCCCTCCTACAATGCTCCAATCAAGCTGATGATCAAGTTTCTGAAGCATCATCCCCTGTTTGGCCCCTTTGATGCTTTCACAGATGTTGTTCCACTCCCAACCCTTTTCAAATGTGCCTTCTCAGCTTATCGCCCAATCGAAAACCCTCAAGAAGTTCACCTTAACCTGATTGACGATTCTTTGGTCATTCTGTCCAAAGAAAAATTTCTTTCTGCCATTAACCTTCTTGTTCATCCCTCCATCAAGATTTTCACCCCATCCATCGCGGACGTTACTTCAGCCCTTTACCAAATGGGTTATCAGAAAAAGATAAGCGGAATTGGAGAATTCAAGAAAAACCAATTGCCTGCGGTCTGGCAATTTGTTTGCCATTTCGTCATCCGCAGTGTATCCGGCAGAACCGGAGGCACAAACAATATGGGACTGAAGCTTCTAGAGCTGGTATGGAGTATATTCACAGGACACGATGTAAACTACGGGCGGATCTTATGGGACGACTTTATTCAATACATTCCCAAGGAGTACCCAAGGGAGAACCCAACCGAGCTCACCTTTGCAAGGTTCTGGTCACTCTGCATTTCAGACCTTCATGCGGATGCAGGAATTGACATGGGCAGTGACATCGATTTCTTTGTCACCAAGGATCTCAAAAGGTACAATCCCTCTTCTGATCAAACTGTTTTTGGACCAATTTGAAGACTCCCTACCCACATTCTTTCCACACTTGGTCTTGAGACTGCTGATGTCTTAGATCATATTGAGGCTACGGAAGGTATTGCCCCATACCCTCCTACCCCGCCTCTTCAAGACCCATCCGCAACCATTAACCCTGAAGGTACCGCAGTCCCTTCTGCCACTACTCTTTCCAATCTTTCTCAAAGAAGAAAGCAATTGGCCACCAAGAAGAAACAAAGAACACCCAAAAAGGATGCTCCCAAACGAACTGCACCCACCAAGAAACGTAAAACCAAACCTACCGCAACCACACCTGATAGTGATTCTGATGAGGATAGGCAACCAATTGCTATCCTTAAGAAAAGAAAAACCGATACCTCTGGCCAAATGCGTGACCGGACCGATACTGAAGCCTCTCAAAAGGCTCCGGTAGTCCTTGGGGTGGCCGCAGACCCATTCAACACCACTATCATTTTCCAATCAGACTCAGAAAGTGAGTCTGATTCACCACATCGTGGAGACTCCCCCCAGTTCACTCCCACGAGGATGACACTGGTACTCGCCCTAAGGTCTCCAGGGCTTCCTAACTGCATTTCTTTTCACCTGAGGAGTTGCGCTCCATCCTATTGAACGTAACCCAAACACTTCAAACACCTCCCCAACCGCAGGGCACTTCTTCTGCCCATTCCAGAACTGAGCCGAGGCCAAACTTGACCACGGGTCAAGGAGACAAAGGAAGCTCAGGAAATCCTACTCTGCTTACATCCGCAGCAGGTGGTTTAGGCACGGTGAGCACAAATGTGCAAGGATCCGTGGACTCGAAGGACACTTCGGTGCGTTTCCAAGGATTTGACGGAGATGATTCAAACGAATCATGGTTACGCTACACTCCGGTAACTGAGTCAGAAATCAAGAAATATGACGCTTTCAGAAGGGCCCTCCAAGCCCGCAAGGAACAACAGATCAAGCAACAACAACAAAAGGAGCAAGAAATCCAGTCAGTGGCACGGTATTGGGCAGACGCAATCAATAATGCCAATACCGTAGCCACCATTCTAAAGGTTCAAGACTGGATGACCGAGATGGCTGAAACAATCCTCAAAGCTCAAGCAACTGGTGAAGGTGCAGGTACCTCCAGAGTAACTCCAACTCCTACTCCAACTCCAAATCCAATTCCAACTCCAACAGTTCATGAATAACAAGACGATGGAACCGCAATAGACGTCAGTTCTTCTCCCACCTTCGATCTTGATGATGAAGACATTCAGGAGGTAAATAAGCCCAGTCCTTATGATGATGACCTCATGATGTTCGATGAAGAAGAGGAATCCAGTGGCTCTCACCATTCAACTTCAAAACCCAAAGAAAAGAAGAAAAAGAAGAAGAATGTTTTCACAAGGAAAGAATTTCTGAGCTTACAAGCCAAAGTCAATCAAATCCTAGTTGTGGTCAAGCCAACTCAACCACAACCAGAAGATACCCCCGGACCGCAGTCACTGATCGAGTGGATAGAACGCCTGGAAACACGTGAACGTTTGGCTGCTGAGAGAATTTCTCTCAAAGTTGAAATGGGGATCCGGTCCCTTGACAACAACCGCAAAGCAGATAACAAGGACTTCATGGCTTCTGCAGAACGCCTCCTCTCTGAGGTGACCGCAATCAAAAAGGATCTCCAAGCAGCCATTGCGGATCAAGCCACACAGTCTTAAAAACTGATAGCTGAGACTCACACTGCGTATGAGTCCACTATCTCAGTTCTTCAAGCCACGATCAATAGACTGCAACGATCCCTGTCCTCTAACTTCCATGGTCTCGATATTCTTCAGCTCACCAAGGAAATTCATAGCCTGCTCTTCAACCCCACCATTCCCAATAATCAACAGTTGGCCGATGCCCTTAAAGCTCAATTTGAAGAAGTTTTTGCCAAGGTTGATGGCCTTAGAAAATGGCTTGAGGAATCTCCTCCGTTGCATTCCTCAAGAGGGGGAAGTGAAGACGAAGTCCATCATAGTGAAGATGAAGTCTATCACTCCAATCATTCCATCTCACAACATCAGAGCCCCCCCATCATCATAGAAAAAATTCCTACACCGCAACCATCTCAACATACTCCACCTCACAACACTCCACCGCAAGAGAAGGTCACTCCTGAGAAACCAGAGACTCCCCCTCACTTCAAAAACCTGGTTGAGCACATGTCCTCTCCAAGCTCAAATGACTCTCCTGCCACCACCCAAAGGAAACAAGATTGGAAGGCAGCCAAACTTGCAGAGCTCATATGGAGAGAATGCGGTTTTGATACTATGATGGACGAATCCTTGATAAACTCTTGGATCAATCCTCACCGCAGACTGCTGGACGAAGATTACAGACCCCACCTCACCTATGCTGAACCTCCTACTGATGGCTACTGGGATGTCCCAATATCTCCAAATGCCAAATACTTCACAGTATTTGAGCAATTCGACCGCAGCCTTCCAGATCACAAAAGACTGCCAATGGAATTTGAGAGACTTAATCTTTTTCATGCTAAGAATGCCTCTCCCATTGAGAAAATATGGTCTAATGATAGACCATCTGCAGTCAAGAACTACAAGATTCGGAAGTTCATGAAGGCTGACTACATCCAGTATACCCTCACTAGAAGGGAAAATGACTATGTCCGCACCCAAGCAGACTTCCCTTGTATGAATCCGGAAGAAATCTTTCTCATTACCAAGGTGGTCCAGAACAAGTCAGAGAAGCACCAGAAAATGAAGATTGCGCTTGAAAGGGCTAATACCTTTTTGAAGGAAACGGTCTGTGATTTTGCCAAGATCGACGCAGACATCTACCCCATCATTGCCAAGAAATTTGATATGCCACCACTTGACCCTGCACCTATGTCTACCGAAGGCTATCAAGAAAGATCCTTAGGTGCAACCAACTTTCCTGAACTTGGAGTCATTTTCAAAAGGAAGATCGATAATGTCAAATATTTCATTCCTATGACTGCCATGCATCGCCTCACCAAGAAGCAACTTGACATCTGCCAAACCGCAGTTGAAAGATCGAAGCACACTACAACAGAAGTCAAGTTCGAGATCTTAAGGAGAATCGTCTGGCTGGAAAACATCAGGAAGTTTTGGTGGATCCTGATCAAGCTCCTCAAACTTGATAGCTGAACAAAAGTTAAAGAGGTCACTTAGGGGGAAATTGTTGAATCATAAAAAGTGACCCTCTTGAACTTCAGCTACCGCAACCTCTTCAGCTACCGCAGCCATCCAGCACCCGCAGTCAAGCTACTTCTTCAGCAACCGCATCCGGAGTCTCTACCTACCGCAATCACTTAACTAGATTACTTTACTTGTCTTTATTATAATACTCTCTATTGTCCAGTATGCCTTGCATGGCTACTCTTAGACATGTAATCTAGTGTACTTCATGAGTCTCTATAAATAGAGGTCATTCTCTTGTATTCAAAAAATATAACACACGCATCTATCTATTCTGAATACACTTCTCTTAAGTTATCGTTTCTATCTCTCTATCTAATTACGCAACACCTCTTACTCTCAAATCTTAATAGAATACAACTGATTATAACCTCTCTTCGGAGCAAGTCTTCTGTGACTTAATCACTAAGTTTGATCCTCCTTATTAACGTGGTTTGAATGCATTCCTTGTTATGAATCAACTTACGTGTATACTTGATATAACAATTGTTGTCATTTCTATTTCTTTACTTTCCGCAACTAACTCTCTAACTATCTAATTCTAGCTTATTAATATTATTGTTGAGCTTTTAGATCCTTCGAGATTAACTATTCCGCAATCCACTTGTTCTAAAGTTTGTTCAAGTGTGTCTCTAAGTTTTTCTCTCAACAATGTTTAAGAATACTAATTTAGGAGCATTCTATAAAACATTATTTCATAATGATTGGGTTTTCATTTATATTATACACGTAACATCTATATGCTTTTTATGAGTCAATAGATTCAGGTTTTTTATTTATTTAAACAACATAGTTAAAGTCCTGACATTATAACCAGAATCTGTAGTCGGGGATCGAAACAAATGTGTATAGATTTATATTGCGATTAACAACCCCGCACTCAGACTGCTAGCTACAGCTAGGCATACACGCCTACGAGTGACAGTTGTTATCAACAACTTTTAACGCCTTCAAAGCGTTGCTTCAGGCCATCTAGTCTCAGTATGGTTATAATAACTCATTAAAAACATATTAACAATACGGTTAGTGTATAATTAACTAAACATGAGTAGATTTTAAAAGTACCAGTTTACTAAAATACAGTTTATAGTATTACATCTCAGTATTCAATAACAGCTGGTGAAGCCAGGCACACTCACTTTTACAGATTATACAAAAGAATACAAATACATAACATTGGTTTACAAACAGATTGGTTTTATGTGATTAAAACTACTTTTCATATACACCAGAAAATATAGGATTTTCTGGAACAGTTTACATATTCAAGAAATAGAAAACATACTTTCAAACATAAATACTGATGCACTCACTCAACTATATGTTGATACTCTCTTTTCAAATTACTCGTATTCTTAGGGAATCAGTAGACAGGTACTCCCCGAGCTTTTGAGAATATGGAGCTATTTTTAAGTCATGTCGTCTTCTTTTGTATAACTATTTTGGTGTCGACATACATTGATTGAACACATGTAAAAACTTATACATATTAATGCAATGGTTGTTTGTACTTTGATTACTATAATGCATGTGTTGTGATACTACAAATGAAGTCATCCACCCCCGGACGTTTCCGCCGTCTGGTTTGGGGGTGTGACAGATTTGTATCAGAGCATTGTTTATAGTGAACTCAGTATATCAATCCATAAAAGATATACAAACTATAAATACAATGGGGCTAAGAGCTCTGACTACAAGTATACTTTTAAAATTTAAGTATTTTACAAGAAGTATACTAACACTTATACGTACAAGCACAGTATCACAGTCATAACAACTTAAAAGTATTTGGATGTTGGACATTGCAGTCAAACCTGGGCAGTTATGTAATCATATCTAGGATCAATATAGCCTGATCAACTATATTGGATTGAGATATGACCAACATGTGTTTGGGAGTGATGGTAGTGTTGCGACATGTCTAAAACTTACCAACTATACATATACAGAAGAACTCTAGAACAGAACATAAAGTTCAAATACTATAGGAGTATTTTAGGCACTATATACTAATAACAAACATATGAAAACAAAAGAACCATTGTGGGTTGAGCTATAAATATTAAGAGTATATTACAGTTATATATAATTAAAGTTATATAGACTTAGAATATGTGATCTAGCTTCATTTCCTGTTCCTTGTTTGGTTGTGGATTTAGAGCAGGATCATTTAATCGAAGGTCGATTATACCCAAGTTATATATAATTAGTATACACTTTGTAGTTATAGTAGTACCCATAACAAGTCATACATAATTCATTATCTGTTAACTACAATTTTCTCTCGTAGAAACTTGTATTTGCAATCTATCATTACTAATTATATTCTATATCTCTTATCCCTATTATCGCTTAGATATCAATGGCTAGATTCCATCTACCCGGAGACCCGTACTTTCCCAATCAAGGAAATGGAGGATGGATCGAGGATGAGCCAGAAGAGAATCCTGAATTTCCCTTAGATGATGATTTTGCCAAAAAATTTCCTGAACATACTATAATCCACCACCAGTTGCCCAGAATCCCAATCCACGACAAAACTTCCAAGGCCCGAGGCCTTTGTGGGCGATAAACTTAGACAGGTGGAGTAATGAGCAGGGTCAGGACCATCCGTACCAAGGAGACCGAAGTTTCTACAATCTGGATACAGGAGGCTCGACATACAGAGCCCTCCCGGTGTTAGTTCGTCGTGTAACGCATAACGATGAACAAGGAAGAGCTGCTATCGACCGAGTCATGCAGGTTGATGCCGCTACTGGAGTCAACACTATTCGCATTCGTAACGTAGAAGACAGTCATAATGTGACAAGGGATCGTACTAATTACTTGCTGAGAGAACTAGCGGCATCCCAAGCCGAAGTTACAGAACTGCGAGAACGACAAATATCACAAGACATGCGTATGTATGAAATAGAACGCCAGTTAGCAAAATACAGGTTCGGACCTAGTAGGAAGTAGTTTATACTCTTCTCGTTTACTACTTACTCTTTTGGTTATAGTTAAGTCTGCGGATATATTCTAGCGTTATTTTTCCTGTATTTCAGTTCGACCGCGAAAATTTCATTTTCGGTAGGTCGGTATGGTGTCGATAATTTTCCCAGTATTGTGGTGTATTGTAGACCTGTTTAAGGTCATGTTTTCCAAACTCTATGTACTCAATATACCAAGATAATCGATATGCATTTTCATACTCTTTGAAAAATAACCACTCAATTTAATATTATCCTG
Source organism: Lactuca virosa (assembly GCF_052849685.1). Taxonomy (NCBI): domain Eukaryota; kingdom Viridiplantae; phylum Streptophyta; class Magnoliopsida; order Asterales; family Asteraceae; genus Lactuca; species Lactuca virosa. Next base: position 385,799,355 of record NC_136430.1, read on the forward strand.
TTGCAAGTTGTACTTGCAGTAAACTTCTATTTCCAATTCCTTACAAGATTCATATTGAACTAAGTGTTTTAGTTCAAAGATATCATATTCATGTTCATTCTTGATATCTGACTGTCTTTTCATCTTATAAATCTTAAGGTGAAAGATGCCTCCTCGGAGAAACCCAAGGCGTACTCATCTTAATGAACTGCCAACACCACCTCCTCAATTTGACGCTGCCATGTTTCAGGTAGCGGTCACGGCAGTTGTCGCAGCTGCTATGTCGCATATAAACACCAGTGGCGCTAGTGGATCAGGAGTTGGAGCGCATCCCTCCAACCACTGCGAAAGTCACGGGCACTCACGAGAGTGTACCTATAAGGACTTATCAAATGCCAAACGCAGGACCTTCAATGGGACTGGATGAGTTATGGCGTTAAGACAATGGATTGAGAAAACAGAGGCAGTCTTCGAGATCTGCTCCTGTCCGGAGGGTAGCAAAGTTCAATTCGCTGCCTGTACTTTTGCTGATAGAGCCCTAACATGGTGGAACAGCCATGTTAAGTCACTGACCTTAGCAGTGGCTAACTCTATAAGTTGGGAGAACTTGAAGACCATGTCGATGCGGGAGTACTGCCCGCGGGGTGAAATTCAAAAGCTCGAGCAGGAGCTGTGAGGTCTTACTATGGTTGGTTCAGACATAACAACCTATACAAATCGATTCTGCGACTTAGCGATTCTATGTCCAGAAATGGTTGCTCTACAGAGCAAAAAGATTGAGAGGTACATCTGGGGGTTGTCGCCCCAGATTCAGGGAAGTGTCATTGCTTCCAGGCCTGTTACCTTTGACAGTGCCAAGGAGGTGGCACAATCACTTATTGACCACGGAGCCCGTCAAAACTTAGTGGTTGCTGCCCTAGAACATCCCAAGGGAAACAATAACAACAACAATAACAACAACAATAATAACAACAACAACAACAAGAAAGGCTGGAATAAAAGGAAGGGCAAATCTTCTCAGGAACCCTCGAAAAAGCAACAGTTAGTGGCGGTCCATGCTGCTACTGTACCTGCTGTTGTTCCTGCTAACCCCACACCAGCTAACCCTATGCTGGTAATCTCCCCAAATGTAACAAGTGCAATTTTCACCACAACGGAAATTTCCGAGAAATGCAGTGTCGAAACTGTAACAGGAAAGGGCATACTGCTTGGTTCTGTAAATCACCACCCCAACCAATTACCCAAGTACCTACTGCAGGAGTGAGCCAAGCCTGCTATGAATGTGGAGAAGTAGGGCATTTCATGAAGAATTGTCCTAAGTTAAAGAACGTTGGTGGTACTGGAAGAGTCCTGGCGATTGGTTATGAAGAAGCAGTAGTGGATCCTAATGTGGTCACTAGTATGTTCCTTCTCAACGACTCTTACGCATGCATTCTTTTCGATACCGGTGCAGAGAAAAGTTTCGTAAGCCATAAGTTCAAACATCTTCTAAAACAAAATCCCAAAGCATTAAAAGATACATTCACCATTGAGATGGCCAACGGAAAAACCGAAAGTATCAATGACATTTACATAGGATGCACGCTTACTTTAAATAACCATTCATTCCAAATTGACCTTATGCCAGTCTCAATTAAAAGTTTTGACATCATAATCGGCATGGATTGGTTAAGTCTTCATTGTGCTGATATCCTATGTTTCAAGAAAGCCATCCGTCTTAATCTGCCAACTAACAAATCTCTCGTTATCTATGGCGAAAAATCTAGTACAACGCCTTCTTAGCTCACGTTATTGATAAAACTCAAGAAGTGAAAAGCATCAAGGACATCCCTGAAGTCTGTGATTTCCCTGATGTATTCCCTGAAGATATTTCAGGAGTCCCTCCCGAACGCCAAGTCGAATTCCGAATCGACTTGATTCCTGGAGCTAACCCATTAGCTAAAGCTCCATATCGTCTTGCACCTTCAGAAATGCAAGAAATGTCCAGCCAGTTGAACGAATTACTCAGCAAGGGCTTCATTAGACCAAGTTTCTCACCCTGGGGAGCGCCGGTCTTATTCGTGAAAAAGTATGTGCATAGATTACCGGGAATTAAACAAACTTACCGTTAAAAATCGATACCCTTTGCCACGGATAGATGACCTCTTTGATCAACTCCAAGGAGCTAGTTTCTTCTCTAAGATTGACCTGAGATCAGGATACCATCAATTACGAGTCCAGGAGTCCGACATTCCAAAGACTGCTTTCAGAACTCGCTACGGTCACTACGAATTCGAAGTGATATCCTTTGGTCTGACGAATGCACCCGCAGTATTCATGGACCTGATGAATCGAGTGTGTCGACCTTACTTATACAAGTTCGTCATAGTCTTTATTGACGATATACTAGTCTATTCTCAGAGTATTGGGAACTTTGAGACAAGTATTGGAAACTTTGAGGGCAAAAGAATTGTATGTGAAGTTCTCTAAATGTGAATTCTGGATTCGAAAGGTGGAGTTCCTAGGTCATGTAGACATCAAGGATGGGATACGTGTTGATCCCTCCAAAATCAAGGCTATCGAAAGTTGGGCGACCCCTCGAACCCCAACAGAAATTCGACAGTTTTTAGGTCTCGCTGGATACTACAGGAGATTCATTCAGAACTTCTCAAAGATAGTGAAACCACTCACCACCTTGACCCAAAAAGGTGTGTCATTCAAATGGGAGGAAAAACAAGAAACTTCTTTCCAGACCTTAAAACAAGCCCTTTGCAGTGCACCGATCTTGTCCCTCCCAGAAGGGACATAAGATTTTGTAGTCTACTGCGACGCATCAAATCAAGAACTAGGCTGTGTTCTTATGGCACGAGGAAAGGTTATATCCTATGCCTCGAGACAACTTAAGAACCACGAAGTCAACTATACCACCCACGATCTCGAACTGGGAGCAGGTTTTTGCCTTGAAGATATGGAGGCATTACCTGTATGGTACAAAGTGCACAGTCTTTACTGATCACAAAAGCCTTGAGCACATCTTTAATCAGAAAGAACTGAACATGAGGCAACGACGGTGGGTGAAGCTACTGAACGACTACGAATGTGAGATTCTTTATCACCCTGGTAAAGACAATGTAGTAGCTGACGCCCTTAGCAGAAAAGAATACTCGGGACGCCGAGTAAAGTCATTGACCATGACGATCCATTCACACCTGTCCACACAGATTAAAGAGGCTCAACTCGAGGCCTTGAAACCCAAAAACATGGCAGGTGAAACCCTGAGAGGAATGGATAAGAACTTCGAAGTCATGTATGATGGAGTCTATTGTTTCATAAACCGGATCTGGATACCAAAGTTCGGTGGTTACAGAGACGTGGTTATGAATGAAGCCCACAAAACCCGATACTCCATTCATCCAGGTTTAGACAATATGTATCTAGACCTCAAGAAACTGTACTGGTGGCCTAACATGAAGGTCGGAATCGCTACCTTTGTGGGCAAGTTCCTTACTTGTGCCAAGGTCAAGGTAGAGTACCAGAAACCTTCAGGTTTATTGCAACAACCTGAAATCCCTGAATGGAAGTGGGAGCAGATTACAATGGTTTTCATAACTAAGTTACCCAAGACATCGGGTGGTCATGATACTATTTGGGTAATCGTCGAAAGATTAACCAAATCCGTACACTTCTTACCAATAAAATAAACCGACAAGATGGAGAAGCTGACACGAAATTACCTCAACGAGATTGTTAGACTGCATGGTGTTCCAATATCTATTATTTCTAACCGAGATAGCAGATTCACCTCTCGTTTCAGGCAGTCTTTACAAAACTCTATGGGAACTAGGCTGGACATGAGTACAGCCTACCATCCACAAACTGACGGACAAAGTGAGAGGACGATTCAAACTCTAGAAGATATGTTGCGAGCCTACGTGATAGACTTTGGAAAGGCATGGGATACTCATTTACCCCTTGTCGAATTCTCTTACAACAACAGTTATCACACTAGCATAAAGGCTGCTCCATTCGAAGCCCTCTATGGCCGCAAGTGCAGATCACCTCTGTGCTAGGCTGAAGTGGGTGATACACAACTAGCTAGAGGTTAAGTTCCTGACAGTACTCTCACTGGTCTGGAAATCATTCGCGAAACTACAGAGAAAATCGTACAAATTCGGGAGCGACTTAAAGCTTCTAGAGATAGACAGAAAACCTACGCTGACAAAGGAGAAAACCTTTGGAATTCCAGGTTGGTGACCGCGTCTTGTTGAAGGTCTCACCCTGGAAGGGCATGATACGCTTTTGGAAAGCGTGGCAAGCTGAACCCAAGGTACATAGGACCATTCGAGATTCTTGCTAGAATCGGTCCAGTAGCTTACAAACTCCGACTACCTCAAAAACTAAGTAACATACATCCTACCTTCCACGTCTCTAACTTGAAAAAGTGCTTATCCGATGAGACTCTTGTGATCCCATTCGACGAGATCGGGGTTAACGAGAATCTCAACTTCATGGAAGAACCCGTAGAGATCTTAGACAAGGAAGTAAAGTGAATCAAACAAAGTCGTATCCCGATGGTGAAGGTTCGCTGGAATGCAAAATGGGGACCAGAATTCAATTCGGAGCGGGAGGATCAAATGCAACAGAAGTATCCCCATCTTTTTCCCTAGTATTTCTGTATCGCTTTAATCCAAATTTCGGGATGAAATTCTCTTTAACGGGGGGATAATGTAACATCCCGTTATTTTTCTTCTTGTAAATTCAACTTAAATCTTATTCTATCTTAAATGGATTAGATTCATGTTTTATAAGTGTTATATGATTATGAAGTGAAAGCTAGAAGTCTGAAAACCATTCTTTCATTTATTGCTTGTTCCTTCGGACATCAGCCTCGCAGCCGTGAACAAGACCGAGAACCTCAGACCGTGAACGGCTTCGGGACGTGAATGGCTTCGGACCGCAATCTCGCAAACCGCCATAAGGCCGCAAACGAGGTTCACGGTCGTGAACCCCCCGGACCGTGAACCCTCGCTTACATATACTTTTCAGCTGATTTTCACTTCATTTCTTCACTTTCACTTGAGATTTCACCCCTTTTCTCTCAAGTATCGTCAAGCAAGAACACCCTCTCTCCTCAAGAACATGCTAGGATCATCCTTTCTTATCATTTCAAGTGATAATCCCTAGTTTTTCACAAGATCTAACAGGTATCTTTTCATGATATTGTTATCATTTCAAGAACATCATTCAATCTTCTTATAAACCCGATAATTTCACTAGTTTACACAAAGAGCCCACGAAGAACTCGAAGAACACCCATCAGAAAACCCTTGAATCTTCTTAGAAACGTGCTTAGGATCATCAAGTGTTCATCATTCTTCAAGAACTCAGGGCTGTCAACCCTTCATATTCTTGGGCCGTGAACACCTCATGGGCCGTGAACCTTCATGAGTCTTGGGCCATGAACACCATTCAGCTTCCATTTTAGCTTCTAACACTCCTATTTGTAAGTTATACTTACAAAGTAGTCTAGTTTCTAATCATTCCTATGATTATATTAGCTAATTGGTTGCATATATGCTATATAAATCATTATATAGGATTTTTTTTGCTACGGGATTACACTTATGGAACTAAACATCCTATATCAAATCATCAATAGAATGACCCTCCAAAAGGTGAGTTCATACCCCCGTATTTTCATAATTTTTACTGTTTTAAGGGGAGGGGGACGGGGGAATACAAGTCTAACACAAGGGTAATTGTGTTACAAGCAAATGGTTTCAAAATATATTACCAAAATGAATTTCAATTGTCATCAAATCAAATGTTTTAAATTGTGTTAAAATGAGATCAAGTCATCAAAAGTATTTCAAAATGTTAAACTCTTTAAGTGATTTTATAAACTTATATTTTTCCCTAAAAATCATATATATATATATATATATATATATATATATATATATATATATATATATATATATATATATATATATATATATATATATATATATATATATATATATATATATATATATTTATTTATATAAATAAGATTTAAAAGGCTTAGGACTGGTAACTCACTTTGGTTCCTTTTCCTTGTTTGGATGTGGGCTTATAGTATCGGTTATTTGTCCGAATGTCATTTAAATTTTACTTATATATATTTGTATATGTATATAAATATAAAATTTATTTCATTCAACTTCAAATACCCTTTGTGACATGTTGAGCAAGGGGTTGCATTCATGAACAGTTAGTACCAATTCAGAAAGTACATATAAATTATAATAGGTATAATTTATGATTCATAGAACGTTAATTCACGATTCAAGTATACTTGAGTACACCATTTTACAAGAATAAGGGTTTGCTTCAAAACTAATCAGGGTTTACACTTTTCAAATACATGTTTAAGAATACTAATTCAGGAGCATTCTATAAAACATTATTTCATATTGATTGGGTTTTCATTTATATTATACACGTAACGTCTATATGCTTTTTATGAGTCAATAGATTCAGGTTGTTTATTTATTTAAACAACATAGTTAAAGTCCTGACATTATAACCAGAATCTCCAGCCGGGGATCGAAACAAATGTGTATAGATCTATATTGGGATTAAAAACCCCGCACTCAGACTGCTAGCTACAGCCAAGCATACACGCCTATGAGTGACAGTTGTTATCAATAGCTTTTAATGCCTTCAAAGCGTTGTTTCAGGCCATCTAGTCTCAGTATGGTTATAATAACTCATTAAAAAGTTATTAACAATACGGTTAGTGTATAATTAACTAAACATGAATACATTTTCAAAGTACTAGTTTACTAAAATTGAAGGGTCCAAGTTGTGGTTTGGGCTAGGCTTTTGGATGTATAGGTCATTTGTACTTTAAGTCTTGTAATAGAAGTGTTTTGGTGTGTTTACGGCCAAGAGTGTGTTTACGGCCGTAAACACGTTTACCGCCGTAAACCTGTTTACGACCAAGTCCAGTTTGCGGTCATGTCTATTTCCCTATATATAGGATCAGTCTGTGTCTGTTAGTGGTTGTTGATGATCCACAGAGTTTACGGTCATTGCCAGAGTTGTACCATACGTTTTCTGAATACAAACGTGTGCAAGATTTGATTCATTCTTCTTCTACTCAATTATCATCTTATTTGATTGTTAGATTGATTGATCACTGGTTAAGATCCTCTTTCTAGGACCTTATAATTGGTATCAGAGCTAGTCCGGTGTCAAAACATCTTTCAATCACATTTTCGGTCAAAGGAGTTAAGTTTCATCATTCTTCGAGACTGCATTTGGTGTTTTCGTGACATTAGGGGATCAGATCTTCTTACAATTCGCATTTTCATCAAGTTCTGGGCATTTACGGTCAAGTGTTTAAGGCCGTAAACTCCCATTCACGACCGTCAACAGACAATCTTCATTGACCGTAAAAAGACAATCTTCATTAACCCTAAACTCTCCTCAACCGTAACCTCCATCCAACCGTAAACTCTCCTAGACCGTAAACGCCCCTTAACCGTAAACTCTCCCATACCATAAACTCTCCTTAACCGTAAACTCTCCTCAACCGTAAACTCTCCTTAACCGTAAACTCAACCGTTGACCGTAAACGTGGATCGTAAACGTTGATCGTAATCGTGTGACCGCAAACTATTTTTTTGGCATTTTAGTTTAGTTTTCAAGTCATCTTCAATTAAAAAAATTAAAAAAATGGATTCTCAAGGTCAAGTACTTCATCATGAATTGGATTCCATCATGGGAACAACCACTCGCATTCCCCGATTGTTATCTGCAGAAGGGTTCCCAGAATGGAAATACAGAATCGAGAAATACATCAAAATGAAAGATTTCAAGGTTTGGAGAAGTATTCTCAAAGGACCAGTCAGAATCACTACGAATCTTCCAACTGGACAAGTAATTGACAAGTTATACGCTGATTACACTGATGAGGATTTCGAAAAGGTTGAAGAACAAGAAAGAGCACTGGCTACTTTGACTATGGCTTTATCACCCGATATTGCTCAAGGCTTCATAGAATATACTTCAGCCAAAGCACTGTGGGAAGCTTTGATTGAGGTCTACGAGGGAAATGAAGATATGAAGGAAAGCCGTTAGGATATGTTAAGACAAAAATTCAACATGTTCAATTATATCATTGGAGAAACCCTGGAAGCTCAGTTGCAGCGATTTACTGCTCTCACTACTGAGATGAGCACAGCTGGGATTTACTTGACTAAGTCTGAGATAAACAAAAAGTTGTTGAATTCACTTCCGAAGTCGTGGGATATGAATGTAGTTGTTATCAAGAAGACAAAAGATCTCAATCATCTTAGTCTTGCTGAAACAATGGCAATCGTCAAAGCCTGTGATCTTGATGACAAGCAACGAGAGATTAATCATGTGAATTCCTACTCGACTGCAAATCGTGGGATTTCTTCGAACAACGCCTTTTCACCCTTTACCTCCTCTCCAAGTCAAGCTTTTGCTGTTCAACAACCTTATAATCAAACCTTTATTACTCCATCCGTTGCACCATTTGTTGCCTCAGCATCTGCTTCTCATCCACAAAGTCAGTCTTTCGTTCTCCCTCAAGCTGTTTCGTCCTCAAATGCGCCAGTTATGGTTCCTGCTCCCTATTCCAAAGAAAACGATGAAAACTTAGCTCTTGCCACTGGACTTGTAAATTGCTTCAATGCTTTTGTGGCTGGAGAGCTTCCACCTCAACTCTTATTTGCTGAACTGGATCAAATTCATCCAGAGGATGTGGAAGAAATGGACATTACTTGGCAGATAGATATGGCAGTGTTCAGGGAAAAACAATTTGCTAAGAAGACAGGAAAGAATAATTGGGGAATGAATGCGGATAAGAAAGTAGGGTTTAACAAGGGAAAGTTGTGTTGCTACAACTGTCACGAGCCGGGTCATTTTGCTCGTGAGTGTCCCAAACCAGACAGAAGAGTAAGTAGTGATCGAACAATTGTTCCAGTGGGAAATGGTTGCGGAAATGCTGCTGTCAATAGTGAGACTGCTAATCTACCAGTGGTTGCTCAGTCCTTTGACTGGGAGGACCAGATTCAGGCACTGAATATTTCAGGACCTGAAAATGGTCACTTGGCTCAAATCAATGATACTCATGTGGAAGAAGCTGAAGTTGATCCTGAAGAAGGGATGATGGAGTTGTAGTTTGCTTTCATGGTATCTTCTACTACAGAACCTGAAAAGAATGAGGTACGTCAGTCTTCTTGTTCTCAAACATGTATTGATAAAGTTAAAACTCTTATTGAGCATATAAAATTATTACGTAGAGAGAATGAGGACTTGAGATATGAAAGGTATCAACTTAGGAAAGGATAGAAACCCCTGAAGGATGAATTAGAAACAAAAACCAAAGACTTTAGAAAACTTTAGGAAAAGTATAGCATTAAAAGTGCGAGTTATATATATGTGACTGAACAACTTGCTAAGGTAACTGCTGAGCTTAACACATTGAAAAACAAATTTGAAAATGCAGATTTCAATTTTAGAAAATTTGATGTGTCAAGTGAAGTAGTTGCATCCATGATAAAAACTAATTTCCAATTCAAAAATAATCAGTCAAAGGGTTTAGGATATGATAAAGTGTCTCCTCCTTTTAATCATACTTATACTAATAATACTTTGACAAAAGAGGAAATAGACAGAAAGCCATTTCTGAAATATGGATTTGTGTCAGGAGGTAGTATTAATGTTGAAAATACTAATGTTTCTACTTCCCATGCAGATCAATCCTTAAGTCATTCAAAGCAAGAAGCAGAAGGATGTGTTTCCGAAAATAAAAATGTTTCTGAACCTGATGTTTTGGTTTCAAAAAATGACTCTTTTGTTTTTGATGTTAAAATCAATGATACTTCTTGTGATACTTTTGCATCAGATTATGCTGATTTAATTTTTTTTTTTGACATATTTGATGATTTGTTTGATAATTCTGATGTTCCTGAATTTGATGTTCCTGTTTCAAGCACATCCACTTCACCAATCACACAACCGGATTCACCCCCACCTATCACACAATCTGATTCATGCACATGTTCTTGTGGAAAAAGTAAGAGTGTCAGTAAAGAAAGCAAATCAGACAAAGGCAGTACCAGTTACAATAATAATAAGCAAATTTGTTTTAACTGTGGTACTGCCGGTCACATCGCTAGGAATTGTCCTAATAGGGCATTTGTGCATTTTTCGTCTCAAAGAGGAAAGAACGAGTCTCGAGGAAGGTCATTAACTAGAAAGTCCTCGAGATCTCGTCCTCGAGATGATGATTGGAAGGCTAATCAAACCAAGAAAAGGGCAGTTTTTCAAAAGAAAAAACAGGTTTTCAAGAACAAAGTCACAAACATTTTGCCAAAATCGATCTCGGCTAAGCCAAGGTCGGTTTTGTCAAAGAGTGAATCTGGATCTTCAACCCCTTCTGGTAGAAAATCCAAATGCTCAAAGCAAACTGAAAAGAAAATTGTTTAAAAATCACTCGTGAGTGTTAAGAAACCTAAATGCCAGTGGGTGCCCAAATTATCTTCCAATCAATCATCATCATCCTCTGAAAATGTTTTACATGATGATTCAAAATCAAAAGGATTAAAAGATAAATCAGTGAATGTTAAGGGTCCACCCAGGAAAGAAATGACTTGGGTTCCCAAATCAAAATGATCCCGCTCATTTTGCAGGGACAGTTGCGGAGGAATGTCGTCAGACCATGGTATGTCGACAGCGGCTGTTCCCGACATATGACAGGAGACATCTCCCAATTGACTGACATTCAAACTTTTAATAGGGGATTTGTTTCCTTTGCAGGCGGAGAAGGCGGAAAAATCACTAAGAGAGGAACTGTGACAAACGGAGTGCTGAGTTTCGACAACGTCAACTATGCTCCCGAGTTAAAGCACAACTTGTTGAGCGTCTCTCATATTTGCGACAAGGGTTATTCAACGTATTTTACTGATAAAGAGTGTCTGATCTTAAAGCCAGGCATTGTCATCCCGGATGAGTGGATTCTTGTTAAATCAAAACGGGCTGGAAATGCATACATCATCGACATGAATAGCAACATTCCTGAGCAAGTCACCTGACTCTTTTCAAAAGTCTCAGAACAAAATGCTATGATGTGGCACCGACGACTCGGTAATGCGAACGCTAAGAATCTGAATCGTCTTGCTAAAAATGAAATGGTGCGTGGCCTGCCTGTCAGAGACTTCATAACATTTGAAAATTGTGTGTCATGTGCCCAAGGAAAGCATCATAGAAAACCACACTTGCCAAAACAGGTCAAGTCAATCAGCCAGGTGCTCCAATTATTGCACATGGACTTATTTGGTCCGGTCAATATCCTAAGCATCAACAAGAATTCATACTGTCTCGTTGTGATCGATGACTTGTCGCGTTTCACATAGGTTTTCTTCTTATCCAACAAAGCTGGGGTATCTGATCTGATCAAGAAATTCATCGTAATGATAGAGAACCACAAAAATAACTGGGTGAAGGTGCTTCGAACTGATAATGGAACAGATTTCAATAATGCAGTTCTTGATCACTTTTGCACAGCAAAATGGTGTTGCTGAACGGAGGAATCGAACGCTGCAAGGAGGATGTTGTGTGACTCCAAATTACCTGTTTTCTTTTGGGCTGAGGCGATCAACACAGCATGTTATGTTCATAATTGTGTTTTGATCAACAAATCCCAAATGAAAACTCCGTACGAAATTCTATACGGTCACAAGCCATCTGTCAGCCACTTCCACGTATTTGGCTGCCCTTGTACCCTTCTTCACCTGGAGTCCAACCCGAAGTTTAATGCCAAAGCTGATGACTGTTATTTTATGGGGTATGCTGCTCGCACTACGTACAGGGTCTATAACAAAAGAACAAAGCAAATTGTAGAATCCTTTGATGTGCGCTGGCTGGAGGAGAATGAAATAGATGCTAGAGTGGGTTCTGATTGGCTGTTTGATTACACATCTTTTTTCAAATCATTCAATATGTGTTCAGGTAGTTTATCTGGTTCTACTTCTGGTTCGAAGATTGTACCTGAAGATGAAGACGAAGAAGTTGTTTACAGACCGCCGATAGTTTCTTCTGCGATTCCTTCGGTGGAGTCATCTGTTCCAATTACTAGTCCTGAATCTCCAAGCCAACAACATGCTCCTGATACTAATGCCACTCCTCTTACTCCTGATGAAAGAGAGTTCATGTCACGAGATGCTTCCGCTATTACTCAAACTTTTATGGAACTTCTCTTTCCCGAGCAGATTGATAATGAGTTTGTGGCAGATCCTTCTACCGAGACAGGTTCATTTGAAGTGGATCATTCGGTAATGTATGGAGTTATGAACATTCACAATCTTCCTTTTTCACTCAATGACATCAGCCAGGAGATACCTTCACGCATTCAACACGATCATCTCATCCGATCGATAATGTCATTGGCCAGCTGGGTGATGGTGTTAAAACAGGAAGCCAGAGTGAAGATGTTAATACATGTCTCTATTCTTGCTTTATCTCTCAAATAGAGCCAAAGAACGTTGAAATGGCTTTGAATGAGCCCAGCTGGGTAGATGCTATGCACGAATAGTTAAATCAATTTGAAAAGCTCGGGGTTTGGACGCTGGTTGAACTTCCTAAGGGCAAAAAGTCTCTTGACACACGCTGGGTATACCGCAATAAGCAGGATGATTCTGGAGTAATAGTGCGCAATAAGGCGAGATTGGTGGTTCGTGGGTTTAGACAGATCGAGGGTCTTGACTACACTGAGGTTTATGCTCCGGTGGCTCGCTTGGAGGCTATCCGTATCTTCCTTGGATACGCTTCCTACATCAACTTCACTGTTTATCAGATGGATGTCAAGATAACTTTCTTGTATGGAAGGGTGAAGGAAGAAATCTACGTTGATCAACCCCCTGGGTTTGTTAACTCGAAGTTTCCCAATCATGTTTACAAGTTGGACAAGGCGTTGTATGGGTTACATCAAGCTCCTCGAGCGTGGTATGCAACTCTCACAAAGCACTTGCTCGAACATGGATATTCTCGCGGCACTACCGATCAAACTTTGTTCATCAAGCATGTGGGTAATGATCAGATTCTAGTTCAGATCTATGTTGACGACATTATCTTCGGGTCTACAAGTCCACAGCTTTGCATAGAGTTCGAAGGAGTGATGAAAAAGAGGATCGAGATGAGCTCGGTAGGCGAAATGACCATGTTTTTTGGGGCTTCAGGTCCAACAAATATCAACCGGAATCCTAATCCATCAAGCAAAGTATGTGGTCGATATACTTGAGAAGTTCGGGTTTCAAGACGCAAAACCTGCTTTGATGCCAATGGCCGAGAGACCCCTGCTGACTCCAGATACTGATGGCGAATCCGTAGATCAAACTCACTACAGATAAATGATTGGTTCGTTGATGTATCTAACTGCAAGTCGTCCAGATATCATGTTTACAGTTTGTCAATGCGCACGTTATCAGGCGAATCCTAAACTTTCACATCTTATTGCTATCAAAAGAATCTTTCGGTACCTCAAAGGCAGCCGAAAATTGGGTCTTTGGTATCCAAAAAATTCTGAATTTGATTTATATGCATTTGCTGACAGTAATTATGGAGGCTGTGAGCTTGACAGGAAATCTACGTCTGGGGGGTGTCAGTTCCTTGGTGACCGGCTAGTGTCTTGGCAGTGCAAGAAACAGCACACCGTCTCAACCTCAACAGCAGAATTGGAATATGTTGCTGCCTCTGCTTGTTGTTGTCAACTTATATGGATCCAACATCAGTTGTTGGATTATGGTTTGAATTACATAGAAACCCCTATATTCTGTGATAATGAGGCTGCGATTCAGATTGCTAAAAATCCAGTCCAGCATTCGAAAACCAAGCACATTGACATCAAAATTCATTTCATCAGAGATTGTTATGAGCGTTCCCTCATTCGGCTGGAACAGGTTCCCACTGCTAATAATGTGGCGGACCTGTTCACAAAGCCGTTTAACAAAGCTCGATTCGATGTGCTTGTGAGCTTTTTGAAAATGCTACGTTTTGAGGACTAATTTTTGTTTTAGGTTAGTTTAAATTTGCGCATTTTAATTTCATTCTCACCCATGCACAAATTTAGGGGGAGAAATAAACAAAAACCAAACAAAAATTAAAAAATTAAAAATCCAAAAATAGTGTTATTTCTGTTTTATTTTTTTCAGAAAATATTCCAAAAACCCAAAAACATTAGAAAATCAGAAAATTAAAAATATGTTGTTAATAGTTTTTGTTTGTAGGTGATGTGCTGGGAAGTGATATAATCATGTGATAACAGACAATCTGAATCTGTGTAAGGTGCCAAAGTCGAATTGTCTGTGCTCTGTGTTCGATACGCTGGTAGGCGCGAAGGGTTTTAAAATGGACTTGACTAGGATCAGATGAACTTAAGGAGTTTAGAGACTTGACAAATCTTGACCTAGATAGTTCCATTCAGTCTGACAATACGATGCTTGGGTAGGTTGAGCAGAGAGATATACATGGGAATCTGCGGATACACTAAATGATCTGTATGTAGAACTGTGGATTAACTTTTCCTCGATGTGCGGACTTTGTCCTTAATTGCGGTATTGACGGGGCGACTGGGGAATTCTGATAAATTAGGTCTGTAGAAAGTTATTTTCTTTCTTTCTTACTGTCAGTCATATGTTACCTCCTCTATGTGATTGAAAGATCCGACCTGGACTATAACATATGCTACTCTGTCTCTCTGCATCTCCCTCTATGCTATTCTTTCTACCTGTTAGCCATATGCTGTCTCCTTTGCGTGATTAACAATCCGACCTGGTACACAACATATGCAACCTTCTACTTCTCAATCCCTCTAAACTCTAGTTAGTCATATGTTTCACTCTTTGCGTGATTGGAAGAGATCCGACCTGAGTGTACAACATATCCATTCTAAATCTGACTTCTTCCTTAATAATTGTCTGCTCATCTGAAGTAAGGAGTATTCCGGAAGTCCTTGATTATTGGGGTATATCAGGAAGCGGGAAACACGTTCTAATACAATTAAAATTGAACACTTATAGGTTGTCTGTAGATCTCACTGCTTAATTTAAGTGGACAACAATATTCTTGGTCGTCGTCAGCTGAATGGTCTTTTAGGAAAATTATCTAAGTTCATAGGATCTAATGTCTTGTCACTTATAGTATATCCTAAATCTATCACAATCTTTTGTGTTTAAGTGGACCACAATATCGACGATTGACCAGACATAGACATTAACGTAGAAATACAGATAAGCGGAGTAAGGCTGTCTAATAACACGAAAGATTGTTTTCGATAAATTAGGTCTGTAGAAAGTTATTTTCTTTCTTTCTTACTGTCAGTCATATGTTACCTCCTCTATGTGATCGAAAGATCCGACCTGGACTATAACATATGCAACTCTGTCTCTCTGCATCTCCCTCTATGCTATTCTTTCTACCTGTTAGCCATATGCTGTCTCCTTTGCGTGATTAACAATCCGACCTGGTACACAACATATGCAACCTTCTACTTCTCAATCCCTCTAAACTCTAGTTAGTCATACGTTTCACTCTTTGCGTGATTGGAAGAGATCCGACCTGAGTGTACAACATATGCATTCTAAATCTGACTTCTTCCTTAATAATTGTCTGCTCATCTGAAGTAAGGAGTATTCCGGAAGTCCTTGATTATTGGGGTATATCAGGAAGCGGGAAACACGTTCTAATACAATTAAAATTGAACACTTATAGGTTGTCTATAGATCTCACTGCTTAATTTAAGTGGACAACAATATTCTTGGTCGTCGTCAGCTGAATGGTCTTTTAGGAAAATTATCTAAGTTCATAGGATCTAATGTCTTGTCACTTATAGTATATCCTAAATCTATCACAATCTTTCGTGTTTAAGTGGACCACAATACCGACGATTGACCAGACATAGACATTAAGGTAGAAATACAGATAAGCGGAGTAAGGCTGTCTAATATTTTTAGTGTTAGATCTTTTTCTTCGTGTGTTTCACTTAAAAGCCAATTTGAACTGCAAACATGAGTAAAACATTAATTTTTAAATATTTAAATATATTGTTTTCTCATTTGGCTTGTTTTAGTGCAGATTGAAATGGCAGAGCTCAAGTTTGCTGACAGTCACAGCCTGGCTATCCTCTTGGCTGATCATCCGGTTGCTCACGGAGAATTCAAGTCAATGATGCATGGACTGCGAGAGTGTTGCTTGTCTACTGCTCTGACCGTTAATCCAGACATCTATCAAGGCTTGAACAAGGAATTTTGGAGGTCAGCAAAGGTGAAGAAAGGAAATGATGGAGTTGTTTCTGTTGAGGCTTCAGTCAAAAACTGCAAAATCATCATCACTGAACAGTTCATCAGAAGTACGCTCAAAATTGACGACCAATCAACCTTCTCCTCTGAGATCGAGATTTCCCAAGTTGAAGAATTTCTTGTCAAAATGGGATATGAAGGTGTCTTCCCTCCAACTATAAAGAAGTTGTTGCCACCGTTCTGGAGATTCTTGGCTCATGTCTTCGTGAGCTGCATTTCCGGAAGAAAGTGTGGTGCAGATGAGATTTCTCTAAGAAACATTGGTGCCATCATCGCTCTGGCTGCGAGACTGAATTACAACTTCTCAAAGTTTATTCTCGAAGAACTGATTTCAAACTTCAAAGGAAAAACTAGGGACAAGTTCTTGTTGTACCCTAGGTTCTTTCAGGTGTTCATTGATCAACAATTTCCCGATATGGCTAAAGATGGAGAAGTCCTCGACATGAAGTCTCTTGGGCCGAACACCGTCGGGTTAATGAAGCAAAACAGAAAGGGAAAAATTACTTTTCAAGGAAAGTTTCCCTTGGTGAAGTTTGGCTTGTTTGCCGATTCTTGTGAGGCATCTGAAACTTATGTTTCATCTGATCGTGTGACCTCTGAAGATGATATCTTTTCTGAAGACGATGTTATTCCATTCCGATCACGAAGATGTTGAAGCTACTCCTGTTGTGATGGTAGCTGAAGAGCATGATTTACACTCTGTAAATGTTGAGAGTGATTTCAACAAGGGACAATCAAAGGATGCGACAGAGAACGAAGAAAATGATTCCTTTGAAAATTTGGATCTTACGGGTTTTGACAAGGATGATATTCCCTTGAATCTTGGAGGCAATGCAAATTTCTTGTCAAATGAGGATCTTGACACTTTCTTTGACACTATCCATGATGTTGCTCATCCAGCAACGGAGATAAGGGAGTCAGAAGACGTTCTTGAGACTACGCCTCCTTCTCCAAAACAAATGGCTGAAACTTCAACTCCTATGGAGACATCTTCAGAGATTCCTCCCTCCGAGAATGTTCCTCTTACTATTGAGCCAACAGTGAGTGAACCACTGACAACTCAGACTTCCTCGCCTTCATTGAAGAGGAGAAGACTTGATCCTAGACCGGGAGTTCTTGTGCCAGAACTATCTCAAGGCTTGTCGACTCCACCAATATCTACTTCTATTACTACTTCACCTACTCCATCCCATGAAGGACCGAGAACATTTTATGAAGCTGGTGGTTCATCAGTTCCTTCGGGATCATCTCCTCTTAGGCCCTATCATGATGTTGCCTCTGAGAGGCTTGCTCTACATTTGGCACACGAACAAAGCTCAGTGCCTTCCTCCCGAGCTAAGGGAATTTTTATTGAGGAAGGCCACTCAAAAGAGGATGATCCCACCATAACTGAACTTCAAAAGGAAATCAGCGTGCTTAATCAGAAGAATATTGAGCTTGATATCCAGGTGGCTGATCTTGAAGCTGAAAAGGCCCAACTTAAAATTCAGGTTGCAGATCTTGAAGCTGATAAAATCTAAAAACTCAGCAAATTTCGGATCTGCAAACCCATCTGGGATCCTTGACTGCAAGTTATTTTGATCTTAAGAAGAAGCTGGTAGAAGAATTTGGCGACAAATATAAGTCTTCAGTTCAACATTTCAACACTGGACAGTCTTCTGATCAACAAGTTCAAGACCCCCTTGTTGACCCACCTACTATAAGAAGAACTACGATTGTCGATCGCTTCGATAAGGAACCAGCTCAAGCACCAAGCGTTGTTGCACTCAAGCATGCCAAGTTAGCAGCTTCTGACAAGAAAAAGCAACTTCTTTAGAAGAAAACCTCTTATCAGAATACTCCTGGAAATAAACCCACTATCACCGTCACTGATCTTGAACAGAAAAAATTTGGTCATAGGTACGGTGATAGAACGAGAATTGTCTCATGGGGCTTTCATGAAAGGTTGAACATGTGGATTGTAAAACGCAAAAGCAAAAATGTGGAGTATTACAACGATTTCCATGACTTCAATTCTTGGACAAGGGTTGATCTCTCAGAATTGTCCAGTGCTCCTTTTGCCAATCCATCAGGCGATCCATGGGCTACGCATTTCAAGCTATTCTTGGAGGATCAAGTAAAGAAGGGATTCACTGGCATGAAGACTGCCGAGTCTTTCATCAAACACTTCCCTAACGTGCTAGATCCCAAGACCAATAAGCCCTTTCAGACTGTCATTTGGCCGCCAACCAATCAAGTCAGACAAATTCCAGTGCTGCAGACCTTCAGTGATGGATCTCTCGCAAACATGCATTATTGGGTCTATGATGAAACTACTGCGTTTGCTGTCATCAAGTTCCAAGATATCTGGTTTCGCCTGTATGACAAACAAGACCTACTTCAATTTGGGAAGTGGGATATTCATCATCTGGCTCTACATCAGATCAAGGTAGCTGAAGATATTTTCGAGCCTGCTGCTAAAGAGTACACATCAATTGTTGCCGAGATTATTTCAAAGGAGATGTGGCAAGGGGCAATGGGAGGGTCCGATGTACTTGTAATTGAGAAGGACTGAGTCACAGCTAGCCCCAAACCAAGGGGGAGATTGAAGGGTCCAAGTTGTGGTTTGGGCAAGGCTTTTGGATGTATAGGTCATTTGTACTTTGAGTCTTGTAATAGAAGTGTTTTGGTGTGTTTACGGCCAAGAGTGTTGTTTACGGCCGTAAACCTGTTTACGGCAAGTCCAGTTTGCAGTCATGTCTATTTCCCTATATATAGGATCAGTCTGTGTCTGTTAGTGGTTGTTGATGATCCACAGAGTTTACGGTCATTGTCAGAGTTGTACCAGACGTTTTCTGAATACAAACGTGTGCAAGATTTGATTCATTATTCTTCTACTCAATTCTCATCTTATTTGATTGTTAGATTGCTTGATCATTGGTTAAGATCCTGTTTCTAGGACCTTACAAAAATACAGTTTACAGTATTACATCTCAGTATTTAATAACAGCTGGTGAAGCCAGGCACACTCACTTTTATAGATTATACAAAAGAATACAAATACAGAACACTGGTTTACAAACAGATCGGTTTTATGTGATCAAAACTACTTTTCATATACAGCAGAAAATATAGGATTTTTTGGAACAGTTTACATATTCAAGAAACAGAAAACATACTTTCAAACATAAATATTTATGCACTCACTCAACTATATGTTGATACTCTCTTTTCAAATTACTTGTATTCTCAGGGAATCAGTTGACAGGTACTCCCCGAGCTTTTGAGAAGATGGAGCTATTTTTGAGTCATGTCTTCTTCTTTTGTATAACTATTTTGGTGTCGATATACATTGATTGACACATGTAAAAACTTATACATATTAATGAAATGGTTGTTTGTACTTTGATTACTATAATGCATGTGTTGTGATACTACAAATGAAGTCATCCACCCCCGGACGTTTTCGCCGTCTGGTTTGGGGGTGTCACACCTACTATATGCCTTCTAACAAAAGCTCGCTTGGATGATAACTGGCTATGGCACAGAAGACTCTCACACCTCAAATTCAAAGACATTAACAAGCTTGTTTTTGGTGATCATGTGCGAGGGCTTCCTATCTTAAAGTTTGATAAGGATCATCTATGCGCCATATTCGAAATGGGGAAGCAAAGTCGAAAAAGTTATCTAACTCTTATAAACGCAAAAAACATCGAACCTCTTGAACTTCTACACATCGATCTTTGTGGACCTTCTGCAATCGAAAGTGTCGGTGGTAGTAAGTATATTCTTGTAATTGTTGATGATTTTTCTGGTTTCACTTGGGTGTATTTTCTTAGACAGAAATCTGATGCAACTCCCAAGCTCAAGAACTTTATAAAGCAAGTGGAGATTCAACTGCGAAAGCTGGTTCGTAATGTTAGCAGCGACAATGGGCTGGAATTCAAAAACAAAGACTTTGAAGAATTTCTAGCTGAAAAGGGAGTAACACACAACTTCTCTGCTCCCTATACTCCACAACAGAATGGTGTAGTTGAAAGGCGAAACTGTTCCTTATGTGAAGATAAATGAACCATGCTCAGTTTCGCTTGTCTACCTCTGTATTTCTGGGCCAATGCCATTGCGACTACTTGTTTTACTCATAATAGATCCATCCTAAATAAGCGATTCTCTCTTAATCCATATGAACTCATTAATAATCTTAAACCTAATGTCAAGTTTTTCCAAGTCTTTGGTTCCATGTGTTTCATCTTTAATTCCAAAGAAAACCGAAACAAATTTGATGTGAAAGCTGATGAAGGTATCTTTTTGGGATATTCGCTAACCTCCAAGGCATATAGGATTCTAAATAAACGCTCAAAGACAATTGAAGAAACCTATTACGTCACGTTTGACGGCAATTACCTGAAGAAAATTCAATCAAGCGAAGGTCAATTGGAGGAAATTTTTCCTAAGACAGGTTAAGTTACTGTTCCACTCTCCAATCTGTATGAAGAGTACATGCTACTTTTTGATGAGCCAGAGAAAGCCATCACCTCTGAAGCAAGAGGAGCTGATAACAAAGTAGACAAACTGAAAAAGATAATTGATGATGCTTCTAAAGAAATGTAAAGTGAACCTCAGAGTCCACACGAACCTCCACAAGATAGTACACCATTGCAGGGGGAGGGTTCGTCTTCATTTTCTAAGCCTGGTTTGCCTTTCCAAGGGCAGAACCCATCTCCAACCATGACCCACGAAAGTCTACTGGAGGGGGAGAATTCTGAACATGATGTTGAATTCGTTTCATCACTCGAGGGGGAGAATCACAATATGAATGAGAATTCGGACGTTTTATCGGAATTCGAAGAAGAAAATGCTGAACTGGATCCTTCCTATGATCCAAACTACCCTCCACTGACAAAATGGAGCAGAGATCATCCGAAAGCACAAGTTATTGGTGAATCATCTGTGGGAGTTCTTACACGCTCTCAAGTAAAAACGAAGCAAACTGCTTTATTCTCTCAAGTGGAATACTGTATGTTTAATTCGTTCATCTCCAAGATAGAACCAAAAACCGTTAAAACTGCACTTGATCATTCTGATTGGGTACAGACTATGCAAGACAAACTCAATGAGTTCGAACGAAACAAGGTTTGGAGATTGATTCCCACACCACCGGATGCATCTGTAGTTGGTCTGAAATGGGTATTTCGCAATAAGATGGATAAAGAAGACAATGTAATAAGGAACAAGGCGAGACTTATGGTGAAAGGATATTGTCAGGAAGAAGGGATCGACTATGAAGAGACTTTCGCTCCAGTAGCAAGGTTAGAATCCGTTCGAATCTTCCTAGCATACGCTGCACACAAAAATTTTAAGGTATTTTAGATGGACGTCAAGTGTGAATTCCAAAACGAAGAATTAGAAGAAACCGTATATGTTGAGAAACCACCGGGTTTTGTGAACGAGAAGTATCCCAATCACTACTATATTTTGGACAAGGCAGTTTATGGTTTAAAACAAGTGCCAAGGGCCTGGTATGAAACTCTAACTCGCTTTCTTAAAATGTCCAAATTTAAACAAGGTTCGGTTGACCTAACTTTCTTTCGCAAGAAAGAGGGTGACCACTTAAGGATCGTCCAAATTTATGTCGATGACATCATCTTCGGCTCTACGAATCCTAGCTTAACAGCTGAATTCAGAAAGTTGATGGAGACTAAATTTGAGATGAGTTCCATGGGTCCAATTAACTTTTTCCTTGGACTAAATATAAGACAGGGACCAGAAGGCATTTTTGATAAATCAGGAAGCTTACACAAAGACCTTACTGACCAAGTTTGGAATGATGGGAGACTCAAGAGTGAATGTTCCAATGGCATTCGGAACGAAGCTAACACCATCTCTGGAAAAACCGGCTGCTGATATGACTCTGTATCGTCAAATGTTAGGCTCATTGATGTATCTAACAGCTAGTAGACCAGATATTATGTTTTCCCTTGTTATTGTGCCAAGTTTCAAGCAAATCCACGCGAACCTCACATGGTGGCTGTCAAGAACATCTTTAGATACCTGAAGTGAACCTCATCTTTTGGTATATAGTATCCAGCGAAAATCAGGGTTCTTCGTTCAAGCATTCTCAGACGCTGATCTTGGAGGATGTGGATTGGATAGAAAAAGCACTACTGGCGGATGTCAGTTTCTCGATGGAAAACTCGTCAGCTGACAGTCTAAGAAACAAACATGTGTATCCTTATCCACAGCCGAAGCAGAGTACATCGTTGCAACGTCATGTGCTTCACAGGTTATATGGATTCAAAGTCAATTAAGAGACTACGGCCTGAACATGAAGCGAATCCCACTTTACTGTGACTCTGAAAGCGCAATTCGCATATGTCACAACCCAGTGCAACACTCAAAAACGAAACACATCGTACTGAGGTATCACTTAATCAAGGATCATGTGGAAGATGGTAATGTCGAGATTCATTTCGTTCGATCTGCTGATCAATTAGCTGACATATTCACGAAAGCCTTGCGTGAAGCAACCTTTAATATAATACTCCAAGACTTAGGAATGATGGAAGCTGAATCAGTTCCGAAACCACCTTCGCTTCCATGAGTATCGCTTTCGTCTTCGCTACATAAGTTTTTATCAAGCGAAATGAGGCGAACGTTCGCTCTATTTCGTTCCGTCTTTTTGGGGACACGAAATGGAACGAACACTCGCTCCTATTCGCTTCACTCATTCTTTATAAGCAAACAGCTGGTTAGTGATTTCACTTCTTACTCATGGTTTGGAACTCCTGTATCTTTTGTATATTATGCATTCTAAAAGTTTGTTTCGCATATTTTATGTTTTTATTTATTTTCAGAAAATCCAAAAAGATTTTTCTTTCTGTTTTTAATTATTTTTCAGAAAATAAAATACAAAAATATTTTCCTTTTGTTTTATTTAAAAAATCTCAAAATATAAAAATATTTTCTTTGTGTTATCTATTTCTTTTATTTTCACGTATTACAAAAACCCAAAAATATTTTCAGATGATCATGGAGGCAAAGTTTCGTGTGAAAGGGCAGGTATAACATTCTTTATCTATGTATGAGCTAAGTGTCCCTAGAAACATGTTGTTGCATGTTGTCTAAAGCCTCAACGACTCTAAAGTGAAGCCTTATCGATTCGATATATACAAATCGTTTCTTCCCAATCAGGTTGCTAAATTCACTTAAGTCATGAGCTACTTTACTCTTCTCACATTGAGTTAAGAGTTATCTGCTTAGTCACTTTCGCATAGCAGAGGTACTTTCGTTTCTTATACCACCTCAACACTTTTCTCCATCAATTTCGTTTCATAAATATGACCCTTGTGACTCTCCGCATTTACCACTGAGGTTTACGGTTACACAATATCTGTGTTGATGATCTTAGTTTCGTTTTACCACGTGCTAAGTGAAACCCACAATCCAACACCTTTAATGAATTGACGGTGAACTATTGAATGTTCTAGTTTTTCACCAACACTCCAATGATGACCACTTTTGTTTGTTGTTTCACGGAATCTCTTTTATTTTTGCGAGATCTTTATGAAATTTTCTAAAACTAAGACATTTCTTCCCAAAAGATCCAATTTCGGTTTTGTTTTTGAGATTTCAAACATTTTACCAAGTCACTGAAAATTTATCAAACCTACTTGATGTAATAGGCTACACTGGCCACACAAGTACTTCATCCAACTTTCGTTCTTATATCAAGTTCGTAGTTTGGTTGAAGCGAAAGCCACCTCACAAGCCTAAATTAAAAAGATGTCTTTCAATGTTTCTTAACAAACATTTGATCATAGTTCAACAGGAAACCACACAGACACTTCTCAGTCTCTTTTGACTTTGAAGGAAGAGATTCGTGCCCGGGATCCTCAGTTTCATGTCATATATGACATCACTAAATCCCACAGATATACTTTGCTTTATTTCTTTTTCTTTGGCACAGTCTTGCACGAAGATCTTTATGATTTTCCAAAAATCTAGTTCATGGTACTTATGGTGTTTTTCAGATTCACAGTTTCGCTTCTCAATGCTATGGTGGTCTTGTATTTCAAAAGGAAAAATGTGCTCAGATTATTTAATTGGAATATGAAGCGTTAGGGAAAAATATGAAGAGGCGGAGGAATGGATAAGATTTCGAACCACAAGGCGCATGAATTTGAAACGGTTCCTATCATCACGCCGCCAGACACCTTTTTCGGAGTAACAGTTGTCACACCGCGCTTTTTCAGACGTCTTTTCCGAGAAAATCACGCAAACGTCATCAAAGATCTTTCTCTCTCCTGGTAAATCGTATAAAAGGCTTTCACAAATCCCTTATTTCTCTTTACCACTCTCAATACTCTCAAGAAACCTAAAGGCGATTTCTCTTACGGTTCATCTTCTTCTTCACGAACCTACAACAATCGTTGATTCATCATCTGTTCAAGAACACACTGCTTAGTCCTCTTTCCTCACCATCAAGCCCAACCAGAACTTGATCCTCGACTTGGCTCCGTTCAAATATGACGCGTTCATGCTTCCCATTGTCGAGAGCTTGAAGTACTCACCTTTGGTTACTGCCTTAACCAAGGTTGAATGCGTTCCAATGTCACTGTTGTCAAACGCCTTTTCATCTGCTAAGTATGTCAAGGAGGAGGAAAAGATCATCTTTGAAGTTCTTGATAAGAAACACTTAGTCTCAAAGACTAGGTTTTGCTCTCTTCTAGGGCTAAACTATGTCGATTCATTGGTGAATCCGGAGTCTATTTCTACTGCCCAGATCTTCGACATGTTCTACCAAATGGGGTAAACTGATCTTCTCACCACTATCACCAAGTTCAAGAAGTCATGTCTTCCACCCCAATGGAATGGTCTCTTTACTCTTCTCTTCAAGGCTTTCTCTAAGAGAGTAACTGGATCCGACTGTGCTAGCAAATCATTCATGACAATACTCAATGGCCTCTACCATGCGATTAACCTTGATTATGGGTCCGTTCTTTGGGCTCAATTGGTGCAGAGTATGAATTCTTCGTCTCGACACAGTGAGATCTCTTGCGCACGTTTCTGGACGATTGTAGTGCAGCAGGCAATGGAAAAGTTCAATGTTCCGGTGATGGCGAACTCGTTAATGTCGTCGATTGCCACCTTCCACACTACGAAGATTATTATCACTGATAATTCGAAGTTTTTATTTGTGGGGTCTATTCCGGAGACTATGTACAGATGTGTTTCTGGGGCTAGCAACATTATCACTGAGTACAAGAAGAAACCTGTTTCGGGTCCTAGGGAGCTTGTTTCTGAGATGCAATGCTCGTTAGATGAAGCTGATAAACCCAAAAAAAGGAGGCAAGAAGGGAGATAAGAAGAAAGGGGTTCAAGAAGGTCAATCTTCTCCAGCTCCAACCCCTAAGAAGCGAAAGACTCAAGGTACAGCTCCTTCGGCTCCAAAGAGGCGAATGCTCAGAAAGATGATATTGAAGCCCATCTCATCTTCAACAAGCGATACTGAGTACGTTCCTTCTGATCTAGCTGAAGTAGAATCAATCGAAAGCGAAAGTTCTCAATCTGTGGGTTCGCTTCGTGGTGATTCGCCTCCACCTTCCCTACATCAAGAGGTACCTTTAAACGATTTTGTTCCAATTCCACCTCCTTCTCCTACTCACACTACTATTCTTATTACCATCGCTCCTTGCCCACCACCAATTTCATCTCAACCTCCACCTGTTATTTCTACAACAACCACCTCTACTACCCATCCACCACCCATCTACACTGAAACCACTACAACAACCACTACAGGCGAACCTCTTGTCAATGTCAACACATCTGATGCGGGGGCAAAGACTTCAGGTTTTGTCACTACCTCAATCCCACCATTTGTTTCGGTCAACGTATCTAATACGGGGGCTCAAACTTCAGGTTTCTCCACTCATGTTTCACCTCCCATTTCCCCTCTTAACCGTAATGACCCAGACATAGTCTTTTGTGATGACGAAGATAAAGATCTTGGTGGGTTTACTTACAGTCCCTTCCAAATCCGGACTGAGAGTGAATATGAGGTGCAAGTCACGAAAGGGAAACTCCAGTCCCTCCATGAAAAGATTGACCAACTGATTCTCTCTAACAAAGCTTCCTCTACTGATGCATACACCAAAGCAACTGTTGAGTCTCTCTTTGAGCGAATCATGAAGCAACACTCTGCTACTGTTGAAACATCGAATAAAGTTGTCGCCGATTCTGCTGAGGTTTGTAAATCCACGATCGAAAAAGTTGATAAACTAATTGAAGAAACTGATTCTTTCATGGAGAACTTCCAAACCAATTTCAATTCCAACACTACATCAGCAAACGAAGCATTGAAGAGTCTGGGTTCTCTCTTCAAGACTGAAAAGACGAAACTCTAAGAGATTTGTACTGGTCTTAAAACTGACCATGAATCCTTTCAAGCGACTATCTCGTCTCAGCTTTCTCAGCTTAAATACGAACTGGTGAAGGAGAGTACCCTGAAGGACTCTCTCGCTCTCAAGTCAGAAGAAGCCAAGGTGTTAAGTACCAAACTTGAAGCTTCGGAGAAGCAGGTCCATGATCTGTTATCTGAGAGAGCTGTCATGCGAAGCTGTATAACTGATGTTATTGGCATCCTCTCGGATATCATTGAGACCAAGGACTCCATGATCACCATCACCATGCGAAAGCATCTGGCAGAAAAGTGAAGGCCATTCTTCGCCATGCTTCACCGCCTTGAAGGTGTTTCTGACCAATCCTTTCATCCGAAATAAGGGGGAGAAAGTGTGGCTGGTGGATCAATAAAAGAAGGACCTAAAGCTCATGTCAATCCTATTGTCAAGAACGAACCCAAAGGAAAGGAAAAGTTGTTCCGTGACGACCCAATAATTGATAATGAAGACGAAGAAGAGCCGACTGAAGAAGTACTAAAAAGGCAAAAAGTTCGTGAAGCTGAACTGGATGAGCACCAGCGAATCATTCGTGAAGCTGAAGAAAAAGAAAGGGCTTAGAAAGAAGCACATGCTACTCTTCAGAGCAAAAAGCTCTTGTTCCCCAAATGGACCCTGAAGCGAATCCAGCGCGATGTTGTTAATCTTCCAAGCCAGTATTGGTTAGAACCATTAGTTTCATTTGATCTTCAGAAGACACGAGACTCACAACTGGATCTACCAATTACTCGAAAAGCCTTCAGATTTCGTTCATTTGTTAAAGTGGCCAACGCTCCATTCACAGACAGCGGAGCTGATCATATATTTTTTTCGTTTTATCTGAAGCATATGAAGCAACAATACGAAACCTGGTCATTAAGCAAAATTACCGGTGTGAAGGTTACAGGGCCGATCGAGACTGATAGCTTTCCAAACGCCAAGTTCAAAGTGGCAAGAGGTTCAGCCAGCCAATGCTATGAGTTTACTCTCGCAGATCTTCCATGCCTTAACCCATATGACTGGTTCACTCTTTTAACATATTGGTGAAGGACAAATAAAAATATGAAACGGTCATGTCTCATCTCAAGCACATGATTAAGTCCTATATTCAGGAGATTGGGGAGATGGATGTTGAAGTTGTTGTTGTCCTGCGAAAGAAGCCTTCGGGTTTTCTTAAGGAAACTCCTAAGGATTTTGAAAAGTTGAAGCCAGGGAAACTATACAGTAGAGATTGGTTTGTGGTTTACTCTGCTAGGGAATGAACTGGAGCAGACTTTCGCAATGGATGCTTCTATCTTTCTGATAAGCATCTCTATACCACAAACTTCCTTGAGTACATTTTGGACCAGGTGAGCAAGTTCAAAGGCAACAAGAAAGATGATATCAAGTGCTTCTCAGATATGGTTCTATGGTACATTGAGGTGCGCCAAGCAATTTATGTCATGATTCTGAAGGTGTATGATGTGCAGAAGCGAATCCAAGGCTGAAGGATTTGGGCCTCAATTGACGCAAAGTGGGAGATTGTTGGGTATAATAGATTGTGTCATTGGGCTTATTTATTTAGTCCATTTTTGTATTCGGTATTGGGCCTGTCCAAGCCGTATTATTTATTAGGGTTTAAGTATTAATTGTGCATGCATGCACCGTAGATCATTAACGTTTTTGATAGAAATATTCTTGTAAACCCTAGCACGCCTCTACAGTAAAAATTCTTCATAGAGTTCTTCTGAGGTGTGACTTTTAATCATTCAGCATCGGTTTGATTACATTTATGTTCTTTATTTACCTGTTGAATCTATTCGATCTATAAGGATTTTAGCCTTATCATTTATTATTTTATATGAGGAAAGTAATAAACATAATTGGACAACATTATCTAAGAAATAAATGCTTGAAAATTTTTTGGAGGGAAAAAATCGGGATCATTAAAAAATTTTATAGATGGAAAATACAAATTTAGATTCGGTGAAATTATGGATGAAATTATTGACGAATATTATTTTGGAGGGAATTTATTTTGTAAGGTATAATATACTATGAGGAAATTTGAAATATGTATATTTTTTGTGTAAATTTATAAATTTTATTTTTATTATATGAAGATAAAACAAAGTAGGTTGGTATGTTATAAAAAAAATAATCACTTTTAGTGTTAATGTTGCATATAAAATCGATATATATATATATATATATATATATATATATATATATATATATATATATATATTGGTAAGTTTTATTATTTTATATTGGAAAAAATCAGGATCATTAAAAAAAATTATATATAGAAAATACAAATTTAAATTGGGTGAAATTATGGATGAAATTAATGACGATTAAATTGGTAGGTTATGATTGAATCTGATTTTAAATTTGATAAAGGAAACGTGTAAGTTATCAAAATAAATTTTTTATGGATATAAGGATAATACAAACTCAAATTTGATAAAGGAACGCGTTAGAAATAAATGTTTGAAATATTTTTGGAGGGAAAAAATTAAGATCATTTGTAGTGGTGATAATCATGATGACGAATGCGGAATATGAAATGATTTAATGAATCATACAAGAATCATGAACACGAAGAACACAAGAGTTAATAAATCAAGGTTTAAGCTCTCATTAGTTTTTAGAAAGAGTATAAATGGGTTTGCAATAATTCTCTCTCTAAAGTAATCTCTCATAAAGTTCTTCATTACTTAAAATGAGTGTCACTCACTTCCTTATAAAGGAAAGACAACTACTTACACATATACAAAGGAGTAAGCACACATGACATCTAAGAGTGACTTTGCACCCTAACATTCTCCCCCTCAAAGTTAGGATTGGATGTCTCGGCTTCAATATCCAAGGAGCTCGCGTAATCAAGACCAACTCCCCCTCGAAGTAATACCAGTCTTCAAATCCACAAATGAATACCCGAGAAGTTTCGAATACCCACTCTACATTTTCCCCCTCTTTATAATCAACAAGTGATTATAAAGCCACTAAGGTTGAGAAGCACCCGAGGAATAAACTTCATAAATCTCCCCATCGATGTGTGCCAAAAATGAAACCGCGAAAAACTTGCATGAAAAAACAATCACGAAAAAGTTATGAAAAATTTCTAATTTTTGTGAAAATTTTCAACTTTTGGGTGAGGGTTGAAAGAATTTCGAAAATCTGGGTAAAAATTGCCAATATCAGAATTCTGCAGGGACCCATTGCGCCCAAAACAGTCTCAGATGCGAAACTGTACCCCAATTGCAAAACTGGGCATAAAGTGTCAATTCGCATTAACTGCAGAGGCGTGATACGTAAATTCTCCCATGTGTTAGAATTTTTAGCCCAATTGCGAAATTGGGTAAATTCTGCAAAGTTTTCGAAACTTCAGGGATGTAATATGAAACTTCTTCATTCTTCACAAATTTTTATCCCCATTTTGAATGTGGGTCTTTTCTGCCAAATCACTAAATGTTTAGGGATGCGAACTGAAAACTTTTGTTTCTTCTCCAATTCACTTCGAAATCAGATACCATTAGGGACATCGAACATCTCAAGTTGATACCCATAACAAGTCCTTCGAAATCAAACTATCCAAGTCATTACTCTCATTTCAAAATCAAACCTTCACAGTCCAAACCTTCCATTTCGAATCGTCCATTTCGAACCTTCAAGATAAACCCTTTGAAACAATACTCGACTCCAAACCATGACCCAATTTCGATGTCTTCAAATCAACACTCGACATCGAATACATAGCCTTCGCTTTCAGTCACTCAACCTCGACATCAGGTTATGACCATCGACCTTAAACCTTCAATTTTACACATCGATGCTCCACTCCAATCCTTCGTTCTTCATTCAACCCAAAACATCCAAAATTTTTGATCGTCAACATACCCATTCATCAAAGTCAACCCAAACTTTTGAATCAACAACCAACACTAGTCACAATCGATTTCCAATTCCAACCAAAGGACTATATATTATACTTCAATCATCGATATCAACCCAAAACTAGTTGCAAATTGAACTACTAGGCTATACTCAACAAAAACTCAATTTTGACTTTATAAAAAGCTTTGACTTTAAAATCATCGACTGATTATCAAAATTGAATTCACTCTTCTCAATCAATCCCAAACCTTCAATTCTCGATATAACCACTTGATAGCAAGCCTTCCTAATCAGCCCTCAAATTTTAGTGAACAACCTTTAACATCAAACCTGCAACTGTCGACATTGAAGGACCTTTTCATCTCAACCTGTGAACATTCGCTATTTTCCAACAAACTCGAAATTGATTCCACACAACCACAGATACTAGGTTTTTATTTCAATTTCTATCTTTGAATCTATACCCGACCACTCGAAATCAAGATTTTGAACAATCGAAAACAATCACCATTTTTCTTTCGAACCTTTGATGAGAAAACACCAAAATCGAATCCTCTTGACTACATACATTCTATTTCATTTCAAAATAATCACAAATAACAGTTTTTTAATAAGAATATTAGGATGCATTTTCAATCTAAAAACCAAATCGATACCAAAACAACATTCCAATACCAGTCAACAATGAACGTGAAAGTCATGATTTTCCAAAAATCCAAATCGAAATCACATTTGATTCCAATTTTGACTTTTGTTATTTTCGAATCAAAGAACAAAGAACTAAGAATGAAACACAAACGAAGACGATGTATCGAACGGAGTTTATGAACATTATCAGTTTAATATTTTGGACTTAAACCTGATGAACAGTATTGGAGTTTTAGTACCTAAAGGAATCGAAGGTAGTTCAAAATGTGGTAAAAGTTCAAAGAAATCCACGAAGGCTGCACAACCTAAGTCTGTTCCTGAGCCAGTTGAGAAGGAGGTTGCGAAGATTGTTCAAGATCATGTTTTCAAAACTGATAAAGACCCTGAAAAGGAAGTGGTTCCTTCGAAAGCAAGAGTTCTTAAATGAACTAAGAAGCCAGCACACAAACCTCTTCATTGACCCAAAAGGCCCATTGTTGACGAAGTTCCTGAGAAGTCTCTCTCTCTCTCTCTCTCTCTCTCTTCACCAAAGGAGATTTATATATCGAAAATTAAGAAGATTCGCATAGCCTAACTCAATCGAAGAGGGGTTATCACTAGAGAAATTCCTTCTCCTGTTTCTCATGCTTCATACAAACAAAAGCACATGCCATGGTAAAGAAGATCAAGAAGAAGAAGAAGCAATTGGAAGATCCTCTGGATGAGCTTGTTCAGGAGACTGATTTCAAAGATGGTAGTGATCAATCTCCTATTCGTAATGAATATATTGGCTTCACATCACCTCAGAGGAACTCTTCAGTCAAGTCGACTTTCGAGGCAATTGGAAGTCTAGGTGGTTCTGTGAAAGTATCTAACACAAACACAACCACTACTTTGGGTGATCCTTTAACTATTTCCATCCCTGAGCAGACCGTAGTCATACCACCCGAAGTTTCGATGGCTGAATCCGTTTCGGAGGAGATTCGAAATTCAGGCATCCCTGAGAACATATCTAATATGGACACAAATTTCAACAAGGGTGATGGGATGTCGACTTTCGAAGCTCAAGGTA
The DNA here is from genome assembly GCF_052849685.1 of Lactuca virosa. Lineage (NCBI taxonomy): Eukaryota > Viridiplantae > Streptophyta > Magnoliopsida > Asterales > Asteraceae > Lactuca > Lactuca virosa. The sequence continues at coordinate 385,831,676 of NC_136430.1, forward strand.
ACACTTCTGTTGCAACTCCATCAGTTCCTATTTCTCTTATTCTATCATCCACAATCGAAACTACGCTCATCGACACTTCTACTTCCTTACCACCATTTCATACACCCACTCCCACTTCGTTACCCGCTTCAGTTATATCACCTACTTATAACAACATCATAAATCAACCCATTACTTCTCTTTTCTCTTCTCAAGCAACTGAGGGTAAAAAGTCAGCTCCCGAAGAAAATCCTGATGAAGATGATGTGATGGTCTCTTTTGCTGATATTCAGTTCGACCCAGAGTAGGACAACATTCCTGATCATATGCTTATGTCAGGAAAGAAGTTCAAGATTCTAAATCACAAGCAGAATTCGTTATTACAGATTCAGGCTGATACGGGTGGTCGAAATACTGTTTCTGGGATTGAGGTTGATATGATGCTTAAATCCCACGAACATCAGTTGAAGTTGGCTATGGCGAATAGGAAAAGATTGGTTGAAATTTCATGCAAACAATTTTGAGATTGAAGTCAAGAAGCTTCGTGATGTCGCAAAAGAAAGGCATATTCTGTTTGTTGAAGAGGTCAAGAAAGTTCAAGAATCTGTAAATCTGAAGGTGGAGTCCCTCGAGTCTGAAATGTCAAAGGAGGTGATTAAGCTTGAACAGAGTTATTTGTCTCTTCATAGAAACTTGATGTTGTTACTGAGGCTATCCGGAAACTTGTTGAAAATTTCACTTCATTCTCGACCAAGGATTCGCAGGTGTTTACAAAGATGGAAGAATTTATTTCAAGATTAAAGGAGTCGATTTCGAAGTTTGATACTTCTTCTACATCCTCTGTTTCTCAAGAGTCTTTATCACAGATGTTTTCTTGTTTAGAAACTAATCTGAAAGCCGAACTTGCTCCTCTCCTAAAGCTTGTTAATTTGATGCCAACGGATGCCCCACCTATCCAACCAGTGGTGCAAGGGGGAGATAATGGGGTTGGCTGATCGAAGGATCATTATCAAGGAAAGGTTGTTGGGAAGGTGATAAGCATGAAAATTCCAACATCACTTCCTATTTCTATGTCAACAACCTCAACCACAATGACTTCGAAGCCATTGACCAAAGGCATAATCATTGGTTCTACTGTTGGGGGTTCAAGTATAAAGCCACCACCATTAAAGGAAGAAATAGAAAATAAAGGGAAGGGTATCATGGTCAATCATTCGGAAGAAGATAAGAATAAAGCTTTGGAGAAAGAGATAGAAAAACAAAGACAGATTAATAGCCTGAGACAAAGGCAAGGTGATCCACCAGGTCTTGATAAAGGAGATCCAAACAAGCAATATTGTCATGAGACAATTGAACAGATTGTTTCTTCAGGAGACATGTATGACTTTGAAAAGGTTCTGAAGAAGAGCTTTGAGATCGAAAATACATATTTCATTCAGTTGGATTTTCCCATCAATCATATGATGTTTATCTCAGCTCAACATCAGTTGATGGATAAGTTTGATGACAAGGAAGAATACAAGAAGCTAAACTTGAGATTTCATGCAGTCCTTGGAAAGAAGGAAGAGGAAGTCTGGTCCTTAGTCAAAATTATTAAGGTTCTGGGTGTATCCAAGGATAAGTTGTTCGAAGGGTTGTTACAGAACTTTCGTTATCATGTGGTTCGGGCTAACAACATTGCATGTGACTTCTTAGTGGCAGATTTTCCTCTGATGAATCTCAATGATCTTATCTATGTTGCGAAGATCTTGAGTAGTGTTGATGTGTCGAAACTTCAAGTTAATACCAAAGAATATTTCTTGTTAGGTTTTGCTCATATCAAGCTGTTGATAGACAATTACGATGATTGTCTAGCTTTGACTGATGTGGAGCTTTCTTTGGTAATGGGAAGACAAGTGACAGTGCCTCAATCATTTTTGAAAGGTCCAGGAAGTCTCAAGAATTTTGAAGATGGGGAGATTTGTGTTGAGCCTCTGGGAGTTGTATTTGTTAGGAAGAACAAGAATCAAAAGTTGACAAAGTTTTTGTTCAAAGTTGAAGATGTGGAGAGGTATACAAATTCGCAGTAAACGAGTCTTCTTATTCATCTTAATAACTGCAAAAGGAATACAGCTGGTGATAAGGCTCGAAATACGATCATATGGTACACGGAGATTCGCAGAGTACTACATCAAGCAACGAATATGCTAATGATATAAGATTTGACATTTCTCACAAAGGGGGAGAATGTAGAGTTCGAAATGTGTTGTGAGATGTTGATGATGGGTTTAAGCCAAAAGAACATCCTATGTGCTCATGCAAACCCTAAAGCTTGGATCTACGTTTCTCTATTGAACATGCCATTCATCCAAGACTTATGAACCCTAGATCTAGCATATATATTTCGAAAATAACATATGAAAACAAATCTGGATGATTACCTCTTCAATAATGTCTTGAATCTTCTTGTCTTGGAGCTTAGAGTCACAAATGTCACTCCTCTAATGGCTTACAAACACCACACAAGCAAGAGGATGATATTGGAGAGAGGGGAGAGGCATAATTTCGGCTATGGAACTCTCTAGGGTTTCAAGCAGCCGAAAATTGGATGCCCTGGGGTCTTATTTATACTGGTGTTGCTAGGGTTTCAGTCAAAACCCTAATGGATAGCTTAGGCCTTAAGCAGTCCAAGGAAGCTTCTGGAATAGGGCCTCTATAGCCGAAATTAGGATGGACACATCCCTAATTTCATCCAAGGCTAGTCCATAAGCCTTCTCAGCCCAATACCCAACTATCACACATTTGACAGTTTAAGTCGCCGTTATTTAATTAATGTCTTTTAGTCACAAAATTAATTCTTCTCTAATATTAATTAAACTATATGATTTCTCCTTTAATATATTATTCATATAATATATTAATAAACCATAATAACCTCTCTCTTCATAAATCACCTTGTCAAGTTGCTCTGCTGAAGGCAACCCAAACGGACCATGCACAACTGAATCAAGTACATACCAAATATAGTTACGGGCTTAGACACTAATCCAACAGTCTCCCACTTGGATAAGTCTAGTAACTACAAATGTAAATACAATCCGATTATCAATCGTAGCTCTCAAAGACGCTGTCGAACTCTGATCCCATCAATAACCTGTCCTTCAGATAAGGGATCGTATAATCCTCTGTTCTAGATATCGTGCGGACAAATACATGGAACATGATCATACTTACTGTCTAGCAGTTTGTTTCTCCATCTTTGATGCCTTTGACATAGAATTTAATTAAACACATTAATTCAATCCTGACCGGGCCCAACACATAAGTCAAACCAAATCATCGAGGGGCCTAGATATCACTTTTACCCTCTTAGCATAAAAGGAACAGATAAACTTCGACTTATATGCATTTACTATTCACTCATCAAACCATGCACAACAATGCGTTTTATGACATCTACTGATGCGTTAACGCATTATCAATGAACAACCAACTTGCAAATAATAAACCATATATCTAGGTTTTAAGACCATATGATATTATCGTCTTTCGATCACTCGTGATGAATTCCATGAAGTGATACCAGCAAGAGCGGGTCTAATCCAATGCTCAAATCAAACTCATAAGCACTCATGAACCTTGCAGCGAACCTTTGCTATATCTAATACACTTTAGACAATTTACACACCAATTCATGACAATCTTCTTTCATACCTACTCCCAAAGTATGAGTGACTGTGGAAATTTCAAATAATCTTATTATTCAGGAAGTCAAAACATGCAAAAATGAAACAATAGGTGAATAATCAACATAAGACAGTAACATTACTTATAAATAATACTCTTTTATTTAATCATCAAATGTCAATTACATTTATCTATTACACATTTCTAAACTATCTAATCTAAACTAATATCGTCCTTCAGCCCAACGCTCCTAGCGTGCTGCAAGTGCTTAACCCTACTCAGTCCCTTCGTAAGGGGGTCTATTGGGTTATCCTCCGACGATACCCTCTTCACTACGAGGAGTCCTTCTTCTACCCGATGTCGAATAAAGTGATATTTTCTGTCGATGTGTCAAGATCTGCCATGATCCCTCGGTTCCTTGGTCAAGGCAACCGCTCCTTCATTATCACAAAAAATTTCCATGGGCTCCTTCATGGCTGGCACAACTCCAAGGTCTCCAATGAAGTTCTTCAACCATATCGCCTCCTTTGACGCTTCGCTCACCGCTATATACTCTGATTCACATGTTGAATCAGCTACGATCTCTTGCTTGGAACTTTTCCAAGTCACTACTCCTCCATTAAGGGTAAAGACCCATCCCGACTGCAAACGGTAGTTGTCCCTGTCGGTCTGAAAACTGGCGTCACTGTACCCTCGCACCTTTAAGTAATCACTCCCACCGAGGACTAGAAACCATTCCTTGGTCCTCCGAAGGTACTTAAGAATATTCTTGACTGCGGTCCAATGTTCTTTGCCAGGGTTCCCTTGATATCTGCTGACCATGCTCAAAGCGAAGGCCACATCAGGGCGAGTACAAGTCATAACATACATAATCGAGCCAACTGCGGAAGCGTATGGTACTCGGCTCATTTTTGCTATCTCGACTTCGGTACTCGGGCTTTGAGTCTTACTTAACTTGGCATTAGTACCTTGTCCAAGTAAGTATTCTGACTTGTCCAAGTAAGTATTCTGACTAAGTCCTATTAGTCTTTTACTTCTATTTCTTAATATCCTTATTCCCAAAATATAGGCAGCCTCTCTGAGGTCCTTCATAGTGAAGCACTTCCCAAGCCAGAATTTAACTTCCTTCAGGGTTGGGATGTCGTTTCCTATGTGTAGTATGTCATCGACATACAATACGATGAAGCTTACTATACTCCCACTGGCTTTGACATATACACATGATTCATCCTCGCTTCGCAGAAAACCAAACTCTTTGACTTTCGCATCAAAACAAAGATTCCATCTGCGAGATGCTTGTTTTAGTCCATAAATGGACTTATCAAGCTTACACACTCTATTAGGGTGCTTCGCATCGACAAAACCCTCTGGCTAAATCATGTAAACATCCTCAGCCAACTTCCCATTAAGGAAAGCGGTTTTGACATCCATCTGCCATAATTCATAGTCATGAAATGCAGCAATGGCTAGCATCACCCTGATAGACTTTATCTTCGCAAATGGTGAGAAGGTCTCGTCATAGTCAACTCCGGGAGTTTGAGTGAAACCCTTCGCAACCAATCGCGCCTTATAGGTGTGTACATTCCCATCCATGTCGGTCTTCTTCTTGAAGATCCACTTGCACCCGACCGTCTTACGACCTGGTACACTTTCAACCAAATTCCAAACTTGGTTGTCATACATGGACTGAATCTCGCTGTCCATAGCCTCTTTCCATTTCGCAAACTCCAGGCCTTCCATGGCTTCCTTGTAGTTGTTAGGTTCATCCAAATTTACTAGTGTACTGTCACTAATAAACGTATCACCTTCACTTGTTATATGAAAACCATATAACACAGGCGAAACACTAACTATACTGGAACGTCTAAGAGGTAAGGATTCATCAATCAGTTCAACCGGAATTTCCTCCTCGGGTTGGGTGTTAGTGTTAGAGGTTCCTTCATCGCTCGACTCTTGAATTTCTTCAATATTGATTTGCCTCCCACTGTCCCCTTGGCTTATGAGTTCTCGCTCTCGGAAAACCCTTCTCCTCGCAACGAAGACAACATTGTCACTCGGTCTATAGAAGAGATAACTAAAGGACTTATGCGGGTAGCCGATGAAAATACATCGCTCACTACGAGGTTCGAGCTTGTCGTGAGTCTCTCATCTTACGAAAGCCTCGCAACCCCAAACCTTGATGTGTGCCAACGAGGGAGCTTTCCCTGTCCACATCTCGTGAGGTGTTTTGGCAACCTTTTCGTAGGGACTAAGTTAAGGATATAGGCGGCAGTCTCTAAGGCATACCCCCAGAATGAGATAGGTAGCAAAGAACGACTCATCATGGAACGAACCATGTCTAGCAAGGTTCGATTACGCCTCTCAGCCACACCATTCAACTGCGGTGTCCTAGGTGTCGTCAATCGTTAAACGATTCCGCATTCCTTGAGGTAGTCGTGGAATTCAAGACTTAGATACTCTCCACCTCGATCAGATCAAAGCATCTTGATTTTCCTGCCCAAATGATTCTCCACTTCTTGCTTGAACTCTTTGAACTTTTCAAAGGTTTCTGACTTATGCCTGATTAAGAAGATATAGCCATATCTGCTATAATCGTCGGTAAAAACTCACGTAGAAGCGGCATGCATCCCTTATGGTGGATCTAAAGGGTCCACATACATCTGTATGTATGAGATCCAATAAACCCTCACCCCTCGCACAAGTGTTGGTGAAGGGTGACTTGGTCATCTTTCCAAGTAAACAAGACTCGCACACGTCATCATCCCTAAGGTCGAATGACTCCAATACTCCATCCTTTTGGAGTTAGGCTATGCGTTTCTTGTTGACATGTCCAAGACGAAAATGCCACAAGCATGCTTTATCCAAATCATTGGAAGAATCAATACACAACACATCATTTCCTAAATTGTCTACAACCATCACAGTTTCATATATTCCATTACAAGGCAATGCTTCAAAATAGAAAACACCATTAAGATAAGCATTAATAGAACCCTTTTCATTATCAAATGAATATCTAAAACCTTGTCTATACAAACCATGAAATGAAATGATGTTTCTTGCCATATCTGGCGAATAGAAACAATTATTTAAATCTAATCCTAATCCACTACTGAGCATTAAAGAGTAAACTCTGATCTTGGTGACAGGCGACGATCTTCTTTTCCCCATGATTAAATTTATCTTCCCGTGCTCCACATCCCTATTTCTTCTTAGGCCCTGCAAATCAGAACAAATGTGAAAACCACATCCTGTATCAAGAACCCAAGAAATAGCATGTGATGAATCATTAGATTTAATAGTGTAAATACCTGCGTAGGATGGCTTGATCTTCCCATCCTTGATTGCTTGCAGATACTCTAGGCAGCGTCGTTTCCAATGCCCTATCTTGTAGCAGTGGTGGCACTCTGCCTCCTTGGAGTTGGAGTTGGGTTTAGCAGAACCAACCTTGGTTCCACTAGAAGAGGTACCATCATGGGACTTTCCCTTATGGTGGATCTTTGAGGGAGCCTTCCTCTTCTTACCCTTCCCTTGCCTAATTGCCAAGACTGGGGCAGCAGTAGGAGTTGGAGATGATGCAACAGATTTATCTTTGAGGTTGCTCTCAGCAGTTCTCAGCAAGCCTTGAAGCTTGCTCAAGGTGACCTCTTCCTTATTCATGTGGTAGGTCATGCGGAACTGGCTGTAGCAGGGAGGCAAGGAATGAAGGATGATGTCAATTGCCAACTCTTCATCAAAGTTAACATTTAGCTTTAGCAGGCGATCAATATATCTCTACATCTTTTGCAGATGAGCAGTAAGGGACTCTCCATTACCCGTTTTGGTAGTGATCATCGAAGTGATGATCACGTACCTTTCTTGCCTAGCGCTTTGGTGGTACCGGTCCTACAGCGCTTTGGACCCGTCAAAGATCACTCTCCCACACAAGTTCATGAGTGAGAACGAGCCAGAGGAATTTGAACCAGAAGCGTTGTTGTTGACGTTCAACATCTGAAATAGAAAAGAGGCAAGTTTGATTAGAAATGAATCCCCAATTAATCACCCAAATGAGAAATTAGGGCTAGGATCCAACAACATTATTTACAAATTATAAGAGGGATGTCGTAATCTAACAAGCAAATAATTTGAAGGTAAGTGAATCACGATTCACTAATTTCCACCATGAAAACCAAATTATAACTAAGTTTTAAATGTATTGAAAACTCCTAGATCTTTTGAGATTCATTGAACTTTTCAATGGCATGTTCAAATCTCGATATGCCCCTCAAGTTTGTGACTGGATGCCGAGGATCACAAAGCGGGTGTGAATAACCATGCAAATATACATGGTGCCCCCAATGTTACAGTCACATATTCGACGTGCCGGTTAACCACACACGCTCCATCGAACTATGACAAACATCGAGTCACCCTTTGCCACCATTGCTTAGAGCCCAATTAGTGTGCCGGTTAGCCACACACGCTCCACTAACGTCTTAGCAAGGGTGCAAAGTGTAATTTCATGGAATTGCATCAATTCACTTTTGCCTAAAATAACTAAGATTGGGAATTTTTTTGAAAAACATTTATTTACTTTATAAATTCATTATACTTTTAGTGAGTAAAGGTTTGCCCTCTCCTACCCGTTCGGCTAACGACCCTCCACCAATCAAGGAAGTGGTGGGTGAGAGTGGACACCCATTAAACGGCCATTTTATAGGCCATAACCTTATACCCCCTTATACATCGGCTTCGTGAATGAGGCCTACTAACAGTAAGACTACCATTTAAGTTATACATACACACACACACACACACACACACATATATATATATATATATATATATATATATATATATATATATATATATATATATATATTAATTTTATAATAAATAAAGTATAAGGTTGAATTTTAAACTTGTAAAATTCTAGGGTTTGAAATTTAAATATATATATATATATATATATATATATATATATATATATATTAATTTTATAATAAATAAAGTATAAGGTTGAATTTTAAACTTGTAAAATTTTAGGGTTTGAAATTTAAATAATTCAAATTAAACTTTTAATTAAAAAAAAATTAAATTTCAAAACTTGAGGGCAAGTTTTGAACTTTTCAAAACACATAGAATCAAATAGCAAATAATTTAAATTAAACATTTAATTTATTGATTATCTAGATTTGATCTATTCTATTTTAATCACAAGATAATTCATCAAATAAATCAAATAATCAAATTTTATCACATAAGGAATTTATTATTCAATTAAATGGTAATTATCTTTTGTTTTGGTAAGGATAATCATATAATAACAATAAAAATCAGATTTTATTAGTTAAAAATAGTTTTGGTAATTATCCTATAGCAAAACAGCAAGAAATCCCGAGATAGCATCTGCCTCACAGCTAAACTCGTCGATTTCCCAATGTGGACTCGTCGAGTTCATCCAACTCGTCGAGCTCACATTGGGACTCGACGAGTTCTTCATTCAGAGGGCCAAAAAACGAATTTTCAAAGCATGAATGAAATACTAGGCATCAAATACAATAGAAACCAATCAAGGCTCTGATACCACTGATGGGTTTAAGCCAAAATAACATCCTATGTGCTCATGCAAACCCTAAAGCTTGGATCTAGGTTTCTCTATTGAACATGCAATTCATCCAAGACTTATGAACCCTATATCTAGCATATATATTTCAAAAATAACATATGAAAACAGATCTGGATGATTACCTCTTCAACAATGGCTTGAATCTTCTTCTCTTGTAGCTTAGAGTCACAAATGTCACTCCTCTAATGGCTTACAAACACCACACAAGCAAGAGGATGATATTGGAGAGAGGGAGAGGCACAATTTCGGCTATGGAACTCTCTAGGGTTTCAAGTGGCCGAAAATTGGATGCCCTGGGGTCTTATTTATACTGGTGCTGCTAGGGTTTCAGTCAAAACCCTAATGGATAGCTTAGGCCTTAAGCAGTCCAAGGAAGCTTCTGGAATAGGGCCTCTATGGCCAAATTTAGGATGGACACATCCCTAATTTCATCCAAGGCTAGTCCATAAGTCTTCTCAGCCCAATACCCAACTATCACAAAATTAATTCTTAATTTATTCTTTTCTAATATTAATTAAACTATATGATTTCTCCTTTAATATATTATTCATATAATATATTAATAAATCATAATAACCTCTCTCTTCATAAATCACCTTGTCAAGTTGCTCTGGTGAAAGCAACCCAAAAGGACCATGCACAACCGGGTCCAATACTTACCAAATATAGTTACGAGCTTAGACATAATCCAACAGTTGAAGCGTCTTTTGTCATGTTTAGTATCGAAGTCTGTTTTCATGTATTCGTTGTATGTATTTCATAAGGGCATTTTAGAGATTTAAGCTTCAGTGTCTTAGTCCTTATGTATTTTTTGTGCTTCTGTTAACTCCTATAAATAGGGGTAAATATATGTGTTAGAGTAACTTTTGTGAACTGTAAGAACACTTTACTCTTTCATATCGTGTACTCTTTCAGAAGCAATAAAGAGCCAAACAGATTATATTTACGTTTTGTGTTCTTGATTCTATTCATACTCTAATCTCATTCTATACACTTTATTCATACGAATTACATCATTAAAAAATTTTATATAAAGAAAATACAAATTTAAATTGGGTGAAATTATAGATTAAATTAATGACGATTAAATTGGTAAGTTACGATCGGAATCCGATTTTAGAAAATTTGAATTTGATAAAGGAAACGTGTAAATCGTCAAAATAAAAAAATTTAAACGTTGGGGAACATATAAATAATACATATAAAGTTATAAAAAGCTGACACAATAAAAAAAAGATAAAACATAAAAAAAATCTATCCTAATAAATAAGAATCATTTTGCCACATGTCATTTTCTCATTCATTTTGTCATGTGACAAGTTTTGGTATTTTTGAATTAACTATATTATTCTATGTTTTTAAATTATTTAAAAATGTTACTTAATTATATTGCTATATAATCATAAACATTCTAATTAGGCGTTCCTTCCATAATAAGGGTATTTAATTTATACCTATATTGACAACCAATATACCGTTTTTTCACTACATTAAATACTGACAACTATTTTATTTATTCAAAATAAAGTCATAGAGTATAATTTATGGAATGTTAAATGTTATGTGGATTTAATTTTAGTATATCATCAATGGAAATTCTTTTCTAAATCATGATCGGTTTATTTTAAATTGATTATGAATATAAGTGCTAGCTTTTATGTTTGTTCTTATTTATTTGGTGTTCGCAAGAACTTTGCATTAGACTTGGCGCAACTTTAAATAATTTTGGTATCTCATCAATGTAATTTGGTATATATCTTTCAATTATATGAAATATCAAATAATGATATTCCATTACTATTGTGATAATTTAGTTTATATATTGCATTTTTACTAATGTTAACGGTTTCATTTTTTTTCTATAATAACCATAACGTTTTTACTAATTGTACTTTTTACAAATATCCTAATATCTTATAATACTTTTATCTTACTTTATAATTTTTCATAACTATTCTATTTTCAAGATTTACTATCTTAAATATGAAACTTTGTTCACCGATTTCGACCAAAAAGGGTTTCCCATAACCGATATATGACATTTCAAAGACAGGGGCAAATTATAGGAAAATGTTGAAATAAGAGCTTTGAATTTTTAAATAAAAAACCACATATGCACATTGCTATTAACTAAATATTTTAAAAACAAAATAGAAATTACAATGCACTTTGTATCCACTGAACATAGTTACAAAAACTCAAAAGAAATTTAGAAATTGCAATTCAAAACATTATAGATTAAAGTCAAAGTACATTGCTATTAACTAAAGCTATTAAAAAACCAAGAATTATGGGCAAATATGTCAAATTAATAACAGTGTAATATTGACAATTAAAAACACTGGAGGGTAAATGGTAGTTTTCAATCATCAACTACAATGCAATCCAAACAATCTCAGAAAAATTTAATTACGTAAGACACACATACATACATACATACAGTTAATCAAAAGTCATTGTGCTTTTCTCATGGACACTTTATCAAACGTGTAGAGTGCAGCATCAAATGCAAGGTTAGAAAGACAAAAGTAAAAGATTGAAAAACTAATACTAACATTTATAATCAAGATTATTCATGCATTCAAAGATCACAATCAAATACAACACTAAAGAGAATTAAAAAATCGAATATAATTAATAAAAATTAAAACATCATATTAAAGAAGGAACCCAAATGACGAACATGATACTGCAAAGGGTGATGTTGTTCGAATGTGGTGCTGCAAAGGGTCTAAAGAAAACATAATGTACGAACAGCAGCACATGATTTGTACATAACTTTCAACTATGATTATGGAAAGGATATCAAATTTCGAATTCTTTGATTCTTTGAAATTGAGCGACGATATCCCGTAATCTGATAAATACGTTTCATATAATAGATGTGAATTGAAAGAACATACGAAAGGTGTCAGCTAATAACGTAATTTTAATTAGGAAGGAACAAAATTTATTTTCAAAAATTATGATGAGGTTTAAATGAGTTGAATACATTCCTTCTATAAATGACGTTAACATTAAATCATTTAGTCAATATTAATTTAATTTAATTTAATTTTAGGATGACATCATCAAAATTATCCAAATGTTGAAATTAATCAAGGAAACACAACGAATGACTCTGATTGTTGAATATGATGTCATCATGTTTCTCTTTTAATATATATATATATATATATATATATATATATATATATATATATATATATATATACTAATTTATAATGCATACATAAATTAGGACCCACCAAACTTTAAGACAAAGTCTTAAAAACAAGGAGATAAAATCATATCCATTGAATAAAATTTGAATGGTTAGATTTAAGACATGTTGGTAATCCATATGAAAAAAAATAAACCAATCAGAAATAAGTCAAATAAGAAATCAACATATAAATACATACAACCTTCTTTTAACCCTAACAATCTCTCTTAACCTCTAAAACCCTGATTCCTCTCATTTGCACCATCATTCCGTGTTGCTGTCATTATCGGTGCTCACCAACACCAGCCATCAATGTCGTAGCAACATTTCCTTCCTTCCCTACACCGTATTTTTCTCTACGTACCATATCATTAAGAACTTTTCTGCACCACATCATCACCGATTCATCGCCTTCTTCTTCAATAAAACGCGACCAAATATGCAAAAAATGAAGCCTCTGCTGCACCTACTTTGTCATAAGCCATCATTAGGTTTCAGTTATTTTCTATCTCCCCTTACTACCATCGAGCACCGATCAACACCGATCAGGTTACATTTTCAGATCTATGGTTGTATAATGTAGATCTGTATGATATAGAAGCGTGTGTTGTTGAACTATCTGGTGTATGGTCGTGTATATGTTGTAGATCTTTCATGTCTATGTGTTTATGTTGTAGATCTTTATGTTTATTGTTTATTTTTCTCTGTGTACATAAGAAATGTATTTGTGTAAATATTGTTTTTGTTTTTGATAAAAAGAACAGAAGAAAACGGGAAAGTAATAACTGAAATGTTAGATTAAGAAATTGGTGATGCATTTTTTGATGACTACCTAGAAACGGTAACATATGAAAAAAGAATGATTTCTTCAATAATTCATTTTATTATTAGTTGACTAAAACTTAAAAAAAGATTTCATTAATTTTCTTTTGAGAACCGATAAAAAGGAAGAAGGAACTATTTGTAAACCATGAGTAATCAAGTGCTACTGACAAAGAAAGAAAAGGCAGACGAACCATTTTCAAGTATATTTATGTACTATACTATTGTTTTATTAGCGTAAATTGTTAGTAATAACACTTTTGATTTTATGTAAAAATTTGAATCGTATATTTTTAGTTTGTTTTGTTTGTTCTAATCGTATTCCTTTTTTAATATTTATATTCTTTTTTTGGTTGCATGTGTTATTAAACATATTAATGTATCATATTGTTTGGCCCAAGGTCCTAATCGTATATTTAAGCCTTCTATACTTATATACGTTGTTTTTTAAAACCGAAAATATATTATACAAATATAATTCATCGTTAGACAAAAACAAGTGAAGTTTAATTCTATAAATGCAAAATGACAAGAGGCAGTGAAAAGTCACACCCTCAGTAACAAATTTATTTCATAAAGTATGGAGATTGTAAACTGAATTTATAATTTGTTTTTGAAAACTAAAAATATACTATAAAAATTTAATTTATCATTAGACAAAAACAAGAGGCCGTGAAAAGCCACACCCTCAAGCAACATATTTTTTTCATATAGTATGAGAATTGTAAAATTTAAAACTATCAACCAAGTGACAACAAAAATTTACTAACATCATATTGGTGATTTTATATTTATATTAGAAAATCAATAGTTTCATCGTATAACATTTTTTATATAATTTATATATTTCATATTATGTTTGTTTGAATATCATAAAAGGTTAAAGATTAAGTAAAATAGGGTAAGTGATATAATTGTTAATATGATGTAAAATGTATTGGGAAAATCAAATGAAAACCGAAGAGTATGTTGGGAAGATAAATATAAAAAATTCTTGGCTCTATGCAAATATATATATGTCAGATTTTGAAACAAAAAAATATTTTTATTTTTATTTTGAAATAAAAAAATTAATATTAATTTGAAATATAAAAATATTTATTTTTTCCTTTATTTTTCTTTAATAATAGTACTATTATGTCATTTTGTTGATATTTATGATATAAATATTTGCAATAATCGCAATATAGTGTGATTTAATCATCTAATCATTTTTCCTAAAAGAACGCTATTAATTTCATCATTTTGTTATGTTATTCATTTTATAACTTTATAAAGTAAGTCGCTTATTATATTATAATATGTCAAATAATATGTTAATTTTTAGTTTGTGATTTTGTCGCCACAATCAACAAATAACCACCTTAAATTCTACTGCCGAATTTACTTAGTTCATTACCAATAAATCATAGCATAAATATAATTTTCTTAACTTTTGGTTTAAAACATTACCTTAATCATTAAGACAATATCTTAATTGATAATTATTTTTTACTTTTGTTATTGAAAATAAAATATCGGTTTTATAAATAGTTGATTAAAAGCATGAAAATATTTTTATTTTGGTGTTTTTTTAAATAGAGAGGACAAGTAATGATATATTTTAGAAAGACAAGTCAAAAGTAGTAGAAATATTCATATTGGCACTTTTTTTAAACTCCAATCCATATTATGTTTTTAATTGAACTTTTGCAAAGATAATAAATTGATTTGTATTGTATATAATTTTTTTTTTAAAATCTCAGCATCAAATCATAATTGGTTTGGGTTAGGTGATAGAAATAATGAAACAATGTTTCAAAACGTTTTTTTTTTCAACAATTTGTTATATGTTTCTATACACTTTGATTTTATGTAGAATTTTTACTAACTTTGATAAATCAACAATCTCTATTACGTAAAAGATGTTTTGAACTTTGAATCGTAATAATATTATTACTGGTTACGTAATTTATAAACTGTTTGAAAGAAAATATTTTGGTTTATTCGTATATTAAAAATAATATTTGGATGGATGGTCATAATTCAAAAAAAATTCAAGTTTATATCCAAAAACGAAACTCTAACCACCTATTTTAACAATGGTTCCTTTAATTTGATTTCGACTTGGTTTTGGGTTGTTATACTTAGATATACTATAAACTATGACATGTTTTGCAAAAAGAAACTAATCGTCGATAATAAAGTATTTGTTAAAGAAAAGTATTCACTACCTGCTGAAAGTAAAATTATTTTCTTCAAAGAAACTATTTGCGAAATAGCATGCCGTAAGAAAACTAATTGTCACCCGAAACTAATTGTTGAAAGAAAAATATTTGCAGCCGCGGCATCGCGCGGGTACCCCACTAGTATATATATATATATATATATATATATATATATATATATATATATATATATATATATATATATATATAGAGAGAGAGAGAGAGAGAGAAAGAGTTGATCTATTTCTACTTTTAAAAATGGTGTATTTTATTTTGAAACTTTACCGTGTGATGGTGTGTATGAAACTATGATGGTTGTAGACAATTTAGGTAATAGTGTTTTACAAATTGATTCATCTAGTGGTTTACACAAAGCATGCTTGTGGCATTTTCGTCTTAGACATGTCAACAAGAAACGTATCGCCCTACTCCAAAAGGATGGAGTGTTGGAATCGTTTGACTTAAGGTCAGATGATACATGCGAATCTTGTTTACTTGGAATGATGACAAAATCACCTTTCATTGGTTCTTGTGAAAGAGGTGAAGGATTGTTGGATCTCATACACACGGATGTGTGTGGACCCTTGAGATCCACCACAAGGGATGCAAATTGATTCTACATGACTTTTACTGATGATTATAGCAGATATGGATATATCTACTTAATCAAGTATAAGTCAGAAACATTTGAAAAGTTCAAAGAGTTCAAACAAGAAGTCGAGAATCAATTGGGCAGGAAGATCAAGATGCTCACATCCGATAGAGGTGGTGAGTATCTTACTATCGAATTCCACGACAACCTTAAGGAATGTGTAATAGTTTCACAATTGATACCTTCTAGGACACCACAACTTAATGGTATGTACGAGAGGTGTAATTGAACCTTGTTAGACATGGTTCACTCCATGATGAGTCGAGCTTCACTTCCAATCTCATTCTAAGGGTATGTCTTAGAGGTTGCCACCCACATTCTTAATCTTGTCCCAACAAAGAAGGTTGCCAAAACACCTCAAGAGATGTGGACAAGGAAGGTTCCCTCATTAACACATATCAAGGTTTGGGATTGTGAAGCTTTCGTTAGACGAGAGATTCCCAACAAGCTTGAACCTTGAAGTGAGAGATGTATTTCATCGGCTACCCACAAAAGTCCTTTGGATATTTGTTCTACAGACCTAGTGATAACGTGGTCTTCGTAGCACGAAGGGGAGTCTTTCGTGAGAGAGAACTCATATGCAAAGAGGACAGTGGGAGTAAAATTGATCTTGAAGAAATTCAAGAGTCAAGCAGTGAAGGAACCTCTGAAAATGTTATGGCTCAACCTGAGGAAGAAATTTCAGTTGTACCAATTGACGAGTCGTTACCTCTTAGACGTTCCAGCAGAGTTAGAATGTCCCCTGAGTTTTATGGCTTCCATATTACTACAGATGGTGATACGTTTATCAGTGATAGTACACTGGTAAATTTGGATGAACCTTTTAACTACAAGGAATCTATGGCGGGCTCTGATTCTGCCAAGTGGAAAGAGGCAATAGACAGTGAGATCAAGTCCATGTATGACAACCAAGTTTGGAATTTGGTTGACAATATACCAGCTCGCAGGACAGTTGGGTGCAAATGGATTTTCAAGAAGAAGACTGACATGGATGGAAAGGTGCACACTTTCAAGGCTATACTGGTTACGAAGCCCTTTACTGAAACCCCATGGGTTGACTATTATGAGACCTTCTCACTAGTAGTTAAGATTAATTCTATTAGGGTAATGCTAGCCATAGTTGTGCTTCATGACTATGAAACTTGGCAGATGGATGTCAAAACCACTTTCCTTAATGGGAAGTTGGATGAGGATGTTTACATGAGTCAGCCAGAGGGTTTTATGGATGCTAAGCACCCCAATAGAGTCTGTAAGCTTGAGAAATCAATCTATGGATTAAAACAAGCTTCTCGCAGATGGAATGTTTTCTTTGACGAGAAAGTTAAAGAGTTTGGCTTCTGTAGAAGTGAAGTTGAATCTCGTGTATATATGTCAAAGCTGGTGGGAGTATAGTGACCTTCTTGGTATTATATGTTGATGATATACTTTTCATATGAAACGACATTCCAACCTTGCAGGAAGTTAAATCTTGGCTTGGAAAGTGTTTCTCTATGAAGGCTCTGGGAGAGGCTGCCTATATTCTAGGGATAAGGTTTTTTAGAAACAGGAGTAAAAGACTAATTGGACTTAGTCAAAGTACGTATTTGGATAAAGTGTTAAAATGTTTTAGCATGGAGAATTCCAAGAAAGGAGAGTTTCCTATCTAGAGTAATACCAAACTGAGTAAGACTCAGAGTCCGAGTATTGAAGCAGCGATAGCAGAAATGAATCGATTTCCATATGCGTCCGTTGTTGGTTCGATCAGGTATGTTATGACATGTACTCACCCTGATGTGGATTTTGCTTTGAGCATGGTTAGTCGATATCAGGGAAATCCAGGTACAACTCATTGGATAGTGGTCAAGAATATTCTTAAGTATCTACAAAGAACTAAGGACTGGGTCCTTGTGCTTGGTGGCAGTGATGACTTGAGAGTAACTGGGTACAGTGACGCCAGTTTTCGAACCGACAAAGACAACTTTCATTCTCAATCTGGTTGGGTGCTTACCCTTAATGGAGGAGCAGTAACTTGGAAAATTTCCAAGCAGGAGACGGTGGCTGGTTTTACCTGTGAATCAGAATACATAGCAGCAAGCGAAGCATCGAAGGAGGCTATATGGTTAAAGAACTTTATCGTAGACCTTGGAGTTGTGCCAGCCATAAAGGAGCCAATGGAGATTTTCTGTGATAATGAAGGAGTGGTTGCCTTGACAAAGGAACCGAGAGATCATGGCAGATTAAGACATATCGGCATAAAATACCATTTTATCCGACATAGAGTATAAGAAGGACACCTCGTAGTGAAGAGGGTATCATCAGAAGAGAATCCTGCGGATCCCCTCACAAAGGGTCTGAGTACGGTTAAGCACGTTCAGCATGCAAGGAGCATTGGTATGAAATATGATATTAGTTTTAGTGGTTAGATAGATAGATATTTAGAAGCTTGTAACAAAGTAAATTTAATTGCCATTTGATGATTAATTAATGAAGATTTATTTATGAGTATTGTTTACTATCTTTTGTCAATTTGTTAATATTGTGTTTCATTTTGCATGTTTTACTTCCTGTGAAATTACATTATTCAAACATCCACAGTCGTTCATACTTTTGGAAGTAAGTGATGAATCAAGACTGTCATGAATTGGATTGTAGATTATCTAAAGAGTTTTAGACATAGCAATGGCTTTGATGCAATATTCATGAGTACTTTAAAATGGGGATTTAAGTAATGGATTAACCCACGCTCGGAGAATTACTTCATGGAATTTATCACGAGTAATTCTGAGACGATAATATCTTATAATCTTTAAACGTAGATATATGAGTTGTTATTTATGAGTTGGTTGTGCATTGATGATACGTAAACGCATCAGTAACTTGATGTTATAAAACGTATTGTTGTGCGTGATTTGATGAGTAAATAGTAGAAGCATATAAGTCAAAGTTTATTTGTTCCTTTTGCCCTAACAGTAAAACTGATATCTTGGGCCCCTCGATGATTTGCTGATGACTCATATTGTCGCACCCGGCCAGGACTAAATTGATGTTCTTGATTAGTAGATCTTTGTCATTACAAATCGGAAATCTGGAAACAAAGTTTTGGACAATGAGACTGATTTTGTTCCATGTCATTTGTCCACATGATATCTTGCAGAACAGAGGATTATATGAGCACTTATCTTAAGACACGTAACTGACTGGGTCAGAGTTCGACAACAGCTTTGAGAGCTACGATTTGCTAATCAGTTTTTCAAGTTATACTGGAAACTATAGTTATTAGACTTATCCAAGTGGGAGAGTGTTGGATTAGATGTCTAAGCCCATAACTATAATTGGTATATACTTGAATTGATAGTAACACAATCCTTTTGGGTTGCCCTGATAAGTAGCAACTAGACATAATGACTTTTGGAGAGAGGTTGAATTTAGTATTTGATTAATAAATTGAAATAAATGATTTATTAATGTATTATGAAAATAATATATTAATTATAAATCATATTGTTTAATTAATAATTAATCAGAACGTAATTGGAATTAATTTTAGGATTAATTGAATTAATTAAAAGTGCAGGGGTTGTTTAGCAATTTATTGATAGTTAAGGAAAGAGGCTCTAGAACCTCCCTAGAATGGGTTGGACGAAAACTTCTAGGAAGGCCCTAGAATTTTCTTCCAAGGGCTCCTGGATGGGGATTCTTGGGATGCTTGGTCCTTAAGTTAAGGAATTAGGGTTTCCTCCTAAAACCCTAGCTTTGGCTCTAAGCTACCTCACCTATATAAAGGGCTTTACCGCTTCTCATTTTTGGCCACCTGAATCCCTAGAAGAGCAGCCAAAAATTTCAAGCTCCCTCCTCTTCTCTCCTCTATCATCCTCTTTCTTAGTTTGGGTGTGATCTATTAGAGGTGTGACACTTGTGACACTTGCTCTCAAGGTTCAAGAAGACTTGGATTTTTATTGTTATTACTACATAAGAATGAAAGGTACGTTTACAAACCCTAGTTATGATTTTCGAAAATAATATTGATCTCCTAGGGTTTTCCATTGGATGTTCAATAGTTGTATGTTCAATTAGAGAAAACATAGATCCAAGAATCAGGGTTACATGCACACACAGGAATTTGTTTGTTATGCCCAAAACCCATCAGAAACATCCCTCCATGTTGGAAATCCATCTCGAATCGATGAGCGGGTCCCTGTCACCTCTGAACTCCAGAGGCTTTGTATAACTGAACTCTCGATATTGCATCGCCTCGCGTCTCTGCGATCCTACAATGGTGACGAATGTTGTGGCTGCGATAGCAGCTACCTATGTGCCAGCGGCATAGTGCCGGTTAAACTCCTCGATCAACTTAGTCTTGACTGACCCAAATAACTCCAGAATCGCCTCCCTGTTCGCCTCGGCCATACTGCCAGTAATTATCATCTGGATCTCTTCCTCACTCAGACCTACTCCCCCAGTGCCACCAGCTCCTGATCCTGAATCTTCAAAAGCTGCCATACTGAAAATATACCATAGAAATATCATACATCAAAACATAGTACCCAACATACCAGAACACCCTCGTACTAGCTCCCTAGTAGCCTCGAGCTTCCTCCTGAATCTCATACCGATCCTGTGCTTTCAGTAGTACGGGCCCATACTACCTTCCACACCTATCCGTAGTTGATTCAGAATTCATCCCAAGGTCTTAAGGCACCACATTAGACCATTCCTAGGTGTACTAATACCCACATGTTCCTACGAGCTACAACTAACTCCCTAGGTACTCCTCCTAGGATTACCCTCGCTCCCACACTACAGATTGCATTTGTGCATGCTTGGTGTACACAATACGGGGTCAGATAGACTGTCGAATAATCGACTCCGCCCTAAGTCCACAACCAAACAAGGAACACGAAGTAATGCTAAGTCGATCATTCTATGGCTATTTAATCCTGACCATATTCCACTAATAAACATACATGCAACAATAACACAATCAAAAAGCATATATCAGGTAAGCAACACCCTATATCATAAGGCATCATAGAAATCAGAAATTACTATCCAACAGATCCCTAAAGAACCTTAGCTTATCCACTATCATGCTTTTCTAATAGTTCACATATCAGCAAAATCAAAAACTCAGCACATATATAACAAGTATGGGTATTTTGGGAACCACTCTCCTATTCGGGCTTTGGCTGACTGTACAGACCGTATCTTCCTGTAAAACCGAAGTTAAGTCAAGGCCCACTTTCCGGATCCGAAGCCAAAAATCAAACAAGAACATGAAAACAGACCGAACACATGTCCCTAACCTAACCCTTTTATTATAAATGCTTTTCCAAAAACATTTTGTGACAACTCTCGGATCCTAGTTTGAGACTGGATTCACACAAGTGTTTCTCCAATTCGCTCAAACCAGGGCTCGGATACCAACTTGTAATGTCCTAATTTCACAATCAAAAAATTTCTTTTTATTAAGGTAAAACTTCTCAATTATAAAACCATTTAAAGAAAACCATTCATTCCCAATTACAATTATTGAAAATTAGAGTATTATAATGAATGTAGAATCCTTAATGTTGTTGGTGAGTGTGTACAGTCCCACCTTCGCCTTCCCACGATCACCGATGATACCTAAAAAACAACAGCAACAGAGTAAGCATAAAGCTTAGTGAGTTTCTCCGAAAATACCACATACGATAAACATACAAGCATACATAACAGCCCACAATCAACAGATTGGAATAACCAGGATTTGTTGGCCTACCGCCTCACCCAACCCCTTGTCCCGAGCCTCTGTGCCTACGACTTACAGTCGGCCCGCACCGGGTATCTTGGCCTACAACATACAGCAAGACCGCCTCAACCCACTACTACCATATGTCGACATATAAACAAACAAGGATCAAGTAGGCACATAATACAGGCAGCCAACAATCATACAACTCATTACCGCCTACTAGTCCTCACACAACACAATGTACCGCTACCAGCTAACCTCTATGAAATGTGTAACCATAAGTAACCAAAGGTGAGATAGCCACCGGAATAAATGATCCTACTCTAGAGCCACAACCAAAAAAGGAACATGCAAGAAAGCCTAGATAAAGAGTTCTCAGGCTATACTACATAACTACATACAACCCCTAGGGTAATCCACTAAAAGATAACCAACAAGTATATGTAGTCATACAAATCTACAGATCACTACCGCATAGCAACATCTAATATTTCAGGATACTGATCTAACAGATCACTACAAAATAGCAACATCCTATATACTAGTACATAGATCTAATATATCACTATAGCATAGCAACATCCTATATACCAGGATACATATCAAACAGATCACTACAACATGACAACATCCTATATACCAGGATACATAACCAACATCCTCTATACCATGATATAGATCTAACAGATCACTGTGCCTTGTAGCAGATTTCCTATTTCTTCATTAAGTGCTTAATTCTTAATAGATAAAGTTTCCAACTTTATCCATTAGGACCTCACCCCAACATAAGATCCTAAGTCCATTAATTCCTCATTATGTATAAAACTTGCTCATGGACTGAAGAACATTCAAACCAAGACCTTTTTCTAACTTAATAGAATTCCAAGACCATAAGAATGTCCAATCAAGCTTTGGAGTTCCTCATACTCTAAGAGCACCCAACAATGCGAACAAAACCAACGAACAAGGATCAACACATGAATCTTAAAAGAACAAGGTCAAAGTGCAAGCTTTATACCTTCAAAGACTCAGAAACTTGAAGAAGATGATGGATCTAGGTTGGCGACTTTACTTCCATGCACCAATATGGACTTCCTCTTTCCTCAAGCTCCACCAAAATACAAGACGAAGCTCTTCAATCAAGCAAACAAGCTCTCATTCACTCATGGAGGATAGGGTTTCAAAATAAGGAGATCTAGACTAATGGAGAATAACTAATCCAAGAATTAAGGTGCTTAAATATGGGAGAAACCCTAAAGATTATGAGCTTGGGCTGCAATAGCCACCACGTCATGGCATCCTCCTTGCCACATCCTGGTTTACCTCTGGACATGCGCCAAATATGTCTCATGTCATGTTGTGGTCATCCATTTACCTCGTCGTTTCATATGGGTTTCCTCAAAAACCATATCTTTGACCACATTACGTCTTCAGCTGGCCCATTCTGAAAAACGGGTGTTATATATTCTAAACTTTCACCTCAATGCTAAGCCTTCACTTTTGCGATTTCAACTGAGTCTGAACCATACTCTTATTTTTAAGCATCTAAATCCAAAGAATGACATTTAGCTTTGCAAGAAGAATTGAATGTTCTTGAAGCCAATAATACTTGGACGATAGTACCCTTACCTCCTGATAGAAAGTCTTTGGGTTCCAAATGGGTTTTTTAAATCAAAAGACATTCTGATGGTACAATTGAGTGTTACAAGGCACAACTTGTTGCCAAAGGTTTCAATCAACAAGAGGGCATTGATTCTTTTTGGACATTTATTCCCTTATATCTAAACTCGTTACTGTTAAGGTGTTGCTTGCTTTAGCTGCTCAACGTTCTTGGCCTCTTATTTAATTGGACTTGAATAACACTTTCCTTAATGGTGCATTGGATGAAGAGGTTTACATGAAGTTACCCCAATGATATATTTGTAATTATGCCACTTCAAAAGATAAACCATTTGTGTGCAAACTAAAGAAATCTTTATATGGCTTGAAGCAGGCATCTTGTCAATGGTATGTCACTTTTTCTTCATTTCTACTTTCACAAGGATTTACACAATCGAAAGCAGATTATTCATTGTTTTATAAGGGCAAAGGATCATCTTATGTGGCTCTGTTAGTCTACGTGGATGATATTGTGTTAACAGGTGCTTCTATTCATGAAATTGTGTATATTAAGCAGTCTTTAAGAAACAAATTCAAGCTTAAAGATTTGGGAAAGTTACAACATTTTTTGGGTCTTGAAATTGCTAGCTCATCAAATGGCATTTACATTTCTCAGCCACAATATGTTCTCAATATTCTAGAAGAAACTAGCATGTTAGCTGCAAATCAATTAATCATCCAATGGATCCTGCTTGGAAAACATCAAATTTCAATGGGGCACCTTTACCGGATCCTTCTCAATATAGACAGTTAATTGGATGATTAATGTACTTAACCATAATAAGACTAGACATTACATATGCAGTAAATAGGTTAAGTTAGATTGTTACAGCCCCACGGTTACCTCATCTTCAAGCTGCCAATCATCTTTTAAAGTTTCTCACGCCAAATCCTGGTCAAGGATTGTTTTTGTCCTCCAAACCTTCTTTAAAGATTGTAGCTTTTTTTTATTCAAACTAGGCAGGATGTCTTGATACTAGAAGATTTGTTTCTGATTTTTGTGTCTTTCTAGGAGAATTAGTGATTTCTTGGAAATCAAAGAAACAATCCATTGTTTCAACATCTTCCACCGAAGCTGAGTACCGTACCATTGCTTTTGATACAACTGAGATTATTTGGCTTCATCATTTGTTAAGCAATTTTGATATTCATATTCATGAACCCACCCTCGTTTTTTGTGATAATGAATCGGCAATCAAGCTTGCATCCAACCCAACCTTTCATGAACGTACGAAACACATTGATGTTGATTGTCACTTTATTTGAGACCAGATTTTGGAAAATACAATCAATCAAAGTTAGTTTAGTAGTTTGGTTAAACAATTAACTTAATCATACTTGTTAGTTTGTTAGGTGTATGACAGCTAGAAATTGATAGTATAAGCTGTAATATAAATGTTCTTTACTTTGTAACAAAGTCAACAGAATGAATACAATGATTTTTTTCTTCCGTTTTCTTTTCTATGATGATACAAGTAGGTCGAAAGAGATAAGGACAGAAGATATTCTTTTCTAATATACACTTAACTATAAGTTGTTAAAAATGGTAGTCGGTCAATAAAACAAAACTACTACAAAAAAACCGTTTCATGAAGGATTCATATAATTAATTTTTGAAGTACAGAATGCATAATTGTCAACATACAACAGTAACGGTTTTTGTACTTTACTTAAGAATTATAGATTTTTAAAATGAAAACTCAAATTAATTAATTAAATAAAAAAGAATAAAAAAATGCTCTATTTCATAAATTAGCCAATAGGGTCCTTTAAAAAGAGCCTTTTTATCAAAAAGAAAAAAAAAACAAAATCTCTTAGAGAATAAAATCTTTTCTTTGAATAATTTATTGGTGTCGGTAAAATTAAAAATTATAGTTTTCAATATAGATGGCAAAGTTAATAAATTAAATAACTGTATTATGAATAATTCTTCGAAAAGAATTAGATTTTTCTTTTCGACAAAATTGGATTTAGTTGGATTCGGGTTGATTTACAGAGACTTTTGTGTTTACGCTTTACATATATGAAATATTATAGTAGCTAAACTACATTTATTACAATATATATATATATAAATATAAATTCTTTATTTATAAACGTTGTTTGACCATCTGATGACCTTTTTGACCTGTTTTATTTTAGCTGTTTTTTAAACGTTTTCTGTTTAACCTGTTAAAATATGAAATTTCATTCAAAGACGTATCTAGTTGTTAAATGGTCGGAATGCCGAATCTTTTAGATCAATAAAAGATTTAAGTTAGGGTTGGGATTGTTTATGAAAATTGCTTATTTTCTTATTAGTGTTTTAAAAATTCAATAAATCTCAAAAAACAGAATTTGACAAATGGATTTAGAGTGTGTTTGACAAAACAAATTGTTAGTGGGTAGCTGGGAAGCTGAAACTTTTATTTGTTATATGAGTGTTTGAGAAAGGTAGCTGATAGTTGTAACCTGAAATTTTTATTTGTTATATGAATGTTTGACAAAAGTAACTGATAACTTTTGAAATATATAAAATTAAATAAAATGACAAATGTTTAAAAAAAATCAATATAAAAATATATTTTTAAGGACAATTCTAAAAATTGATTTAAAAAACTCAATGCGTTTTGCTAAACGCTACATGAAGTAACTTTAAGATTTAGAGTGTTTTGTTCAAACTAAAAGCAAATACTCGTATTGCCAAACAAAGTTTTTTGTTTAAACTAAGGGCGTGTTCGGCAAAATTAGCTGGTAGCGGGTAGCTTGTAGCTTCTAGCGTTTTCTTAAACGCTACATGAAGTAGCATTTGGATTTGGAGCATTTTGTTTAAACTAAACGCTAGAAGCTTGTAGTGCCGAACAAGGTTTTCTATTCAAAACGGGACGTTTTATCAAACGCTAGAAACTAGAAGCTTTCAACGCTCTGTGCCGAACACGCCTAAAACGTTTTTGTCAAAGGCTAGAAGCTAGAAGCTCCTAACGCTCCCAAACACTCGGTGTCAAACATGCCCTAAATGTTTTTAGAAACAACTTTTCACTCATTCTATTAGGATCGGTAGAAATTTGATTTTATCCGTGCTATTATATATTAGAAAAGCATAAATAGGTAAATCGAAAAAAGTTAACTATAAAATTTTTATAATAACAATGAAAATTGTTATGAAAAACTAAAAACAAATCTATATTGTTAAATAAAAAACTAAAATAAAATCAAGAGCTCAAAATCAAGGTAACATATTATTTTAGTAAAAGAGTATAAATTGTGTCAACTGTCATATTATAATTTTTCGGTTTGACACATGGCGTGTTATCATTGACCCTTTTTTTCTTTGCCCAAATGGTATGAAATGTTATCAAACTAATTGTCCCTTAAAATCAATATTTTCCTTATTTTTGGAAGTAAATTGATCAATTAACCCAATGAATAAATTGACATAATTTTCTTTAGATCTCATCAATTAAAGAGTGGTTATAGAATTCAAATTTTGAATTTTGAATCTCATTTTCTCCCTTATTTGTATCCCAATTTCCTTTGCCATTTAACAAATTTTTATCCTGTTCAGTTAATGATTTTCTGATAGGTTTTAGAGATAATAAAAATCATATTTTTGTCGGAAAACATAAAACCCTAAATTTGCATACACTCTAAATGATCTATGTTCTCATTATAATATGCAAACAACAATTTGAATTCAATAACCCTAAAGTATATTTCTATTTTCGAAATTGGAGAAAGGTTATTAAAAACATACCTTTTAGTTTATCATAGTAAATAAGCTTGAATTCCTTCTTTGTAGAACTTCAAAAAACCAGCACTAGAAATTTCGTGCCTCTGATGGCTCACACCCAAACACAAGAAGTTGGAGGTTATTAAAGAGAGAGGAGAGGGGAGAGGATTTTCATAATTCCTTAGAGGAATAACGAGTGCCAAAAATATGAGGCATAAGGACCCTTTATATAGGTGACTAATGGGGCTTGGATAAGATAAGTTTCCTTAGATAAGCCATATCCCTTTTCTTCCCCCCTCCCCCCCCCCCCCCAAGTTTCCTTAGAGCCTAAGAAAAGCTCTAGAAACTCTAGAACCAATCTAGAAGACGTCCACCCCTCTTGGGAGGTTCTAGGATTGGTCAATGTTCAATCTTTTGAACACTGTTACCTTTAGTCATTCTACTTTTAATTATTTCAGTTAATCCCAAAAATAATTCTAATTAATTTCGGATTAATTTATAATTAAACAATATAATTTTGAATCAATATATTTTTCTCAAATCATATTAATAAATTGTTTATTTTGATTTCTAATTAATTTATTAATCATATAATAAATTAATAAACCAGACTCTCTCTCCAAATAACATTCTAGTCTCTTAGTAGGTTTGAGGGCAACCCAAAAGGATTTTGCTAATAATTTAAGTTTATAATAATTTAGTTTATGGCTTAGACACCTAATCCAATATTTTCTAGGTTTCTTTCCAATGGTTTGATGATCACTATGCTGTTCTTTATATGGTGCTAAATCTCTGATAAAGTGTGGGGATTTTTTGCTCTTATTTTTTATGAAAAAGTTATGGTATTGGAAATGATTTGCTTTTGTTCTAACATTTATATTATTGTGTGTGTGCAGGAAGCGGATAAAGTAGGGAAGACCATTAACAAATGGAGGTTGTATAAGAGAAGAAAAATAAATCCTAAATAAATGATCAGGTAAAATGTTGTTACCTTTCCATGCTCCAACATGTTTCCTTCTCACCCTTCATGTTCATAGTAGTGGAATCAGCTTCCTCATGAATTTGCTTTCGTGTAAACAATATTATGGAAGATCAGCCAAATATCGAAGGTATAGAGGGTATCATGAGAATGTTAGAAAAAAGGGTATAAACAGAAAAAAGGTCATAACTAAATTACAACTTCAAAATTAAACAAAAAATGTGCTTTCCGATGCAACTACCGAACTCTTATCTAAACAAACATTGGTCCTTAGATAAGTGATCAAATATTCTTCCGTTCTACTAGATATCATATAGACAATAGATATTATTAGAATCAATCTCATTGTCCAAAATTTCTTTCCCGATTTCGTTATTTGTGATGACGACATAAGACTTTGAATTGAACACATCAAGTGACTCCTGGTTGGGCCCACAAATACCGCTTTTCCTGTTAGGGAAAAAGGAACGAATAAAATTATTCCTGTATCCTTTACTCACCAAATCATACATGAATCTGTGTTTTATAACATCATGTTATTGACGCATTTACGCAACAATAATGCACAAATGACTTGTAAATTACAACTCATATATCTCCGTTTCAAGAATATAAGATATTATCGTCTCAAAATTACTCGTGATAAAATCCATGAAGTAATTCTCTGAGCGTGGGTTTATCCAATTCTTACATCTCCATTTCTAAGTACTCATGAATGTTGTAGCAATACAATTACTATGTATAACTCCCTTAGGCAATCTACAATCCAGTTCATGATAGTCTTAATTCACTACTTACTTCTCAAAGTATGAGCGACTGTGGAATTTGAATAATTAAATTATTCGGGAAGTAAAACATGAAAAACGAAACACAAGAATAAAAAACGGTAGTAACAAAACTCATAAATAATCTTTATTATTTCATCACGAAATGTTAATTACATTTATTTTGTTACAAGTTTCAAACTAATCATCTAACTACTAAAACTAATGTCATCTCTCAATCCAATGCTCCTAGCATGTTGTCTATGCTTAATCCTACTCAGAGCCTTTGTGATAGGATCTGCAGGATTATCTTCTGACGAGACTCTTTTCACTATGAGATGACCCTATTCAACTCCATGTCTTATATAATGGTATTTTCCGTCGATATGCCTTGATTTGCCCTGATCTCTCGGTTCTTTGGTTAAAACAACCGCTCCTTCATTATCGTAGAAAAGTTCCATTGGTTCCGGAATGGTTAGAACAACTCCAAGATCTCTGATGAAGTTCTTCAACCATGTTGCTTGCTTTGATGCTTCATTTGTCGATATGTACTTTAATTCACAAGTAGAATCAACTAATGTGTCTTGCTTGGAACTTTTCCAAGTAACTGCTCCTCCATTTAAAGTAAATACCCATCCAGATTGAGAACGAAAGTTGTCACTGTCTGTTTGAAAGTAGGCGTCACTATACCCAGTCACTCTCAATGTATCACTACCACCAAGAACTAGAACCATGTCCTTTGTCCTCCGCAAATACTTGAGAATGTTCTTAACTGTTGTCCAATGAGCTCTGTCAGGATTTCCCTGATAGCGACTGAACATGCTTAAAGAAAAGGACACATCAGGGTGAGTACATGTTATAGCATACATGATCGATCCTATAGCCGAAACATAAGTGACTCGACTCATATCAACTATCTCTTTATCCGTACTTGGGCTTTGAGTCTTACTCTGAAGGGTCCAGTTAATGGTTTGGTCTAGGCTTTCATTGTATTTTGATCAGTAGGAGTCTGTAATACAGTTTGTGAGTTGTTTATGTGTTTTTGGTCAGGAAGTGTGTTTGCGACCGTAAACAGAGTTTACGGCCGTAAACCCAGTTTACGGTCGTAAACCCTGTTTGCAGTCCTGTCTAGTATAAATAGCAGATGTGTAGGTCATTGTGTGGTTGTTGATGCCGTTGCGTTTACAGAGTGTTCCATCGAGTTGTACCTGACGTTTTTCTGAATATAAATGTGTGCAAGCTCGATTTCTTTTCTTCTTATTCTTCTATCTGTGATTGTTTGTTGCTTGATCATTGGTAAAGATCCTTTTAGGACCTTACAATTGGTATCAGAGCAAAAAACCAGTGTCAAAGCTTCATTCAATCGAGATTTGGGGTGCTTAAACTGATATTCTTATTGTTCAAAGATTGGTTTTAGTGTTTTAGTGGTTAAAGGAACTGAATCTACTGCAAAAACGTGTTTTTTGAAGGCTTTCTGGGAGTTTACTGCCAACCGTAAACCCTTTTTACGGTTGTAAACTCAAGATCTTCAACAACCGTAAAATGTGAATCTTCAAAAACCATAAACCAAGCTTCATTAACCGTAAACGCTTAAACCGTAAACGTACAAACCGTAAACTCATCAACCGTAAACCCAGTTTACGGTCGTAAACAGCTCAACCGTAAAACCAGTTTACGGTCGTAATCACTCAAACCGTAAACCAAGTTTACGGTCGTAAACTCTTCAACCGTAAACCCAGTTTATGGTCGTAATCATCATCAACCTTAAACTCTTTTTGTGACTTCAATCTGCTTTAATTTTAAATGGAATCTCAAAGTCAAAATCTTTTTCACGAACTTGATACTGTCATGGGCACTACTACGCGAATTCCAAGATTAATGTCTGCAGATGGTTTTCCTGAGTGGAAGTACAGAATTGAAAAATACATTAAAATGAAGGATTTCAAAGTCTGGAGAAGCATTCTCAGAGGCCCTGTTAGAATCACTATGACAGTCGGAGGCCAAGTGATTGACAAGGCTGTTGAAAACTACACTGATGAGGAGTTTGAGAAAGTTGAAGAGCAGGAAAGGGCTTTAGCCACTCTAACCATGGCATTATCTCCTGATATTGATCAAGGGTTCCGAGAGTACACTTCAGCTAAAGATTTGTGGGAAGCCCTAATTGAGGTATATGAGGGCAATGAAGATATGAAGGAGAGTCGCCAGGACATGTTGAGACAAAAGTTCAATATGTTCAACTACATTCCAGGAGAGACTCTTGAGGCTCAGTTGCAGCGGTTCACAACTCTCACCACTGACAAGAACATATCTGAGATTTTCTTGAACAAGTCAAAAATTAACAAGAAGCTTCTAAATGCTCTTCCTAGATCATGGGATATGAATGTTGTTGTGATTAAGAAGACCAAGGATCTAAACCGCCTTACTCTTGCTGAAATCATGGCGATCATCAAAGCTTGTGATATTGATGACAAACAGGGAGAAATTAACCATGTGAACTCGTACTCTACTGTGAATCTTGGAATCTCATCCAACAATGCTCTCTCATCAATCATGACTTCCTCAGGCCAAGTGTTCGCTGGGCAACAACCTCAGATTCAAACCTTTGTTGCTACATCATCCATTCCACAAAGTCAGCCATTTATCACTCCACAAGTTGTTCCCTCTCCAAATGTGCCTGTTGTAGCCTCTTCCTCAAACACTAAAGGTCCAGATCTGATATCATCAACACAAAGGGGACCTCATACTCACTAGATCTTATAAAAAAGGGAGGTAAAAACCCTAAAATCATGAAATCTATCATATCAATACGAAATAGAAGGGATTATACCTCCAGAGACAATATCTCAAGATGATTAGCTCCAATCCAAGCTCCCTTCACGTTCTAGATGGATCCTCTCTTCTTTCTCTAGCAAAAATCACCCCAAAATGAAGATTATAAGCCCTTTCTTGCACTCAAGCCTTCCTCACTCTCTCTAGGGTTTCTCTGGAACAAGGTGGCCTCAAATGACGGCCATAAGGGCCTTTAAATAGGGCACAAGCCCCGAAAATTAGGGCTTCATTTAACAGTGCGGACTCGCCGAGTCCACGCATGGACTCGCCGAGTCCCTTCATTAAATCCAGGCTGGCAGAAGCGCGATTCCACTCGGCGAGTCTGAGCGCCTACTCGCCGAGTCCCTTTCTAAAATTCAACAAAATACTTAAAATAAGATACCTGGGTATCCGAATGTTACAATTCTCCCCTACTAGAATCAGACTTCGCCCTCGAAGTCCTGCTCGGCAAAAAACTCTGGATGCTGCTCCCGCATCTCCGACTCCAGCTTCCAGGTCAGCTCGGACCCCTTCCGATGTTGCCACTGGACCTGCACCAGTGACACCTCCTTGTTCCTCAGAACCTTGATCTTCCGATCCCGAATCGCGATTGGCCTCTCCGCATAATTCAGGCTCGCATCCACCGGAATATCCTCCAGTGGCACCACTGCCGACTCATTGACTATACACTTCCTCAACTGAGACACGTGGAAGGTATCATGAATCTGGCTCCACTCCGCAGGTAGCTCCAACCGATATGCTACCCTGCCCACCCTCGCGGTCACCCTGAATAGACCAATGTACCGGGGCCCCAGCTTGCCCCTCTTCCTGAATCGGATCACTCCTTTCCAAGGAGATACCTTCAGGAGTACGAAGTCTCCCACCTGGAACTCAAGATCGGATCGTCGCCTATCCGCGTAACTCTTCTGACGACTCTGGGCCGTCAGTATCCTCTGTCTAACCTGCTGTATCTGCTCTGTCGTCCGAAGCACTATCTCAGTGCTACCCATCACATGCTGCCCTACCTCTCCCCAGCAAATGGGAGTCCGACACCTCCTCCCATACAACAACTCGAAGGGAGGCATACCAATACTCGAATGGTGGCTGTTGTTGTAGGAAAACTCAGCCAACGGCAGATACGTGTCCCAACTTCCTCCGAAGTCTAAAACACATGCTCGGAGCATGTCCTCGAGCGTTTGAATCATCCGCTCACTCTGTCCGTCCGTCTGGGGGTGGTAGGCGGTACTGTAATGCAATCTCGTACCCAACTCCTCGTGGAACTTCTTCCAGAACCTGGAAGTGAAACGTACATCTCGATCTGACACAATTGAGATCGGTACTCCATGACGCGATACCACCTCCCGCACATACGACTCTGCCAACCTCTCAGCAGAAGAGCTCTTACTGATGGCAAGAAAATGCGCGCTCTTCGTCAGCCGATCAACGATCACCCAAATTGCATCGACACCCCTCGCGGTCCTCGGCAATTTGGTGATGAAATCCATGGAAATATGTTTCCACTTCCACTGGGGAATATCAAGCGGCTGCAACTTGCCATGCGGACGCTGGTGCTCGGCCTTAACCTTGCGACAGGTCAAGCACCTCTCCACAAACCACGCGACATCCCTCTTCATACAGGGCCACCAATAATCTTTCTTCAGGTCCAAATACATCTTAGTGGCCCCGGGATGGATCGAGAACCTCGATCTGTGCGCCTCCTCCATCAAAGTGATGCGCGTCCCGCCTGTATACGGCACCCAAACCCGACCCTGAAAGGTCATAAGCCCACGGCTATCGGTAACGAACTCAGGTGCCTGCCCAATCACCCGCTCCCTCTGCCGGTTCTCCGGTCTCACGGCCTCTGCCTAGGCCTCCCGAATGGTGTCCAGCACCGGAGTCATCACTGTCAATCTCAAGCAAACATCTCGTATCGGGGCACTCTCCGCCCTACGGCTCAGGGCATCAGCTACAATGTTAGCTTTGCCCGGGTGGTACAGGATCTCACAATCGTAATCCTTTACCACGTCCAACCATCTCCTCTGGTGCATATTCAGGTTGGGCTGATCCATCAAATACTTCAAGCTCTTGTGGTCCGTGTATATGGTACATCGAACCCCATACAGATAGTGACGCCAGATCTTGAGAGCGAACACCACAGCCCCCAACTCCAGGTCATGAGTGGGATACCTCGTCTCATGAGGCTTCAGCTGCCTCGATGCGTATGCTATCACATGCCCCCTCTGCATAAGCACTGCACCCAACCCTGATATCGATGCGTCACAATATACCACAAAATCCTCCATTCCCTCTGGAAGGGATAGCACCGGGGCTTCGCACAACCTCTGGCGAAGAGTCTCAAACGAGGCCTGCTGCTCAGGACCCCACGAAAAAGTAACGCCCTTCCGGGTCAACCTGGTGAGAGGCACGACGATCTTAGAGAAATCTTTAATAAATCTCCTATAATAGCCGGCCAACCCCAGAAAACTCCTGATCTCGGTGGGGGTCCTAGGCACCTCCCAGCTCATTACCGCCTCAATCTTGGCCGGATCGACCAATATCCCATTCCGATTAACGAGATGTCCCAGGAACTGGACCTCTCGCAACCAGAAATCACACTTGGAGAATTTGGCGTAAAGCCTCTCCGATCTTAGAACTCCGAGGATCTCCCTCAAATGCTCCTCATGCTGCTCTTTGGATCTCGAATACACCAATATGTCATCGATGAACACGATCACCGATCGATCCAACATCGGTCTACACACCCTGTTCATGAGATCCATGAATGCTGCTGGTGCATTGGTGAGCCCGAAGGGCATCACCACGAACTCGTAATTCCCATAACGAGTCCTGAATGCCGTCTTCTGGATATCCTCATCTCGCACTCTCATCTGATGATATCCAGACCTCAGATCAATCTTGGAGAACCAAGACGCTCCCTGCAACTGATCGAACAGATCATCGATCCTCGGCAATGGGTAACGGTTCTTGACCGTTAACTTGTTCAACTCCCGGTAGTCAATGCACATCCGGTGTGAACCATCCTTTTTCTTGACAAAAAGGATCGGCGCTCCCCACGGCGAGCTACTCGGCCGTATAAACCCCTTTCCCAGCAGCTCCTGAAGCTGCGAGGATAACTCCTGCATCGATAGGCGCTGCCCCCGGAACCAAATCGATACGGAACTCCACCTGCCTCTCGGGAGGCACACCCGGCAACTCCTCGGGGAAAACATCCGGGAACTCACGTACTATCGGGACGTCATCGACCGACCTCGGTCTCTCTGCACCTACTCTCGTATCCACCACATAAGCCACAAACCCACTACAGCCCTGCTGTAGACTCTGCCTCGCTCTTGCGGCTGAACAAAATGCCGACCCAGAACGGATACCCTCGCCATAAACTGTAAGAACTCCCCCACTAGGGTCTCGTATGGTCACCAGTTGTCGCTCGCAGTCGA
Organism: Lactuca virosa; assembly: GCF_052849685.1. Classification (NCBI taxonomy): domain Eukaryota; kingdom Viridiplantae; phylum Streptophyta; class Magnoliopsida; order Asterales; family Asteraceae; genus Lactuca; species Lactuca virosa. Next base: position 385,866,899 of record NC_136430.1, read on the forward strand.
TAACCGCTCCAAATCTGCTCAACTAGTCCATGCCCACGATGACACAGACATCTCCCACAGCAATCGGGACCAAATCAATCGGAAACTCAACGCCGAAGATCTCGAGTACACATCCTCGAATCACATCAGTGGCATACACTGCTCTCTCGTCAGCTATGGAAACTCGCAAAGGTCAACTCAACGCCTCTCGACGAGTACTGATGTGCTGACTAAAGGCTAACGACACAAAAGACCGACTCGCACCCGAGTCAAATAACACCAAAGCAGGTACAGAACACACAAGAAATGTACCTACGCATAACACAATATAAGCATAACACCACAATCCAAAAATAAGCAGATGAAAGAATACATACCAGCCACGACATCGGGCGCTGCGCGGACCTCTTCCGCTGTCAACTGGAAGGCTCTCCCGCGAGCCTTTGGCGCCTCGGCCTTCACTGGCCGACTCTCCGTAGCTCGCACGGCAGAAGGGACAGATCCCTGAGAAGCTCCCTGAGCTGCCCTCGCAACTGCGGACACTTTGCCTTCCGGTGTCCGGTCTAGTTGCAGTGAAAACAAATTGCAAACCCCATGGGGAAATCCTTGGCCATGTGCCCCTCCTTGCCACACTTGTAGCAAGACCCTGCTCTACAAACTCCCTCGTGACCCTTGCCGCACTTGCCACAAGTGCGGCCCTTCTGGTTCCCTGATCTCGAATCGGCGGGCTTGGCCCGCTTGGCTGCTGGTTGGGACTGTGCCGGTCGCCGATCTCTCCCCTGAGACTCCGCCTCCTCTCTAGCCTGAATCTCTAGCTCTATCTCCCTCTTCCGGGCATTTGCCTGAAGCTCAGCAAATGTCTGGTATGACGAGTTCGCCACGAACTCTCGTATGTCCCTCCTTAGAATACTCAGATACCGACTCACACGTGCCTGCTCGGTAGACACGTGCTCAGGGCAAAACATCGCCCTCTCATGGAACATCATGGTGATCACAGTAACAGACTCAGTACCCTGCGTGAGCGTCAGAAACTCCTGGGCCAAACGTTCCCTCTCCACCGGGGGAACGTACTCATCACGAAACATAGCGGTGATCCTCTCCCAGGTCACTGCGGCAGACTCTGCAGGTGTGTAGTGCGCTGTCACAAACTTCCACCAGTCCTTCGCTCCCAAGCGAAGCTGGTTCAACGCGAACTGAACTCTCAAATGCTCCGGACAAGAACACATATAAAAGCATCCCTCAATATCAGAAACCCATCTCGTCGCAGCAATCAGATCCTGCGTCCCATCAAACTCTGGTGGCTTCGTGTTGCTGAACTCTCGGTACAGCAACGAGTCACCCCCATGCGGCCTGGCAGCAGCGACGGCTACGGTGGCCGCAGCAACAACAGCCTCAGTGAGAGAAGCGTACCGCTCATCAAAAGTCTCGATCAACGTGGTCTTGATAGACCTGAACATCTCTGGTATCTCAGCTCGGATGGTCGCGGCCACCTCCTCGTGAATCAGCCTACGGATCTCCTCATCACTGGTACCACTGGTGCCACTGCCCCCTGGGTGATGGCGCGTCCCAACCATGATGTCTCTGAAATACAACACAAAAGGAATCAGAGACTCGCTCGAGTATATTCGCACTCGATACTCGACCCTACTTGCTCTCTTAGTACCCAAAGGATTCTTACTTAGAGTGCGCACTGCTCCGGTGTCTTCAGTATTACGGGCCCTATACTACCATCCACACCGCATCAGTATTCACCCTAAGTCCTCCTCCTTGGATCCCAGGTAACCAGTACTCCATATCTCACTAAACTCAGGCTACTCTCTAGTAAACCACTCATAAGTTCCTCGCTGCTACCTACTTACTCTCGAAGCATCTCATAGTAGCAGTAACTCCTAGGCTAAGGCATCACAGATCAGGCCACTCTAGTCCTAATAGTAATACCTAGCCTACTCTAGCATGCATATCATATCATAACACATCTTATAACACATAATGTAAGGGTATTTTGGGAAATCACCGTTCAGGCGCTAGCTGATCGTACACACTACTCTGCTCTGCTCTTTTCAAAATCTTTTTACTCTTTTAGAAAATTTGTTTATTTTATGAAAACTTTCTCAATTCCTCAATTTGAGTTCAGATTCATCCGAAGATGTACCCGAATCCCTCAAACCAAGGCTCTGATACCAACTTGTAACACCGTAAATTTCAAAACAATTTTTCACTTTTTAAAATATAATTTCATTCATAAATATTCTCGAATTCCAATGTATCATATATCAAATCCATAAAAACACGTCCCAAGATCATAATATATAAAACTCCAATAGTGTGTACTGATCATGCCGGCGCCTTCCCGCGATCCTCACTGGTACTTGAAACACATAATACAAAACACTGTAAGCATAAATGCTTAGTGAGTTCCCCAAAATACCACACACAACACATATTAGCCACTCGAGGCTATAACTCTGTTTGACCCTCTGGTCAATGTGTCTTAGTGGGACCCTCCAGTCCCATAACTCTGTGGGCCCTCTGGCCCTAACTCTATGGACCTTCCGGTCCAAACTCTGTAAACTCTGTAACATACATAGCATAAATCACATAGAAATCACATCATGCAAAAGCATACAAAATACTCTGTCACATAACTCTAATTACCACCTTAGGTAAAGTATAGTGAGAAGACTCACCTCAAGTAACTCGGTAAACCTCGAACTCTGAAATACTGCACTAGCCTTCACCTAATCATATAAATAAATTCTCTAATTAATACAACTTCTAAAGGCTAGGCCAACTCCTCTCTATATGTTCTGTAAGAAGGGTAAAAGACCATTCTGCCCCTCTAATGGCCCATAAGTCCAAACACTGACTAATCCCTAAAAGTCAACAGTCAACATTGACCAGACTCGTCGAGTGGACTAGAGTGACTCGGCGAGTACATGCTGTTGGATTAGTGTCTAAGTCCATAACTATTTTGGTATGTACTTGACCCGATTATGAGCATGGTCCTTTTGGGTTGCCTTCACCATAGCAATATGTAGGATGAATTAAGGAGAGAAAGGTTTAATTATGATTTATTAATATATTATGAGAATAATATATTAAAGGAGAAATCATATTGGTTAATTAATATTAGTCAAGAATTAATAAAGAATTAATTTTGTGGCTAAAAGAGATTAATTAAATTTGGGGGACTAGAATTGTAATTATAGGATAATTGAGATTGGGCTATGGATCATCTTGGAATAATAGGTTGGACGAATTATATGGGGAAGCCCATTAGAAATCGTACAAGGCATGTTCCGGAAGGGGTCCATGGGCTGCTTAGGGCTTAAGCAGTCAAATTAGGGTTTCCTTGTTAGATAACCCTAATTGCCTACCTATTTAAAGAACCCTTGAGACCCAAAAACGTGGCTATGTGTTCCTTTAGGGTTTCCAGTCGTTTTTGGTGCCTCCTCTCTCCTCCCTCTTCATCCAAGTTGCTTAGTGGTGTTTGTGACTCCATTAGAGGTGCAACACTTGAGGCACTAAGCTTTCTGAAGCCAAGGAATTGATTGTTATTGCTACATAACAATCAAGGTAAGATCTAAATCCTAGTTTATATGTTAATTTGATTAATTGTGTGCTAGATCTAGGGTTTATAAGTCTTGGAAGTTTATTGCATGTTCAAAGTAGAAAAACTAGATCCAAGCAATTAGGGTTGCATGAACACCATAGGATTGATGTTATGCTCAAAACCCATCAGTGGTATCAGAGACTAGGTCGTTTTTCTATTGAATAGATGCATAATTGAAATGCCAAAGACCTGAAAATCGAAATTTCTTGATGTCTGCCTGATGAACTCGCCGAGTTGCTCTTAGAACTCGACGAGTAGCTTGAACTCGACGAGTTCCAAAGAGGACTCGACAAGTTGGCTGTTCAGTTGCCGGGTTTTTCGAATTTTTTTGGTCAGATTTTGATATGGATAATTACCAAAACTCGTTTTTATTGCCTAAAATCGATTTTTTATGTTTGGAATAATTATCCTTATCAAAATTGATGGATTTGGTTAAATATGGATAATATAGGATTATTATAAGATAAATATTTGACCTAGTAAGTTTGAAAAGTTTCAATTTACACCCTTTAGGTTTTATAGTTTAAATTTGAACTTAATAGTTTTGTTTTTGAAATTTAAATAGTTAAACCCTAATGTTTTGAAAAGTTTCAAAACTTGTCCTCAAGTTTTGGAATTTAAATTTTTGGATTAAAAGTTAATTTTGAAAGATTTAAATTCTAAACCCTAATGTTTTGAAAAGTTCAAAACTTGCCCTCAAGTTTTGGAATTTAAAATTTAATTAAAAGTTATTTTTGAAATAGTAAATTCTAAAACCCTCGTATTTTGAAAAAAATTCAAATTACACCCTTATGGTTTTGTTAATTAATTAAAGTGTATAATTAAAAGAGAGTTAATAAATCCATAAAGTTTTGGTTTACATTTAATTAAATTAAAAGTATAGTTTATTGGATTAAACCACCTAGTATTTTAAAAGTGTAAATACACCCTATATTATATATAACATTAAAAGTCTAATATTATATATATATATGTATGAGTAAACAGTCAGTCTTACCGTTAGTAGGCCTCATTCACGAAGCTGGTCTATAAGGGGTGTTTAAGGAAATTGCCTGTAAAATGGCGATTGAATGGGTATCCACTCTTACCCACCGCACTCTTGACTAGTGGAGGGTCGTTAGCCGAACGGGTAGGATAGGACGAAACCTTCCATTATAAGTATAATGAAGTACAAAGTAACTAAATGTTTTACAAATTCCCAAATCATAGTTACTTTAGGCAAAATGTAAAATTGTATGCTAATCCATGGAATTACACTTTGTACCCTTGTCGAAACGTTAGTGGAGCGTGTGTGGTTAACCGGCACACTAATTTGGGTTTGGCATTGGTGGCGAAGGGTGGCTCGATGTTTATCATAGATCAATGGAGCGTGTGTGGCTAACCGACACATTGATTAGGTGATAGTAGCAATTGGGTGCACCACGTGATTCGTATGGTTATTCACACCTTGTTTGTGATCCTCGGTATCCCAATCACAAATAGAAACGCATAATCGAGATTAAACATGCCATTGAAAAGTTCAATGAATCTCAAAAGATCTAGGAGTTTCAATTCATTTAAAACTTAAATTTTCTTTTTCGTTTTTCATGGTGGAAATTGGTAAATAGTCATTTACCTACCTTCAAATATTCTGCAACTAGATTACGGCATCCCTCTTCTAGGTTGTAGAGTATTGTGTTGGATCCTAGCCTTGATGTTTCATTTGGGTGTTACATCAAGGACGCTTATCAACTAACTTGAATTTTCTCCCGTTTTGTAGATGTCTAAATCTTACAATGGTCTTCCCAAGTCCCTTGGAACAAGCTTTCCAAATGAAGATGACGTTCCACGATACGATCAAGGAAATGAGAGTCATGCTTCACTTCCTCCACCCCCTCCAATTAATCTCCCTAACCCACAAGTTCAAAGGCTTGAAAAGTTCAAGCTCACTCAAGCCCTTTTGGCAAGTAAACACGAAGATGGAAAACCTGTGTGTGCACACATCTTAGAGATGAAATCACACATTGATAGGTTAAGGATGATGGGTGTCGATATCTCAGAAATGTTGACTGTTGACTGGGTTCTTCAGTCACTTCCTGAATCATATAGTGAGTTCGTTAGAGAGTACTATATGATGGACCATGACGTGACCCCCATTGATTTGACCTATTTGCTTATAGCTACTGAATCAGAAATGATTTGGCGTGCTGATCAAGCAAATTTGTTTGGCAAATCAAACTCCCAAACTTCAATCGACATTGAAAATGGTGACATTGGAAATCCAGAAAAGGTAAATTCTGAGATAGTTCCTTGTGCCATTCCAAAAGAGTCCATCTGCTTCTACTGCCAAGAGAATGGGCATTGGAGACGAAGCTGCCCTGATCACCTGAGAGATCTAAGAGATGGGAGAGTCAAGACGTATGGCTCTACTTCAGGTAAAATCCATTAACTAACTCTATAAGTTCCTATTTTTTTGATTCTTAATACATGATGTGATAAGATTACATTTTGATGTTTTGCAGGATCGAAGAAAAGAAAGGAAACTTAAGGAAGAAGCGTGCTGAATCTGATCACGAAGAAATGGATTTCGATCGCATGGATTCAAAGATTGGATTTTTGAGCTGCTACTTTAGAGTTAGGGTAGATTTCTAAGAAATATGTAATAGCATAGTTTTTCAGTTGAATGGCATTGTAAGGACAAAGTTTTTCCGCAATAAAATAAAATTTGTTTTTTTTTGTCTTATTTATTTATCCTTGCAATGGCATGTATGAAAAATTGATGTTTGAATGTTTCTTCTATTAGCAATAATGGATTTGATTCTTAATTGTGTTATTTGTGGAAATGTCGAGAATTTACCAAATAGGGAGAGTTTCTCATCACCCAAGTTTCAATTGGACAGAAACTTCGAATCATGCAAACTGCATTGTGTGATGAATGAGAAACTTCATATTTAAAAAATTAGACTAATTCCTTGACAAAGTGTCAAGTGAAGGACTAAGAGATCGAGTACACTAGGTTGTGCGTCGATCAAGTCCCCCACAAGAGTAATAAAGATATTCGTCATGATTTACTAAAGTTTAGTAAATATGGTTATACTTATAAGATTGAGTATAATTCTAAGTTGATTGAAAGAGTTTCAATCAATAGCAGAACGAATAAGAAGAATCTAGTAGGCAGAAAGATAAAAGTTTCTCTATTCTAAGAAGAAGGGAGAGTAACTTTTATTGTGTTTTATGATAGGTCTTAATGATTAAGAACCATGTCTCAATTGATCCTCTAAGTGAGTCTTAGTGTAATTGCATGTCTAAGAAGAGGAATCGAGAATTGTAGAAATGGTTAAATCAAGAAGTCAATCATACTTCGTTCCAATATCAAGTCTTAAAGTCTAAGATTGTGACTTGAGTGACAAGTGTTAAGAAGGTTTATGGAACTCATCAAATGTGGAATTTGGAAAAGTTTTCATATTCTTGCACATTTGAAATTGGTAAGTTGTGATGTCTTGGATAAGTCAAAGACCAACTAAGACCAATTGTGTGAAGTGTTAAGCTTGATAAGAAGCTACACTAACTCTTGAATTTTTGTTTGTCAAGAAATGTTTCTTGACAAGAGAACCTTATATGTCAAGGAGTCAGTGGGAGTCTTAATGGTCTTGAAAATGTTCAAGAATAAATCAAGAATAAATCTAATTGATCATCACTAGCGCACTACTTGAGGTTTGTAACCTATCGTGGATGACATAATTTTGTTTTCTGCACCATTCCAGTTGAGTTAATTGTACATGTGAGTTCTATGAGTTCTCATTTGAATGCATAAAGACAAAGCACCTTGATCAATGGAAAGTACATTGATATGAAAGGGTGAGTTGCTTGGAAGACATGGTGGGCATTCATGTTACCATGAGGCACGAAATCGAGATTGAGCACGTTCAGTCCATATGAGTTTGGATTTGTCGCAAACTGTGGTTTTGACAAATTCACATGGATAGGAACACATACACTTTAAAATCTAAGTGTCATGAGGTTTCCCTCCTTCATGAAAATGATTGTAAAGAAGTGCTTTCACTAAGAGAGATTTTAAGAAGATTAAAATTGTGAAAATTTTATTCTCAAATTCGATTATGATTACGGCATCCCTCTTCATAGTTCGAATTGTGAGATTTGGCAATTAGTCTGAACATTTGGGACTTAGTAACATAAGTTCTGAATTTCTTTAGACATACATGTGAGCTATCTAAGGCAAAGGTGTATGAGCTTAAAAAGTTTAGATAAAGGCTTATCAAAGCATTAGGTATTGGAAATATGAACTTAAGGAATTCAATAAGCATTGTTTTCTAGAAGTTCAATTGTTTTATGAATACATGTCAAAGCTAGTGGGAGCATAAGTGTTATGCTGGTAAGAAAATAATCATCATGTTAGTGGGAGCATGATTATTATGGTAAGTATTGCAAGTTAGCAATATTAATTATAGAAAACAAAGATTCACTTTGCAAAGTTGCAAGGGTTGAAAAGTTGTTTTGCTATAATTAAGGGAGAGAATATTATACTTCGTTTCAAAATTCTAAAGCTTAGATCGAGAAACGTTAATAAATTTAGTCAAGGATACATAGTGCATTCTCAAAATTCGATTATGATTACGGCATCCCTCTTCATAGTTCGAATTGTGGGAACATGGCACATAAAATATTATGGCAGAAGAATGATAAAGTATCACGTCTTTATGTGAGACATTATGCATCGTGTCCATACGCTTCAGGTATAGGATCGATTGCATATGCTATAATATTTGACCGTTCTAAAATTTTCCAAATGCCTAGGGCATTAAGAGGGAAAAAGGGACTAGAATCGGTTTTGACGAAAATAATTAAACAACTATCAAACGACGATCTGAGGTTCACTGAGGATTTATTGCTTGTGAGTAGTTGGAAGTATAGTACTGAATGGAATATGTTGACATTATTATGAATAGATAAGATTCTATTAAGAATAAGTTGTCATATGGCAAATATGGAAATGTTTCCATTAATGGGAGTTGGATATTAAGAAATATGTCTAGATTAGAAACTTTTATGCGAGAAGGATGTTCAAAGGAATGTACTTTGAATGTGAGACTTCACGTCTATGGAATTGTCTTGTAACAATTTTCGATAGAATACCTTGTAATTTCACTAGTCGAGTCTTGGTGACTTTTGTGCTATGACTTTACGAAAGGATCGTTGCATAAAGTGTTAGAATCTGACATATTCTAAAAGTGGTAAGAATTTGGTATTCTTATACAAATAATAAGGATTGGGAATTGTGAAATGAGTTTCATTGGAAAAGTTTTTCAATTGATCTATTTCACAAAGTATGGACCATAGGAAACCAAAGTGTGCATGCTTGGAGCATGGGACAATTGTGGTTATAATTCGAGTAATAAGTTGATTTTCTGAAACAGTAAGCAATGAATAATGAGTAATCAATATGGTGTTTAAATAAAAGTGTTTTATTTACGCTCAAAAGTTTTGGGGCCATATAGGATTAAGTATTATCGTTGTGTTTCATTTTGCTTGTTTTGACTTACAGAATAACTAGGTTATTCGAACCTCCACAGTCGGTCATACATTGGAAGTAGGTATGAAGGAAGACTGTCATGAATCTGTCTGTAGATTGTCTAAGTGTTTAGACATAGCACAAGTTTGCTGCAGAGTTCATGAGTGCTTTGATAAGATTAGAGTATTGGATCAAACCCACGCTCACTTCATGGTTTTTTATCATGAGTAATTGTGAGACGATAACATTGTATATTCTTGAAACCGAGACGTGTAAGTTGTTATTTGTTGGTCGGTTGCGCATTGATAATAAGAAAACGCAACAGTAACTTGGTGTTATAAAACTTATTGTTGTGTGTGATTCGATCAGTAAATGCAAGCGAGCATTTGAGTCAAAGTTTATCCATTCCTTTTACCCAAAGTGGATAAAAGCGATATATGTGGGCCTCTCGATGATTTAGTGATGACACCTAAGCGCTTGGCCAAGCCGGGACTAAGTTGATGTGTTCAATTGTAGTCTGTTGTCAGTCGTCATAAATCGGAAGTCGGGAAACAGTATAGAGAGAATGATCGAAATTCATGTCTTGTGTCTATACGATATCTTGAGAATGGAGGAATATATAATCCCTTATCTAAAGGACACGTGTATCTGATAAGATCAGAGTTGACAGCGGCTTTTGAAAGCTACGATTGCTGATCAGGTTTTGAAGTTATACAAAATAGTTATCAGACTTATCCAAGTGGGAGACTGTTGGATTAGTGTCTAAGTCCATAACTATTTTGGTATGTACTTGACCCGATTATGAGCATGGTCCTTTTGGGTTGCCTTCACCATAGCAATATGTAGGATGAATTACGAAGAGAAAGGTTTAATTATGATTTATTAATATATTATGAGAATAATATATTAAAGGAGATATCATATTGGTTAATTAATATTAGTCAAGAATTAATAAAGAATTAATTTTGTGGCTAAAAGAGATTAATTAAACTTGGGGGACTGGAATTGTAATTATAGGATAATTGCAATTGGGCTATGGATCACCTTGGAATAATAGGTTGGACGAATTCTATGGGGAAGCCCATTAGAAATCGTCCAAGGCATGTTCCAGAAGGGGTCCATGGGCTGCTTAGGGCTTAAGCAGTCAAATTAGGGTTTCCTTGTTAGATAACCCTTGAGACCCAAAAACGTGGCTATGTGTTCCTTTAGGGTTTCCAGCCATTTTTGGTGCCTCCTCTCTCCTCCCTCTTCATCCAAGTTGCTTAGTGGTGTTTGTGACTCCATTAGAGGTGCAACACTTGAGGCACTAAGCTTTCTGAAGCCAAGGAATTGATTGTTATTGCTACATAACAATCAAGGTAAGATCTAAACCCTAGTTTATATGTTAATTTGATTAATTGTGTGCTAGATGTAGGGTTTATAAGTCTTGGAAGTTTATTGCATGTTCAAAGTAGAAAAACTAGATCCAAGCAATTAGGGTTGCATGAACACCATAGGATTGATGTTATGCTCAAAACCCATCACATGCCTGCCTCCTCGTCCCTGGTCCTCACTTGATTCACTGAGTCAACCCTATACTCCCCGGGTCGTTACGGATCGCGAGTCACGGGGTAACCCGACTCTACTCGTCGAGTCCCTTATGGACTCGACGAGTTCCTCCCATGAAAACTCTCAAAAGATCTCTTGAGGTCATATCTGCTTCACCAAACAGTAGATCCATCCTTCTAACATTCAAAAGTCATGTAGAGGTGCAACCTTTACATGCATGCAACCCATATCAAGCCTCAAATGGAGAAATATCACTAGAAATGGCAACCTAGTCTCCAATTGCTTATTTTCTTGCAAAAAGGTAGAAGTTAGTGACTCTATGGACCTCTCAAGGTCCAGATCTGATATCATCAACACAAAGGGGACCTCATACTCAGTAGATCTTATAAAAAAGGGAGGTAAAAACCCTAAAATCATGAAATCTATCATATCAATACGAAATAGAAGGGATTATACCTCCAGAGACAATATCTCAAGATGATTAGCTCCAATCCAAGCTCCCTTCACGTTCTAGATGAATCCTCTCTTCTTTCTCTAGCAAAAATCACCCCAAAATGAAGATTATAAGCCCTTTCTTGCACTCAAGCCTTCCTCACTCTCTCTAGGGTTTCTCTGGAACAAGGTGGCCTCAAATGACGGCCACAAGGGCCTTTAAATAGGGCACAAGACCCAAAAATTAGGGCTTCATTTAACAGCGCGGACTCGCCGAGTCCACGCATGGACTCGCCGAGTCCCTTCATTAAATCCAGGCTGGCAGAAGCGCGATTCCACTCGGCGAGTCTGAGCGCCTACTCGCCGAGTCCCTTTCTAAAATTCAACAAAATACTTAAAATAAGATACCTGGGTATCCGGATGTTACATTAACAAAGCTCGATTCGATGTGCTTGTGGGATTTTTAAAAATGATTCGTTTTGAGGATTAAATTTTTGTTATTCATTAGGTTAGTTTAAATTTGCGCATTTTAGTGTTTTCATTGTCACCCATGCACAAATTTAGGGGGAGAAATAAACAAAAAACCAAACAAAAAAAATTGAAAAATTAAAAAATCCAAAAATATCTTGTTTCTGTTTTATTTTTTTCAGAAAACATTCAAAAATCCAAAAACATTAAAAATTCAGAAAAATCAAAAATATTGTCGCTTTCAGTTTTGCTTGTTGATATAGTACTGGGAAGTGATATTATCAAGTGATAACAGGCAATCTGAGTCTGCGTAACGTACCCAAAGTTGAAGGGTCTATGCTCTGGGTTTGATGCGTTGGTAGGCACGAAAGATTCTAAATGGACATGACTAGGCAGAGTTGAACTTAAGGAATTCATAGACTTGACAATCTTGACCTAGTTAGATCCGTTTAGCCTGACAATACGACGCTTGGATAGGTTGAGCAGGGAGATATATATGGGAATCTACTGGTCACATTAAAGAACCTGTACTTGGAACCGTGGATTAACTTTTCCTCGATGTGCGGATTCTGTCCTTAAATCCGGTATTGATAGGGCGACTGGTGAATTCCGATAAATTAGGTCTGTAGAAGGTTATATTCTTTCTTTCTATCTGTTAGTCATATGTTGCCTCCTCTGCATGATCGAAAGATCCGACCTGGAATGTAGCATATGCAACTCTATCTCTCTGCATCTTCTATCTATGCAATTCTTTCTGTCTGTTAGCCATATACTGTCTCCTTTGCGTGACTCACAATCCGACCTGGTACACAGTATATGCACCATTCTACTTCTCAATCCCTCTAAAACTTCAGTTAGTCCTATGTTCCACCCTCTGCGTGATTGGAAGAGATCCGACCTGGGTGTATAGCGTATGTATTCTAAATCTATCTTCTATCTTAATAATTGTCTGGTCACCCGATGTAAGGAATATTCTGGAAGTCCTTGATTACTGGAGCATATCAGGAAGCGGGAAACATGTTCTGGTACAACTAAAACTGAACATTTACAGATTTTCTGTAGATCTTGCTGCTCAATTTAGGTGGACAACAATATCCATGGTCGTCGTCAGCTGAATGGTCCTTAAGAAATATTATCTACGAACTTAGGATCGCTTTGTCTTATAATTAATAGTATGTCCTAATTTTGTCATAATTTCTCGTGTTTAAGTGGACCACAATACCGGCGATCAACCAGACAAAGACGTGAAGATAGACGGTACCGACAAGTGGAGTAAGGTGGTCTAACAACTTTGATCCCAGTGTCACAAGATAATTTTCAGTGAATTTTGAGATAAATTTTGTCTGTGTTTATTCTAATTTTATTTTTATTTTTATTTTTTGTTTTAATTTTATTTTTATAATTGTCAAAAATTTAATTTTTAAATCTTTTAATTCTTAAATTTTAGAAATTAGTTTATTTTATTTTTAGTTTAATTTTAATTTTATTTTTATTTTAATATCCTCAAAAAGTTTTATTTTTGAAAATTTAATCGGGATTTGAACTGTGCATAATACTGTGTGGGAGACAGATAAACTCTAAGAAGGTATAAAAGGTTGGGTTTACTGCTGTAAACCCTTTTCACCTTCCTTTTCTCCTTGCGGCCGCAAACTCTTTCTCTCTCTACTCTCTCTCATCCTCGAAATTTTCTGTGAGATTTTGCGAAATCAGTAAGTTCAATTCGAAGGTATGCTAAAACGGACTGGGGAAAAGCTATTTGTTCATCGATTCGACTGAAACTGGAGGATTAATCGTCGTTTATGTGTTCGTCGGCATTTACGGTTTGGGGAGGGTTTACGGTTTGGGGAGATTCAAGAACCGTAAACTCCTTATGGGCTTACGACCGTAAACTCCTTTTGGGCTTACGACAGTAAACTCCTCTGAGTTTACGACCGTAAACTCAGTTTACGGTCAGGTGACCATTGCAATGGGTTTACGGCCGTAAACCCACTTTGGACCGTAAACTCAATGTTTGACCAATATTGATCGTAAACTCCAATTTTTTTGATCAAAATAATTTTTTTTAAGGCCAAAATAAAATTGTTTAATTAAGAAAACTTAAAGCTTTAATTGTTTAAATACTTTGTTTTCTTACTTGGCCTGGTTTAGTGCAGATCAATGGCGAGTCTTAAGTTTGCTGACATGCATAACCTGGCAATTGTGTTGGATGAACCTCCTGTTGCTCATGGAGATTTCAGATCAATGATCTACTGACTAAGAGAATGCTGCCTGGCTTGTGCTATCACTGTGAATCCAATCATTTATCAGAACATTGTCAGGGAGTTCTGGTAGACGACCAAGATGTCAAAAGACAATGGTGCGTTCGCTGTTAAAGCTGTGGTTAAAGGATGCAAGATCATAATCACTGAGCAGTATATCAGAGAAACATTGCTGATCAATGATCAACCCGATTTTCCTACTGAAATTGGGATGGATGATGTTCAAAAGGTTCTCAAAAGGATGGGATATGAGGGCATCTACCCTCCCACGGTGAAGAAGCTTTTGCCTCCCTACTGGAGATTTTTGGCGCATGTGTTCGTGAGCTGTATCTCGGGAAGGAGATCAAGAGCTGATGAAATATCTCTCAGGAGCACAGGGGCAATCGTTTCACTGGCTGCTGGCATCAAATTCAACTTCTCGAAGTTTATTTTGGATGAGTTCTTGGTAAATATCAACGCTATAAGCCGGGAGACCAGAGATGCATTCTTGCTATACTGAGATTTATTCAGATGTTCATCGACAACCAATTCCCAGAGATGATCAAAGATGGTGACAAGCTGGATATAAAGTCATTAGGCCCACACACGATTGGTCTCATCAAGCAGAATTCAAAGGGCAATGTCGTCTTCCAAGGCTTACATCCTCTCGTGAAATTCGGAAAATTTGCTAAAATAGATGAATCTTCCGAATCTCATGGAACGTCTGACAAGATTTCTTCTGAGCCCACTTCCTCCGAGAGAGTTGTTTCTGAAGATGTCATCACAGTTTCAGATCATGATGAAGAAGAAACTCCAGCTGTTAATGCTCAAGTAGCTGAGGAACACGAATTGACATCTGTTCAGGTACAAGGAGATTACAATGAGGGGTCTGGAACGGAGACTGATTTGTACGAAGGCCTTGATCTCACATGATTCGATAACGATGAAATTCCTCTCAACTTCGGTAGCAATGAAGATTTCATGACCGGCGTAAACCTCAACACATTGCTTGAAAATATCAATGAAGTTGCTCATCCAGCAACGGAGATAAGGGAAAAAGAAGACGTTCTCGAAGCCACGCCTCCTCCTACCAATCCAACGGCAGAAATAGCAATTTCTATGGTGACAGTGTCAGGGATTCCTCCCCTTGATAGTGTTTTACCTACATCTGAGACTTTGGAAAGTGATCACCCAACTACACAGGTCTCTCAACCTCTAACAAAAAGACGAAGACTTGACCCTAGACAGGGAATTCTTGACTCGGGTACACTTCAAAGTTTTACAGCTCCACCAACAACAACTCCTGTTATCGTTTCATCTGAACCTGTCAGTGAAGGTCCTAGTACCTTCTATGAAGCTGGTGGATCTTCCTTCCCCATGGATTTCTCTCCTCCCAGGCCAGAGCATGATGCTGCCTCGGTTAAGTTTGCCAGGCTTTTGGCCAGAGAACAACTCACAACGCCTCCCTCACATGGCAAAGGAATTTCTATTGGAGGTGGCAGCTCAGGAGAAGAGAATCCTTCACTTCTTGGACTCCAGAAAGAGATCGATGCTCTGAATCAGAAAAATGTTGATTTAGATCAGAGAAATATTGAGTTGGATATCAAGGTCGCAGACCTTCAGACTGAGAATACAAAGCTCAATATTCAAGTGGCCGAACTTATCGAAGACAAAGCTCTGAAGTCGAAGCAAATTACTGACCTTCAGACGTATTTCGGCCTGTTGACTGCCAGTTACTACGATCTTAAGAAGAAGCTGGAAGAAAACTTTGGCGACAAATTCAAGTCATCTGTTGACGAGCCAAAGATCTATCTTCCTGATCAAGATACTCCCATAGTTCCACAACCTACAAGGACGACCACCATTGTTAACCGTTTTGAAAAAGAACCGGCTCAGGCTCCAAGTGTAGTGGCATTGAAACGCGCTAAATTGGCCAAGTCAGCTGAAAAGGGTCAACTTCTATTCAAAAGGAGCGCAGATCATAGTGCCCCCTGGGATCAACCACAGATCACCGTTACGGATCTGGGCGAATATCGTTTCAGAGACGTTTATGGTGATAGGTCATGAATCATCTCATGGGGATTCCATGACACTATGAATATGTTTATGGTGAGAAGAAAGAGCGACAATACTGAATTATACAAAGATGCTCACGATTTTCATTCCTTTACTAGGATTGATCTTACGAAGCTGCTAATGCTCCTTTCTCAAATCCATCAAACAATCCTAGGGTGACTCAGTTCAAATCTGTTTTGGAAGATCAAGTATCTAAGGGTTTCCCTTCAATGAAAACTGCAGAGTCTATTATCAAGATTTACCCTAACGTTATTAATCCCAAAACAAGTCAGCCTCTTCGGTCAGCGATGTGGCCTGTTACTGCTCAAGTAAAGCAGATCCCCGTTCTTCAAAATTATCCAGATGGATCTCTTGCATCCATGCAATACTGGGTGTTTGATGAATCTGCTGCTGCTGCTGTCATCAAGCTTAAAGACGATTGTATCCGCTTGTATGACAAGAGGGATTTGCTTCAATTTGGCAAGTGGGACATACATCAGCTCTCCATTCATCAGATCAAGGTGGCTGAAGACATTTTTGAGCCCATTGCAAAGGAATACACTTCGATGGTTGCTGAGATTATCGAGAAGGAGATGTGGAACGGAGCTATGGGAAAATCAGATGTGCTGGTGGTCGACAAAAGCTGAGTCCAAGCTAGCACCAAACCAAGGGGGAGATTGAAGGGTCTAGTTAATGGTTTGGTCTAGGCTTTCATTGTATTTTGATCAGTAGGAGTCTGTAATACAGTTTGTGAGTTGTTTATGTGTTTTTGGTCAGAAAGTGTGTTTGTGACCGTAAATAGAGTTTACGGCCGTAAACACGTTTACGGCCGTAAACCCAGTTTACTGTCGTAAACCCTGTTTGCGGTCCTGTCTAGTATAAATAGAAGAGGTGTAGGTCATTGTGTGGTTGTTGATGCCGTTGCATTTACATAGTGTTCCATCGAGTTGTACCTGACGTTTTTCTGAATATAAACGTGTGCAAGCTCGATTTCTTTTCTTCTTATTCTTCTATCTGTGATTGTTTGTTGCTTGATCATTGGTAAAGATCCTTTTCAGGACCCTACATACTCAATTTGGCATTGCTCTGAATAGGTAGCTCTCCTTTCTTGGAATTTTCCATACTAAAACATTTTAGTACCTTGTCCAAATATGTACTTTGACTAAGTCCAATTAGCCTGTTCTTTCTATCTCTCAAAATTCGTATCCCGAGAATATAGGCTACCTCTCCTAGATCCTTCATAGCGAAACACTTTCCAAGATAAGGTTTTACTTCTTGCAAGGTTGAAATGCCATTTCCCATGAGTAGTATTTCATCAACATACAACACTAGAAAAGTTACTATATTCTCACTTAGGGATGAGCAAAGGAACCGACCCGAACCGGACCCGGCCCGGGAACCGAAGTCGGCCGAAATTAAGAACCGAACCGGACCGCCGGTTCTACCGGTTCCCGGTTCCTACCGGTTCTTACCGTGTCTTCAATGTTGGAACCGGTCCTCGAGAAATAGAAACATACGATTCCAGTTTTTGCCGGTTCCATCGGTTTTTACCAGTTCCACCAGTTCCCGGTTCCAAAAATCGACAACAATATCGTCCCGATCCCGGCCCGACCGGTTCCATCGGGTTCCGGTTCCGGCTGGTTCCCCGGTCCATATGCTCATCCCTATTCCTCACTCCTAGAAAAACCAAATTCTTTGACTTTTTCATGGAAGCAAAGATTCCAGGTACGAGATGCTTGTTTCAATCCATAGATGGATTTCTAAAGCTTGCACACTCTATTGGGAAAATTTGCATCAACAAAACCATCTAGTTGACTCATCTAAACATCTTTAGCAAACTTCCCATTAAGGAAAGTGGTTTTAACATCCATCTGCCAAATTTCATAATCATGAAAGGCAGTTATGGCAAGCATTATCCTATTAGAGTTTATCTTAGCCACTAGTAAGAATGTGTCATCATAGTCAACCCCATGGGTTTGAGTAAAGCCCTTCACAACCAGTCGTGCCTTGTAAGTTTGCACATTTCTAGCCATGTCGGTCTTCTTCTTGAAGATCCATTTGCAATCAACCGTCTTTCGACCAGGTTGTTGATCAACAAAATTATAAACTTGGTTACCATACATGGACTTGATCTCGTTGTCCATTGTCTCTTTCCATTTGGCTGCCTCAAGGCCTGTCATTGCTTCCTTGTAGTTAACTAGCTCATCCAAATTTAGCAGTGTTTGATCACTGATAAACGTATCACCATCTAACATTATATGGAAACCATAGAACTCAGGTGGCATGCTAACTCTACTGGAATGATGAAGAGGTAATGAAATGTCAACTGGATAAATTGGAAATTCTTCCTCTGGTTGAGTGCTAGTTTCTTCTAAGGTTCCTTCATTGGTTGACTCTTGAATCTCATCAAGGTCAATGGTACTCCCACTGTCCTCTTTGCATATGATCTCTATCTCTAGAAAGACTCCTCTTCGTGCTACAAAGAGCACGTTTTCACTAGGTCTGTAGAACAAATATCTAAAGGACTTTTGTATGTAGCCAATGAAAATACATCTCTCACTTTTGGCTTCTATCTTGTTATGAGTCTCTCGTCTAACGAAAGCTTCATAACCCCAGACTTTGATGTGTGCTAACGAGGGAACTTTCCCCGTCCACATCTTGTGAGGTGTTTTGGCAACCTCTTTAGTAGGGACAAGATTGAGGATGTGGGTGGCTATCTCTAAGGCATACCTCTATAAGGAAATGGGAAGAGTGGATCGACTCATCATGGAATGAACAATGTCGAACAAGGTTTGATTGCACATCTCAGCCACACCATTAAGTTGTGGTGTCCTATGAGGAGTTAATTGTGAAACTAGTCCACATTCCTTGAGGTAGTCATTGAACTCGAATTAAACCATTCAAATCATCAAAAGAGTAGCGGAAATCTTCTCTAAACAATGCATGAAATGAAATAATGTTTCGTGTTATTTCTGACGAATAGCAACAATCAATTAAACTAATCCTAACATAACTACTAAGAACAAGCTGATAAGTCCTAATCTTGGTAACAAGAGAAGATCACCTATTTCCCATGATCAGAATCATCCTCCCATGCTCCACCTCCTCACTTTCTTTTATCCACTGCAAATCAGAACAAATGTGAAATCCACATCCTATATCAAGGACACAAGAATGAGTAGATCGTGAGTTATTAGTTTGAATAGTGTATGTACCTACCGAAGATGACTTCACCTTTCCATCCTTGATGTCTTGAAAGTATTTGGGGAAGCTCCTCTTCCAATGGCCCTTGTCATTGTAAAAGTAACAAGTAACCTCTTTGGGGTCACTAACAACTGGAATATCTAAGTTGGGCTTTGCCTTTGGCCCATTGCTTGATTACCCTAGGCCTTGTTCTTCCAGTTAGCTTTAGGAGTAGCCTTCCTTTTCTTCCCTTTGACCTTTTCAATGGCGTGAACGGGAGTATTAGTAGGAGGGGCTGAATTATTCCCCTTCAATCCCGACTCAACAGTCTATAGCAAGTTGTGGAGTTAGGCCAATGTGGTTTATATGGTGTTCAAATGATAACCTAATATAAACTGATCATAACAACTTGGCAAGGAGTTTAAGACCATGTCTATAGCCAACTCCTCGTCAAAATGCACATTGAGCTTAACCAGGCGCGCCACATATCTTTGAATTCTCTGCATGTGGTTGCAATTAAACTCTCCTTCTTTCATCTTGCAAGCCACAAGGGACTTGACCACTTCAAATTTCTCTGACGAGATCTCTTATGGTACTTTTCCACAAGTTCATTGTTGTTAGGCGTGTCAAACCCAACAAATAAAGGGGTACAATTGACTCCTTAAACACTACTACTATGCACTAAAAACGTAGTACAAGGTAAGTAGGGTCGATCCACAGAGACACGGGACAAGTGTTTATACCTTTTTGTGTAAGGTACAAAAATGGTCACAGAATGGGGGGAATTTATAAGCAATGATTTAAACTATAGAATAAAGCAATAAGTAAATGATTGATTAAGTGAAATAAGTTCAAGATTTGTAAGTGCTCCAACTCTATGCAAGACAAATTAGCAATATGATTCCATGGATGACAAGATATTTGTTTAATTCTATCTAAGTTGGTACTTGAAAGTGTTAACAAGCTCTAACACTTCCCATTCACCACAATAATTAACCAAAACAAGCTCTTTGATTAATCCTAACCTTACCAATCTAATCTAAACAAACTCTTAGAATTAGGTTGAAAGATTGCATTAAACTTTATGTGAATGTTCCCAACAACACTCAATACTCCTCATAAGCTCGGGAGCATAAGAATGTGTGAATAAGATTTACACTAAATTCATTCAATAGAAATCAGTTTAGTGCTTGTTACCTAGTCCAATTTACAAAACAATTACGGATTTTGCAATTAGATAACTTGAATGATCTAACCCTAATTCAAATGGCCAATAAGAATCACAATTAGAATCAAACATTCGATTGAAACAAAATCAAATTCACTAGATAGAAAATTGAAAGAAAACATCAAGTCATATGATTGAAATCACAACTAGAAGTCAAGACATAAAGTTGGAGAATCTAGGGTTCTAGCCACTCATGACTAGAACAAGATCACAAATCTAGAAAATGAAATTAAAGTTCTTACAAAATGAAATCAAATGTTCCCAAGTGTTAATCTACTTCCAAAAGCCCTGAAAATCGCCTTCTCTACTCCAAAAGTCGACCCCCCAAAGAAAAAAGTCGGTTCCCCCCTTTAAAAATGGTGAAAAACTGCTTTAAAACCCGCATTTACGTTTACACGGCCCGTGTAAATTAAAGGGTGCAATTTACACGACCGTGTAAACAAGAAAAGTAGAATGCTCCTGTATATGCGTTTACACGGCCCGTGTAAATTATAGGCTTCCATTTACACGGCCGTGTAAACTCCTGTAAAACCAAAATCTTCATTTTCTTCATAACTTCCTCCTCGATGCTCCAATAGCCCTGAAATTTTACCCTCAACTCTTTTTAACCTCCTAAAGCAAGATCCAACCTCCAAAAGTCCCTGAAATATTACAAAAGTGTGTGAATGGAATTGCATCATGAATAATCCCGAAAATATGCAAAATACATGAGTTTAAACCTAAATGCTATGTACTTTTATGAAATAAAGCTACAAAATGGGTACATGAAATGCACCTAACAATTGTTCATCTCAAATGGCTAGTAGTCCTCATAGAACCTCTGAAATCAGGAGTCATTATGGCGACCATGATGCAAGCAACTTTTGTTGCATCATCGTAGTTTTTTCTAGAAGAGGCTAGTTGTTCTGGAGTTGCAGTGGCTTCATCGACTTCAACGAGTTTTTCTTCCAGGACATATTCTATGCCCTTGAATCGAAGAGCCATTCTGATGTTGTGCATCCAATCATTATAGTAGGAGTCATCAAAGGTTACTTTAAACACGATAGAGAGAAGGGAGAAACCCGAGTGGTGGGTAGATGATGATGATGGAGCAGTGACATCAAAAGGAGTAGACATCTATAGAGAAAAAGAATAGTTTTAGTTAGATGAAAATTATCCTGAATATTTTAACCCATAATAAATGATTAAGGCTATGATCCAAAATAACAATTCACAACTAAGAATAGGGATGCCATAATGTTATTGCAAATTTATGAAGGTAGGCAAAAGCATTTTACCAATTTCGAAAAGTGAAATTCCTAGATCTTTTGAGATTCATTGAATTTATCAAAGACATGTTTAATCTCATATTATGCTCTACTATTTGTGTCTAGGATACCGAGGATCACAAACTAGATGTGAATAACCATACAAATATGCTTAGCACTCTCAATGTCATTTATCATCTTATTTTAATGTGTCGTTTAACCATGCGCACTCTATTAATCAACAATAAGTTTTGAGATGCCCATTAGTACTCTTTATAGTCACTATTAATGTGCCATTTAACCACACGTGCTCCACTAACAATTTTAAAGTATAATGTGCAATTTTATGGATTAGCATGCTTTTCATATTTTCCTAAAGTAAGTAAGAGTGGGTTTGATAAAAGATGTTTTAGTTACTTTAATAGCATTATACTTTTAATTAAGTTAATGTCCTATCAGATCCGTCCTGCTAACAACCCTCCACCAAACAAGGAAGCTGTGGGTGAGAGTGGACACCCATTCAACTACCATTTTATAGGCAGTTTCGTTATACCCCCCTTATAGTTCGGCTTTGTGGATGAGACATACTAGAGATCCGACTGAATTAGTCTTATACATATAGTAATTAACTTTTATTATTATATATAGAAGGTGTATTTTAAAACCTTTTAAAAAATACTAGGTTTAATTCACAAATTGAAATTAATAGAATTAATTCAGTTTAAATTGCACCAATAAGGATTAACCAATTTATTTACTATTAATCAATTAATCAAATAAATTTTAATCCTAATCCAATACCCTCTAATTTTGAAATTAGGTTTTGGGATTTACCTAACCAATTTTCAGGCATTTAAAACTAATAATTATCAAAAACAAGGAAACCCTACCAAAACCCTAGCAATTTTCAGAAAGCAAAGAAGGAGTCTAGGGTTTCTAAAACTCTTTCCTAAATAAAAAACCACAAAGAAGGGTTTTTGATCTTATTAAACTTTGTGCATGATCGCAGAGAACTTGGCTCTGATACCATTGATGGGTTTTATAGATAACAAAAATCATATTTTTGGCGGAAAACAGAAAACCCTAAATTTGCATACACCCTAAAGGATCTATGTTCTCACTATGATATGCAAAAAACAATTTCAATTCAAGAACCCTAAAGTACATTGCTATTTTCAAAATTGGAGAAAGGTTATTAAAAACTTAACTTTTAGTTTATTATAGTAAATAAACTTGAACTCCTTTGTAGAACTTCAGAAAGCCAGCACCAGAAATCTCGTGCCTCTGATGGCTCACACCCAAACACTAGAAGTTGGAGGATATTGAAGAGAGAGGAGAGGGGAGATGATTTTTGGAATTCCTTAGAGGAATAATGAGTGAAGAAAATATGAGGCATAAGGATCCTTTATATAGGTGATTAGAAGGGCTTGGATAACGCAGGTTTCCTTGGATAAGCCTTATCCATTTTCTTTCCCCCCCCCCCCCCAAGTTTCCATAGAGCCCAAGAAAAACTCTAGAAACTCTAGAACCAATCTAGAATTCGCCCACCCTTCTTCGGAGGTTCTAGAATTGGTCGATGCTCAATATTTTGAACATTGTCAGCTTTAGTCCTTCCACTTTTAATTATTTCAATTAATCCGAAAATTAATTCCAATTAATTTCTGATTAATTTATAATTAAACAATATAATTTCAAATTAATATATTTTTATCAAAAACATTTTAATAAATTATTTATTTTGATTTCTAATTAATTTATTAATCATAATATAAATTAATAATTTTGTCTTTCTCTCCAAATAACATTCCATTGAGGGCAACCCAAAAAGACATTGCTAATAATTTAAGTTTATAATAATTTAGTTAATGGCTTAGACACCTAATCCAATATTTTCTAGGTTTATTTCCAGTAGTTTAATGATCACTATGTTGCTCTTTATATGATGCTAAATCTCTGATAAAGTGTGGGGATTTTTTGCTCTTATTTTTTATGAAAAAGTTATGGTATTGGAAATGATTTGCTTTTGTTCTAACATTTATATTATTGTGTGTGAGCAGGAAGCATATAAAGTAGGTGTTAACGTATCCCCCATGGGAATGTCAAAAAAGAAGTCAAAATAACACCGGGCTCGGCCTGGTCACAACCCAGTCTAAAGCCAAGTCCGGGCCTTCGCCAACGCGAAGAGCGCTGATATGGCGGTTAAGGTGCATAGTCGCGCCTTAACCCCTTCTCTAGGAAATTGTACCCCTGCAATCGTGGGACCAATCAGAGAGTCCCACTCGCCCATTAGACGACAACCATGATCTTCGTAAACGTTTGGGAGATCTCCTTCCTGCCAATGAGAGAATGAGGCAAAAGACATGACAGAGGACCCTCCAATATGGGTCCGCCACGTCGGACCTCACAAGGGAATCCTCAACAGAATCAGTTCAGGGACACGCCTCTTAAACAGGTATAAAAGGATCCTTTTTCCTCATGAAGACGAGGACGAAATTCTCTCTTTTCTTTAATGAACTACCATCTCTCTCAGATCTCATACTAACTTGATCGTCGGAGTTTCGTCTCGGGAACTCCTCTCGGACGTCGACTAACAATCTATTTCCTATTTTGTATTGTGATATCAGGGGAAGTTATCTTCATGGGGTTCACCGTCAATCTCGACCCAATCATCTCCGACATATCACAACGTTTGGCGCCATCCGGGCGTATCTCTAGAACGATACATCCACGCAACAAATTCAACGAGCAACAATGACAGGCGAAATCCCAATACTGTTTGGAACACTGGAAAAAAGCCCGCTGCGTCCGATGCAGGCACTAGAAGGAGGGCAAACTTTCGTTCAGGAAGGGCACACATCAAATCGCAGTCTAGTTTCACAAACGCCATCTAGTTCTGTAGTACAGACGGCAGCAACCCTCACGGCCAGCCTCTGGCGCCCAATAGCCAACACAATTCCACAAGTGGCGATCGTAACCACAACTCCACAAATCGTCACAACGCAACAAACAGAGATCCTTGTTTCACAACAACAGTCTCTCCCACTTACCTCCGGCACCGGGATGTGGATGCCACACACCATTCAACCACAACCATAACCACAATATTCCCCAATGGTATACCCGCAAGCCACCATGGCAGGTTTGCCCCACATGCCGATATATGTACAACAACCACCGATCCTTAACACGTTTATACAACACACCCCAATTCCAATCCCTGCATTGTCCCAGCCGCAAACCACAGGCGTCCAGATCTCGACAAGCCAGGGATCCAACCCTTATGAGTCCAACGTTCAGTTCCCAATACAATCCGAGTTTTAGCCCTTCATGGCAACGTCTCAATCGTTTACTCCATACGTGCAGCAGTATATAGGAGCAAGCCCGCATATGGCTCCTCTGGCAGGGCAATACGGAATCCAACAATTTGGTTCGGTGCCAAATCTACCGCAGTATCAGCCATACATCTCGCCAGCGGCCATTCATTACCAGATGTATGCAAGCCCGTACCAAATGCAACAACACATGGCCTATGGAGATATGTGATACTCATACATGGACAACCCCATGCGAAGCACCAGCTCTAATTTTAGCCACGAGCTGTTGTAGTACGAGATTCAGCACACGACGATGATCCCAAACACGCCCAAATACGATGGTACTATAGACCCAGACGACCAAATTGACAATTATGAATGGACGATGACATCCCTTAAGATGGATCATCGCTTCACCTGCTCTTATTTTCCTTGCACCCTAACCGGAAATGCAGGCAAGTGGTTCAAATGTCTGAGGCCGGGCAACATCTCCAGTTTTGAGCAGCTGAAATACCTTTTCCTCAACAATTTCATGCAGTTGAGGAAAGGCAAGGGGGATGCTAATTCTGTAATGGCATGCAAGCAGAGAGAGGGGGAATCGATTCGTGAGTATTATGATCGGTTCATGCTAGCCACCTTGAATGTTTGTGACAACCCGTAACTTTTATCTTGAACACTTAGTCAATTCAATCAATGTTAAACTTGTTCTGTTGACTTCTTGTACTGTTTAAGGGTCCATTTAAGCGTTCTAAGCTTGAGTATAGCCAAGGTTGAGGTTAGGAATGAGTCAGCAAGCCGTAGGGTGACAAAACCGGGCCACACACACCCTTAGGGGGAGTGTACGGCCGTACACATGGGTGTGCAGCCGCACACTCACCTCTTGGCCGCATACTCACTTCTAGACAGCACACCCACCCCTATATAAAGGGTAGACCCCTTTCCTTTCATTCCTTTAACACCACTTCTCTCAAGCTTCTTCAACCACAAACCCTCCCAAGGTTTCAAAAACGTGAGTAATCCATCCCTTAGCTTGTTGTGCTTGAAGAACCACTTAATCTAAGCCTTGAATCATTGAGTCCTGTCATGTTCTTCATCTCTTTGAAGGAGTGCGTCCGCACACCCACATAAGGTGGTCTCACACTCCTAAAAGACCCTCCGAAGTGAGAGTTGGACTTCCATCTTCGAGTTAGACATGACCATAGCCTTGCTGCACCTTAGAATTGGTGTTTTGGACACAAACATGTAGGGTGTACGACCGAACACACCCTTGCGCGGAAGCACACTCATGTATGAGGTAGCACACTCCCTTGTGCGGAAGCACACTCATGTGTGTGCGACCACACACACACCCTAGGACCACAAACTCATTTCTAAGACCCTAAACTTGTACTACAACTAAGTATGGACCTAGAACACTTCATGGATGCAAGTATGGACCTTGAAAACACCTCAAAGGCACCTTCCATCATGAGTGTACGGCCGCACACCCCTTGGGCCGCACACCCATGGCCACACATACCTTTAAGGTGGCCATACACCTCCCTCATGCAATCCTTTAAGGTCCTAGCACGTAGTGCAAGTAGTACCAAGTCCCTAGAGTGGTTCCTCGTCATATCTAGTAGCGATATACCTTCATTTGACATCCTTTATGTGTCATTACTTGTTAATTAGGATCAAATCGTGTTCAAGGCTTCACTTGAACATTCGACATCCCTTTTCGATCCTTCATTCAAATCGCACGAGGTGAGTTCATACCCCTACATTTTCCGTGTTTTTAATGTTTTCAGGGGAGAATACAAGGCAAACTCGAAGTACTTTATTAAGTTTTAAACTTATTAATACAGTCCAACGATTTCCACGTTTAATAACATATTCGAATACTTTATCCCTTTTTGTAATATGTTGAGCATAAAGGAAACTTTATTTTGAAATTCTAACTTCATAGCTTTCAGAAAGGTTTTTACAAAGCATTTTCCATAAAAATTCTAATAAACTATAATGGGTATAGTTTGGAATAACCCTCTAGGCAGTTTCTACCAAACCAGATTTCATGGATGAATATATATAAACTATGGCAGATTTAATTTATGTTATATATTTTATCAGGAGTATGAAGTACTGTTATTCAAGGATAATTATTGTTTTATACTGTTTCTCGCTAGTAAAGTAGATTATATAGAATTGTGAGGCTCTACTTCAATACTGTACCCTTAGGTGTACAAGGTTAAATCCTAACTCAGTATAACCAGAGTCTCCTGGAGGGAGAGTGTGAGATTTGTGAATAGATCTATTCAGGACTGACAATCCCACACCAGAACTGCTAGCTACAGTTAGCCAGGCATGCCTGTGGTGGACAAATGTCATTTAGCTTAAACGCCTGAAGAACGTTATAAAGGTCTCTAGGTCATATCAAGTATGGTTATACGACTCGCAAATAAGTATAAACTAACTTTGGTTTACGGACTCTCTTCTTCATTTGTTTTGTTTTGAGTAATAAAACTACTTTTACATATACAGATAGTAATCAGGGATTTCTAAACTTACAACTCTACCTCTAGGACGGATAACCTGTTTTAGGTAAAATATAGGATTTTCCCGAGATAACACCGGCTTTTCTAAAACTGATGATTTATTATTCTACTAACGGATATTCATATTCATTCCATGACCCCTTGGATTGTGCATATCTAGTATGAACCGAGAAGTCATGGAAGGAATGGGTTTTCAAACACGCTTTTCATAAGAAAATATAGGAATTTCTCGAGGAACACTTTTCAAAAGGATTCAATGAACATTTTCCTACCGAAACTAAATGCTTATGAACTCACCAGCTTTATGTTGATATTCTTTCAAAACTGCTTGTATTCTCAGGGAATTAGTAGACAGGTACTTCCAGGAGTTCGGAGAAGTCGGAGCGTTAGAGTCACGTCTTTCCATTTTACTTTTGATATGAACAAAACTATGTATTAAACAATGTAAACATTTTTCATATATGTATTCAATGTCTGGTTGTGTTTACTATGCTAGCTATGATACAATTGTTGTGATACTACGCATGACGTCAACCACCCCCGAACGTTTCCGCCGTTCCAGTTTGGGGGTGTGACAGATTGGTATCAGAGCCCTTGTTTATAGCGAACTAAGTATACCGAACCTTACATGGTATACAACTATAAATACTAAGGGGCCTAAGTGCTCTAAACTAAAAGTATACTTTCAAAAATATAAGTATTTTTATAACAAAGTATATAAGTATACCCGAGTACCAGAATCCGTGTAATAAGTTGAACAAAACAAAAGTATTTGGATGTTGAACATCGCGGTTAAACCTGGGCAGTTATGTAATCATGTCTAGGATCAATATAGCCTGATCAACTATATTCATTCGAGACATGACCAACATGTGCTTGGGAGTGACTATGGTGTTGCAGCAAGCCTAAAACTTACCTAGATACCAGACGAGTTCTAGAACCAAACATAAGGATTAAAATACTATAGGAGTATTTTAGGATGCTATAACAACCGAACCGGAAAACTTACCCAAAAATCCATTCTTCAAGAATCAATCATGTAACTATAATACATTGGATGTATTATAGATTCGATACCTATTAACTATCCCTTACCATCACCTCGCGTAGATAACATGGTTGGATTCCATCTTCCTGGCGACCCGTACTTTCCCAGCCGAGGAGATGATGGATGGATCGAGCCAGAGCCAGAAGGGAACCATGAAATTCCTGTGGACGATGACTTTGCCGAACCATTCCCTGAAGAGACTGACTCGGAACCCGAAGTCGAAAACCTACCTCAAGTAACCCCAATATTAAACCCTAACCCTCAAGTTAGATTCCAAGATACAACGCCTATGTGGGTCGAGAGTTTGAATAGGTGGAGCCACGAGCAAGGCCAACCCCTCCCATACGACGGAAACCGCAACTTCTACAATCTGAACGAAGGAGGCCCCGCGGACAGGGCCCTTCCAATCCTGATACGCCGAGTGGCTCACAATGTGGAGCTAGGTGTGGCAACCCTTCAGCGAACCATGGAGCTCGAAGCGGATTCGAACACCAACACAGATTGCTTATGCGAGAGCAATCCATGCCATCGAGATTGCTCATGCGAGAGCTGCAAGGAACAATGAAGCTCTGCAGCGAGAGTTAGCTACAACCCGAGCCGAGGTCATAGACCTCCGAGCTCGCCAGTCAGAGTACGAGAGACGCCTGCTTGGTGTGGAACGCCAGCTGGCCGAATTAAGGTTTCACTTGAGGGGTACCCGTCGCCGATAGGGGGATACTCTGCTCGTCCTTCCTTTTTGGTCTAAGGAATGAATTTCATATCTATGTTCTGAGTAGTTCTTTTCCGTAAACATCTCTGTCTTTCCTGTTGCCAAGATGTCCTCTGTATTAGTATGATTTAGAACTACTTTTAGGTCGAGGTTTCCGAAATATGTGCAATCTCAGTTTCAGTATTAGTGGCAACAAGCATTTATCGGTTAAATATTATCTGTAACATCCCAATTTTCAGGACCAAAAATTTCTTTTTAATTAACCAACACATAAAAACATTCATAAGAAAATACTGCGAAAACACATCATCTCATAAAACAATGTATCATGTTTGAAAACCCAAGCCATAGAATAATAACATATCAGAGTACAATCCCAGAAAACTCCAAGCGGAAACCATATGTGTGTGTGTGATGCGATGCTATGCCGCCGACTCCTTCCCCTTAGACGAAGAGGTACCTGAAACCAAAACCGAAACCGTAAGCACAAAGCTTAGTGAGTTCCCCCATCATACCACATACCATACACTATCATCGGTATCTCTCAACCGGTAATCATCATCGGTATCTTTCAACCGGTAACCAACATCGGTATCTTTCAACCGGTAATCGTCATCGGTATCTTTCAACCGGTAACCATCATCGGTATCTTTCAACCGGTAACCATCATCGGTATCTTTCAACCGGTAATTGTCATCGGTATCTTTCAACCGGTAACTGTCATCGGTATCTTTCAACCGGTAACTGGGGACTATTCCACCCCCTACCACTACCATACAACAACAAGGTACAATCATACAGTCAGGCATATCCGGGTACTAACCTACCCCACGGCCCTAAGGGCCGCTGTCAGGGATCCTAATCCCTACAATACACGTAACATATCATGCAGATAATACTCGTGACCAAAGCACATAACCAAACCAAGATAATTATCATAAAGACAATCATCTTACAAATACTCCTCTTTGGTGGGCCGGCATTGTGGCCTTAGATCCACCTCTACTGGAAGGTAACTCACCTCGATGTCGTGCAATGTTTGAATTATCCTCAGCGCACAAGTCGACTCCCCTCGACTCCTCGATCCCTACACAAGGACCTTCAAGTCAACACACAGCCAGTACAACCCTAAACAGGGTCAGTCCAAGTCTAGTCAAAGTCAACTTCAAGTTGACCCGACTCGCCGAGTTGGGCCGTCAACTCGCCGAGTCCCTCACCCTTTACTCGTCCTTATCCACGACCCGACTCGTCGAGTTGGGCCGTCAACTCGACGAGTTCCTCCCTCACATGAATATCGCATGAAACTCATCCGACTCGCCGAGTTAATGAACAAATCGTCGAGTTCACCTTCATCAGATGAACAAGTTCTGTCCTTGACTCGCCGAGTTGATGAACAACTCGTCGAGTTCATCTTCATCCTTAAGAAGATTGCCTTGGACTCGCCGAGTCTGTTCTAGCACTCGTCGAGTCCCATGAACTAAAGGGCTAAAATCACGTCCAATACATTGGGTAACTCTTCCTGTCCGATTACAACCCTTCTAACACTCAACTGGGTTCCTTTGACTCTCAACAGATATGAGGCTCAAAGCCTCGGACTCGTCGAGTCCAAGAACGGACTCGTCGAGTCAGTCATGTCCACACTCTAAATCCTTGAATTCTGATGTACAACCTTTGATCAAAAGATAGATCCAAGCTTCTATAATCGATCTAGCACGTAAAGTTACAAACTTTACGTGCTTGCATGGGACTTTGAGCTCAAAAAGACATAAAACAAGCTCTTAAGATGCATGGGGCCTTTTATGGGTGCAAAATCAGTCCCCAACTGCCTTGTGACTCCTTTAATGACGTGATTCCGAAGCTCTAACCCCCAACCATGTTTGCAATCATGGTTGGCCATCAAAAGTGGCATATAAAAGCTCTAAATCTCCCCAAAAAGGGATCTAACAAATGAAAGAGCAAGGTTCCAACTTTTTACCTTCAATGAACTATACAAGGTGCACAAACTTGGGTTCCCTTGGTCTTTACTTGCTTCCTCAAGCCTTTCTCCTTCCTTCTTAAGACCACAAGCACCAAAATCCACCAACAAGGCTTAGATTGCTTCAATAACGGCTGGGGTTTCAATGAGAGGTGTTCTGGGAGCATAAGGGACGTTGTGGCCGACATAACATTGTTTAAATAGGGTGCAAACCCTCGGATTAGGGTTTTTGTCCAGTCAGAGTCTACTCGTCGAGTCCGGGACCCGACTCGACGAGTCCATCACTTAAATCCCGCGCCTCATCCCGCTTTTACTCGGCGAGTTGGTCCTTCAACTCGCCGAGTCCAAGGCCAAAAATGCAAAAATACTTAAATAAATATACATACCAAGAACCAGGTGCTACATTATCATTGTCAAAAGTATACCTTTGATCGGTAGCATGCAAATTAAGCAATTTTATCAAGGTCCTATCACTGTTTTGTCTTCAAAACATGTATCATAGGATGTACTTAGACGATCATTCCTTTTCTCCATCGATTTCATAACAGTCTTCATGAAAAACTTCGATGTCATAATCGGCATGGGATGGTGGAGCCCCAAATCGTGCTGATGTCCTTTGCTTCGAGAAAGCGATTCGTCTCAATCTTCCCACTCGCGAAGTTCTCAATGGTTACAGTGGTAAAAATTTATTCGAACCTTCGTACATTTCCTGCACCAAAGACCAGAAGTATCTGCAAAAGGGATGCTATGCATTCCCAACTCTTGTCTCGTTGTGACGCAAAAAGTTAAAGACCTCGAAAGCATCTCCGAAGTCTGCAATTTTCTTGATGTCTTCCCCAAAGACATTCTGGGGATTCCTCCCGAGCGTCAAGTTGAATCCCGTATCGACTTGATCCACGGTGCTACCCTTATAGCTAACCCTTCATATCGTTGAGATCCGGCAAAAATGTGAGAGTTACCCAGCTAGCTCAATGAGCTGAGCAACAAGGAGTTCGTAAGTTGTTGTATGTGAACTTTATTGTGTTCAAATCTTTTCTATCCTTGCCAGGACCACATCATAGGGATGTGGTTCGAATCAATGAGAGTCAGATAGCAAAACGGGAAACCTTAGTGCATAGATAAACATTTAGGATACATCCAGAGGCAACAATCATTGCTCACAAGATTCTTTTCTTGACATGTAGCAGATCATGCCTCCGAAGAAACGTAACCAACCCACCGGTAAGACACCAATCCTCCAGATGGACTCAGCTACGTTCCAAGCTACTGTCACAGCAGCTGTAGCAGCCACCCTAGCTGTTCTTAACGCTAATGTGGGTGGAAGCGTTAATGGCAATCCAAAACTTGGTGTTAACCAATCTCAACAACAAGTGCCTAGTAGAAAGGACACACCTGATCCCCAACCTAACATCCTGAAACGAAAGCTCAAAGGAAGTTGTTCAACCCAAGGACCTACTGAGAGGCAACGAATTGGGACAGTCAGTACCCCAGTCAACCCTGTTGTTCCAACACCAACCACACCCTACTTGGGAAACCTCCCGCACTGCAGCAAATGCAACTACCATCATCATGGAGTCTTTCGAGTGCTGCATTGCACTAGATGCAACAGGAAGGGGCACACCTACCGCAGTTGTAGGACCCTAGTCAAGTTCATCACTCCGACTACCAATGTTGGGACAAGTCGAACCTGTTACCTTTGTGGGAGTGTAGGACATTTCAAAAGAGACTGCCCAACAGAGAAGAACAATGAGGAAACAGGAGGAGTCTGACCTCAGAGGATGAGGAAGCATCGAAGGACCCTGCCATGTTTTGGTATGTTTTCAAAAACTCCAATAATTGTTCATAATTGTGATTACTTTCTCGTCCGGATTAAATCACGAAATCCTTATAACGTTTAAAGCCCTAATGAGCAAATTATGATAGCTTAGTGAATACGTTAGGGTTAATTGTAGTTATACATGGCTTGTGTACAACAAGCGATCATAGAGAGATCTAGTAAGAACCATTCCATGAAAGTTCATAGTTTCAAAACATCAGAACCCTCGTGTTAGTAGTACCTGTTAACTTCGAGTCAAACACCAGAGGCATTCATCTAGGGCATCAATGTTTTAACAAAACGATTCTTCCAAACTAACTTAACGCGCGATTCTACAAATACATCCTACTTAGTTTGACTGAGTTAAGTTATACCAAAACCATTTGTCCCCGAGAAGACCCTTTTGTTTAAAATCGTTCAATCGCAAAACTCCTGTCGCTCGTAACGACAAACTAGATGCGAACTTCGAAAATTCATCTCTCTTCGAAACCCGAAAGTATTCAAGCAAAGAGTATCATCCACAAAGAAATGGACAAAGTAAGAGAACAATCCGGACAATTGTAGACACGTCGTGGGACACTCATCTACCCTTAGTTGAACTTTCTTGCATCAACGACGACCTTTCCAGCATCAAGGTTGCGCCGTTCGAAGCCCTCTATGGCCGTAAGTATAGATCCCCTCTATGCTGGGCTGAGGTGGGCGACACGCAACTAGTCAAGAGTCAAGTTCCCGACAGTACTCTCACGAGTCCTGAAATCATCCGAGAGGCGACTGAAAAGGATCGTACGAAAGGGCTATACCGATAAGAGACAAAAACCATTGGAGTTCCAGACTGGTGAACGTGTTCTTTTTGAAGGTCTCACCCTGGAAAGGCCTGATACGCTTCAGAAAGCGTAGAAAGCTAAATCCAAGATACGTTGGACCGTCTCAGATCCTTGCTAGGATCGGTCCCGTAGCGTACAAACTCCAGTTACCTCGAGCGCTTAGCAGCGTTCATCCCGTCTTCCTCGTGTTGAACCTAAAAGAAGTGTCCGTCCGATAAGACACTTGTGGTTCCCCTCGACGATATCGAGCTAGACGAGAGTCTACGCTTCATGGGGGAATCATTCAAAATCATGGAATAGGAATATAATCGAACGAAGTAACGTCACATCCCGATAGTGAAGGTCCGCTGGAATGCCAAGCGGGAACCTGAATTCACTTGGGAGCACGAGAATACAAGGAAACAGAAGTACCCCCATCATTTCTAAGTCCACGAGTTACATCTTTGTTCTTGAATTTTGGGAGGAAATTCCCTCTAACGGGCGGATGATGTGACAACCCGGAACTTTTCTCTTGAACACTTAGTCAATTCAATCAATGTTAAACTTGTTCTGTTGACTACTTGTACTGTTTAAGGGTCCATTTAAGCGTTCTAAGCTTGATTATAGCCAAGGTTGAGGTTAGGAATGAGTCAGCAAGCCGTAGGGTGACAAAACCGGGCCATACACACCCTTAGGGGGAGTGTACGGCCGTACACATCGGTGTGCGGCCGCACACTCACCTCTTGGCCGCACACTCACTTCTAGACAGCACACCCACCCCTATATAAAGGGTAGACCCCTTTACTTTCATTGTTTTAACACCTTGGCAGCACACAACACCACTTCTCTCAAGCTTCTTCAACCACAAACTCTCCCAAGGTTTAAAAAACGTGAGTAATCCATCCCTTAGCTTGTTGTGCTTGAAGAACCACTTAATCTAAGCCTTGAATCATTGAGTCCCGTCATGTTCTTCATCTCTTTGAAGGAGTGAGGCCGCACACCCACATAAGGTGGTCTCACACTCCTAAAAGGCCCTCCAAAGTGAGAGTTGGACTTCCATCTTCGGGTTAGACATGACCATAGCCTTGTTGCACCTTAGAATTGGTGTTTTGGATACAAACATGTAGGGTGTACGACCGCACACGCCTGTGTACGGCCGCACACACCCTTGTGCGGCAGCACACTCATGTGTGAGGTAGCACACTCCCTTGTGCGGCAGCACACTCATGTGTCTGCGACCACACACACACCCTAGGACCACAAACTCATTTCTAAGACCCTAAACTTGGACTACAACTAAGTATGGACCTAGAACATTTCATGAATGCAAGTATGGACCTTGAAAACACCTCAAAGGCACCTTCCATCATGAGTGTACGACCGGACACCCCTTGGGCCGCACACCCATGGCCGCACACACCTTTAAGGTGGCCATACACCTCCCTCATGCAATCCTTTAAGGTCCTAGCACGTAGTGCAGGTAGTACCAAGTCCCTAGAGTGTTTCATCGTCATATCTAGTAGCGATATACCTTCATTTGACATCATTTATGTGTCATTACTTGTTAATTAGGATTAAATCTTGTTCAAGGCTTCACTTGAACATTCGGCATCTCGTATCGATCCTTCATTCAAATCGAACGAGGTGAGTTCATACCCCTACATTTTCCGTGTTTTTAATGTTTTCAAGGGGGGAATACAAGCCAAACTCAAAGTACTTTATTAAGTTTTAAACTTATTAATACAGTCCAACGATTTCCACGTTTAATAACATATTCGGATACTTTATCCCTTTTTGTAATATGTTGAGCATAAGGGAAACTTTATTTTGAAATTCTAACTTCATAGCTTTCAGAAAGGTTTTTACAAAGCATTTTCCATAACAATTCTAATAAACTATAATGGGTATAGTTTGGGATAACCCTCTAGGCAGTTTCTACCAAACCAGATTTCATGGATGAATATATATAAACTATGACAGATTTAATTTATGTTATATATTTTCTCAGGAGTATGAAGTACTATTATTCAAGGATAATTATTGTTATATACTGTTTCTCGATAGTAAACTAGATTATACAGAATTGTGAGGCTCTACTTCAATACTGTACCCTTAGGTGTACAGGGTTAAATCCTAACTCAGTATAACCAGAGTCTCCTGGAGGGAGAGCGTGAGATTTGTGAATAGATCTATTCGGGACTGACAATCCCACACCAGAACTGCTAGCTACAGTTAGGCAGGCATGCCTATGGTGGACAAATGTCATTTAGCTTAAACGCCTGAAGAACTTTATAAAGGTCTCTAGGTCATATCAAGTATGGTTATACGACTCACAAATAAGTATAAACTAACTTTGGTTTACGGACTCTCTTCTTCATTTTTTTTGTTTTGAGTAATAAAACTACTTTTATATATACTGATAGTAATCAGGGATTTCTAAACATAAACCTCTACCTCTAGGACGGATAACCTGTTTTAGGGAAAATATCGGATTTTCCCGGGATAACACCGGCTTTTCTAAAACTGATGATTTATTATTCTACTAACGGATATTCATATTCATTCCATGACCCCTTGGATTGTGCATATCTAGTATGAACCGAGAAGTCATGGAAGGAATGGGCTTTCAAACACGCTTTTCATAAGAAAATATAGGAATTTCTTGAGGAACACTTTTCAAAAGGATTCAAAGAACATTTTCCTACCAAAACTAAATGCTTATGAACTCACCAGCTTTATGCTGATATTCTTTCAAAACTGCTTGTATTCTCGGGCAATTAGTAGACAGGTACTTCCAGGAGTTTGGAGAAGTCGGAGCGTTAGAGTCACATCTTTCCATTTTACTTTTGATATGAACAAAACTATGTATTAAACAATGTAAACCTTTTTCATATATGTATTCAATGTCTGGTTGTGTTTACTATGCTTGCTATGATACACTTGTTGTGATACTACGCATGACGTCAACCACCCCCGAACGTTTCCGCCGTTCCGGTTTGGGGGTGTGACAATGTTCCAGGACATGAAGAGTTCCTGGTAACAGGCGCTTTCGCCCAAGGTTTGCTCCCGGGGCCCCTATCGAAGAAGATGCAGGGAACCGTCCCTATATCCCGGGACGAACTCCAGTATTGTGTTGAAAAATATCTGAGGTAAATCGAAGGGGAAGAGGGAAAGGAGGCCAATATCAAAGATATAGCCAATGCATATGCCAGACATGAGGAGGCGGTGTCACGACCAATCTCGGCCTAGCAAGGAAGGCAAGATGACGACTAGCAGCGATACAATCGTCACTCTCGGCACATGTCTAGAAGGTATTGACCGTTCAACAGGGACGATAGCAAAAGCGGTCATACCGATGTCCATGCAATCATCAAGGCTCCAGGAAAGGACAACAAAGACAAGCCCAAGTTCTGTGAGTATCATAAAAGCAAAACTCACGACACTAACGAGTGTACAATGCTGAAGAGGGATATTGAGGAGAAACAACTAGTCGAAAACATAATTGATATAGCAAAAGACCTCAGGGCAAAATTCGACGAGGATAAACACCAGCCCAAAATTCAAAAGGATGGAGGAAAAGACCGTGAAAAAAAGGCGGAGATACTTACCATCACCAGGCCCTGCCCATGCAGCAATCACCAAATTCGATATACCGATACGGGGCCATACCACCAAAACATCCTCAACATAGCATTCTCAGTAAATGACCCAAGCCAGAACATTGGGACCCCAATGATCCATTGCACTTCATCGGATTTGTTAGTCAACACCGTGTAGAACAAGTTTACATTGAAAACACAAGCATAGTCAACTACGAGCACTGCCTTCGTCAACTGCCAATCGAATGGAAAGAGTACCTCCAGCCACCGCACCAGGGTCCGCTAGTTGGATTCACTGGTCAGCGCATCTGGCCACGGGAAAAGTCAGACTCCCGTTCACGTTGGTTATCCATGACGGGGAAACAAAGATAACAAGAGTGCACGAATTCTTGGTTGTTGTCACACCACCAAACCAGAACGACGGAAACGTTCGGGGGCGGAGGACGTCATGTCAGTATCATAACCATAGTGAAGAAAGTAAACACAACCATCATAAATATAATTTAAAAGGTTACATCGTTTCAAAAGTATATGTTTCCAAATAAATTACATATGATGTCAAAATATAGCAAAAGAATCTACGCCTTAGCGTCTTGACTTCAGAAATCTTGTGATTACCTGTTTTACTGAATACCTGAGAATACAAGTTGTTTTGAAAGAGTATCAGCATAAACTGGTGAGTTCATAAGCAATTTATGAATGAAAAATGAATGATGTTCCTTTTTGTTTGTTACAAGTTTGTTTCCAGAAAATCCAATATTTTCTAAAGGTTTGTTATAGTCTTAACTGAACCAAGATTAAGTGTATGTAAGTAAATCGTCATAGTTGTGTGTGTGTGGTTTTATATTTAAATAAAACTCCTTAAATCCTCGTGAACTGTGTGTTTTGTTAATTTCTCATGTGAGATGTTATAACCATACTAAACTCGAGGACCTCGTACTCGACGTTCTTCAGGCATCGGAATGTTATGACACTTGTCACCCCAGACTTGGCGGTCTACCTGTTGCAAGCAGCTTAGGGTGCGGGTTTGTCAGATCCAATATAGATCTATACACAACTATCACGCTCTCCCTCCAGGAGATTCTGATTATAACTACAGGACTTTACTATGGTACTTAAGAGTACCCCGAAGGAGAATGTATCACAAATTTATTTATTAACAAGTTCACGTAGAGTGTAATGAAATACTTGTTTTGTAAGTCGATTGAGTTATTGTTTTCTTTGTCAAGTGAAGTGCTCAAACTATACCTATTGTAGTTTATCAAAAGTGTTGTGTGTTTGAATGAAACCTGGTTATGCATGTCTTTGTATTTCCATAAAATGACATTTAAAATACTACGTGTAAATCGTACCCACCTTGCTCAGCATGTTAGAAGATGTGAATAACTCTTAAACATGTATTTCACAGTTTTACCCTTAACTGTTACTGTTTTAGAATATTAATAGAAAAATCATCGTAAGTGGAAAACTGAATCCGTAAACTCTGAGTATTTGGAAAAAGAGTCTAATATATCTATAAATTTTCCTATAATTTTTGGTGGTCTCAAACCAGGGTGAAAATGTTCATCTTCACAACCTGGTCCGACTTTGATGCTGCAGTGATAAGCAGTTTTGTAAAAATCACCATAAATTGTAGAAAGATCGTATGGAGATGTGCAAGTAGTCATTTTAAAGGTATAAACCTAAAATATATGAATATTAAACTGTTTTGAAAAATATTAAGTTTAAATTGGGTAAAACAGTTCGTGAACAGGTCACAACTTTTCTGTTGTAAGCTGTCAAGTTAAGTTTCAAATATGTTTTGGTGTTTTAACGTGTATTCCCCCTCCCCTGAAAAATAAAAAAACGGGAAAATGTAGGGGTATGAACTCACCTTGAGTGATTTCTTGAAGAGTGGAAGGTTGAAGACGAGGAGTATCAAATCAAAACACTTGATGAACACGTGAAGGCTTGGATGATCCTAAGAACGATTGTTGGTGTTAAAATGTGTGTAGATGATCCAGGAGTGTTATGAAAACATGGAATTACACTTGAGTCTAGATGAAATACTTACCAAATAGTGAAGTAATAGCTAAAGAACACCTTCACAAAGTGGTGGGAAGTAGAGAGAAAAAGAGGCTCTCTTGATGGATTGAGAAGTGTATAAGTTTGGAAATGATCAAAGTAAATCAAGAAATCCTCCAGGGATTTCTTTATATAGAAGCTTGCTGGAGCAAGCTGCAAAAATGAAAGGATGTTTGCCTTGGTTTGTGTGATGTGGATAGGGTTGGGCTAATGAGGAAGTGACACATGGAGGCAAGTGGGCACACTTGACCCACTTGTGGGGTAAAATACTCCTCTTAATATAAGATAATGATTTTTAATTAATAAATCCTTGAGAAATGAATAAAATATGAGTTTTGGGGGTTTAAAATGGTAAAAATATGAATTTGGTGAAAAAATCCAGTCAAAAACGGGCTTATGATGCGAAAGTAGTCGAAAACAGGACATTATGGAGCGAACCTGCGAGGTTCGGCTCTTAGGAGGCGAGAACCGAGAGTGGGAGAAGGAGGGACCGAAGGTAGGGAAATGGACCGAGGGTACGAGGGGCGAAATGGAACGAAGGCGAAGGAAGAAGGGAAGCGAAGGCGAAGCTCAGTTCATTTCGGTTCGCATGGGTTCGGTCCTTCAGGTTTCGGTTTCGGTCCAGCAGTTCGGTCTTGGGGGAGGGTTCGGTCCTCTTAGCTACGCTTCTTAAGAGGTTCGGTTCCTAAGAGGCTTCGGCCCTAATTAGCTGTTTTTCCATTTAACTTCCCGTTTTGCGTGATTTTTGGCCAAGTTAAGGGTCGGGATGACCCGGTTGACTATAAAAAGTTGAGAGAGATTTTGAGAGAGATTTGGGAGAGATTTAATTTTAGCCATTATTATTGTATTATCTCGTAATGCAAGGTTCGTGAACCCTGTTATGCTTCGTTTATGATTGTTTTAAGTCCCGGAAAGGGTACTTAGTCGTGTTTTGATGCGTTTAACTCCCTTTTTAGGGTTCTTACATTGCTAAACACATAGATTCTTCGAGACACTTTGAATTCTTGACATACAAATGCACATTTTTATACATAGAATAACTTTTAACATACAAGTACTAATTAAGTTTGACCGGTTTGACTTGTTGACTTTCACTTTTCCTTGTTGAATTTGACTTTGACTTGTTGACTTTGACTTTAATTTGACGGTTGTCACATCATCCCCCCGTTAGAAGGAATTTCATCCCGAAATTTGCATTTCGGGTGGGACATCAAGGGTTGGGGAATAGATGTGGGTACTTTTGTTTCATTTGGTCCTCATGCTCCCAAGTAAATTCGGGTCCTCGCTTGGCGTTCCACCGGACCTTTACGATGGGAATGTGGCTTTGTTTCGTCGATTTGACCTCTCGGTCCATGATTTCAACAGGTTCCTCTACAAAGTGGAGGTTCTCGTTGATCTCAATTTCTTCCAAAGGAATGATGAGGGTCTCATCAGACAAACATTTCTTCAGGTTTGAAACATGAAAGGTAGGATGAACGTGATTGAGTTCCTGTGGTAATCGTAGCTTGTATGCCATCGGACCAATCCTGGCGAGGATTTCGAATGGTCCGATATACCTTGGATTTAGTTTCCCATGTTTTCCAAAACGTATTAATCCCTTCCAAGGTGATACTTTTAGAAGTACTCGATCCCCAACTTGGAACTCCAAAGGTTTCCGTCTCTTATCCGCGTAGCTCTTTTGTCGGTCTTGCGAAGCCTTCATTCGTTCTCGAATTTGGATGATCTTTTCGTTTGTTTCCCTTATGATCTCCGGGCCAGTGAGTGCGCTGTTAGGGACTTGTCCTCTTGCTAGTTGCGTATCGCCCACCTCAGCCCAACACAGGGGTGATCTACACTTACGGCCATAGAGGGCTTCGAACGGAGCAACTTTGATGCTAGTATGATAGCTATTATTGTATGAGAATTCGATAAGAGGAAAATGTGTATCCCAAGCTTTACCAAAGTCTATCACACAAGCTCTTAGCATGTCCTCTAGCGTCTGAATGGTTCTTTCACTCTGCCCGTCAGTCTGTGGGTATTAGGCTGTACTCATGTCCGGTCTAGTCCCCATAGCTTTCTGCAGTGACTGCCATAACCGTGACGTGAACCGACTATCCCTATCAGAGATAATGGATATCGGTACCCCATGAAGTCGCACCACTTCTTTAATGTAGATCCTTGTTAGCTTCTTCATTTTGTCTGTCTCTTTTATTGGTAGGAAGTGTATGGATTTGGTTCATCTGTCGACGATTACCCAAATGGTGTCAAGTCCACCCGTTGTCTTGGGTAACTTGGTAATGAAATCCATCGTAATCCGCTCCCACTTCCACTCAGGTATCTCTGGCTGCTGAAGTAGTCCCGAGGGCTTTTGATACTCTACCTTAACCTTGGCGCAAGTCAGGCACTTGCCCACAAAGGTAGCTATTTCGACTTTCATGTTCGGCCACCAATACAACTTCTTGAGGTCTAAGTACATTTTGTCTGAACCAGGATGCACGGAGTAGCGAGTTTTATGAGCTTCATTCATGACAACGTCCCTGAATCCACCAAATTTTGGTGTCCAGATCCGGTTCATGAAACAACGAACGCCATCATCCCTGACTTCAAGATTTTTGTCCATTCCTCTCAATGTTTCACTTGTCACGTTCTCTGGCTTCAAGGCTTCTTCCTGTGCCTCTTTGATTTGTGCGGACATGTGTGAATGGATGGTCATGGTTAACGCTTTTACTCGGCGGCCCGAGTATTCTTTTCTGCTCAAGGTGTCTGCAACCACGTTGGCTTTTCCGGGGTGATAACGAATATCACATTCGTAATCGTTTAATAATTCCACCCATCGTCTTTGCCTCATATTGAGTTCTTTTTATTTGAGAATATGCTGAAGGCTTTTGTAGTCGGTGAAGATGGTGCACTTAGTGTCGTAGACGTAATGTCTCCAGATTTTTAGGGCGAAAACTACTACTCCT
Source organism: Lactuca virosa (assembly GCF_052849685.1). Taxonomy (NCBI): domain Eukaryota; kingdom Viridiplantae; phylum Streptophyta; class Magnoliopsida; order Asterales; family Asteraceae; genus Lactuca; species Lactuca virosa. The sequence goes on from NC_136430.1 coordinate 385,909,199, forward strand.
AATTCAAGATCGTGGGTCGTGTAGTTTACCTCGTGTGTCTTCAGTTGTCTTGAGGCGTAGGCAATGACCTTTCCTCGTTGCATTAACACACATCCTAGACCTTGGTTTGACGCATCGCAATAAACCACAAAGTCTTCGGTTCCATCTGGTAAGGACAAGATCGGAGCACTGCACAGAGTTTGTTTCAGCGTTTGGAACGCAGCCTCTTGCTTATCCCCCTAGACGAAAGTCACTCCTTTTTGAGTCAAGGAGGTGAGTGGTTTTGCGATTTTAGATAAGTTTTGAATGAACCTTCGATAGTAACCGGTGAGTCCTCAAAATTGTCGGATCTTCGTGGGTGTTCTTGGTGCTGCCCAACTTTTAATCGCCTTGATCTTTGAACGGTCCACATGGATTCCTTCCTTGCTGACTACATGTCCGAGGAAATTCACCTCTCGAATCCAGAACTCACACTTTGAGAACTTTGCATACAATTTCTCCGCCCTCAGCGTCTCCAGGACTCGACGTAAATTCTGGTTGTGTTCTTCCTTACTTCGGGAGTAGACTAGTATGTCATCGATGAAAACAATCACGAACTTGTCTAAGTATGGTCGACACACCCGATTCATCAGGTCCATAAATGCAGCGGGTGCATTAGTTAAGCTGAAAGGCATCACTACAAACTTGTAGTGACCATAGCGCGTTCTGAAAGCTGTCTTGGGAATATCCTCCTCTTGAACTCGTAGTTGATGGTACCCAAATCTAAGGTCAATCTTCGAGAAGAAACTTGCTCCTTGTAGCTGGTCGAAGAGGTCATCGATTCGAGGCAAAGGGTATCGATTTTTAATGGTGAGTTTGTTTAATTCACGGTAGTCAATGCACATACGGAACGATCCATCCTTTTTCTTGACGAACAAGACCGGTTGTCCCCAAGGCGAGAAGCTTGGCCTAATGAAACCTTTGCTCAGCAGTTCGTTTAATTGATTGGATAACTCCTGCATTTTGGCTGGGGCTAGACAGTATGGCGATTTGGCTACGGTGGTAGCTCCAGGAATTAAGTTGATTCGGAATTCGACTTGTCGAGGAGGGGGCACTCCTGGAAGGTCTTCCGGGAATACATCGGGGAAATTACAGACCTCCAGGATGTCCTTAATGTCTTTCCCTCCTTGTTCCTTGTCTACGATGTGGGCTAGGAATGCGTGGTACTCCTTGCGGAGATACTTTTGAGCCTTGACACAAGAGATGATCTGAAAGTTTGAACTAGGTTTGTCGCCATAGACAACGAGAGTTTCGCCACTCAGCAGATTAAGGCGAACGGCCTTTTCGTGACATAGGATTTCAGCATGGTGAGGGCATAACCAATCCATGCCAATGATAACATCAAAAAATTTTATGGTGACCATCATAAGGTCGATTTGGAAAGAGTGATTGTTTAAGGTGAGGGTACACCCGGTGTAAATGTCGTTAGTGTTCTCTGTTTTTCCGTTAGCCATTTCTACGGTGAATTTGTCTTTTAGTGTTTGTGGTTTTTGTTTAAGCAAGCGTTTAAATTGATGGCTCACGAAGCTTTTCTCCGCGCCACTATCGAAAAGAATGCATGCGTATGTATTGTTGAGGAGAAACGTACCGGTAACCACGGTTGGATCTGCGACGGCTTCCTCATGGTCTATCGCCAGGACTCTGCCCACTTCGTCGGGGTTGGGGTTTCTTGCCTTTGGGCAGTTACGCTTGAAGTGTCCTGCTTCTCCACATCCATAGCAGGTTCGGCTGGCTCCGGCGTTGATAGCTTGGGCGTTCGGTTGGGCCGGAGTTCTACAAAACTAGGCGGTGTGCCCCTTTTTTGTTACAGTTGGTGCAATGCATTTCACGGCATGCACCGTTGTGGTGATAGCTGCACTTGTTGCACTTGGGTAGGTTCCCGGCGTATTGCCTTATCGGAGTTGGGTTGGTAGTGGTTGTGGCAACGTGCACAGCAACCACTTGTTGTTTCTAGGCAGGGTCTGGATCAGGTTGGCCCTTCTTCTTATCCCAGAACTTCCTTTTGTTATTTCCCCCTTTTGCTTGCTCGGAGGTGGTCGTCACAGTGCCATGGTTGGCTTTATGGTCGATGAGTTGTTGTGCCAGTTCCTTGGCACTGTCAAAGGTAATTGGCTTTGAGGACAATACATTTCCTTGAACTTGGGAAGATACTCCCCATATGTACCTTTCCACCTTCTTGCTTTCAGTAGGAACCATCCCGGGACACTACATGGCTAGATCGCTGAACCTTGAGGTGTACGACAGGATGTCAGAGCCTGTCATTTTGAGACCCCAAAATTCTTCTTCCAGCTTCTGTATCTCACCCCTGGGGCAGTACTCCTTCATTAACATGGTTTTCAAGTCTTCCCATGTTATCAAATTAGCCACCGGGAGTGTTAGTGCCTTGACGTGGCCCATCCACCAGGTGAGGACTCTTTCGGAGAATGTGCATGAAGCAAATTTGACCTTGCTTGCTTCAGGGCATGCGCATATTTCGAAAATGGTCTCGGTTTTATCGAACCATTGTAGCAACGCTATGACACCTCCGCTTCCGTTGAAGGTTTTGGGCTTGCCGTTAGTAAAGTCTTTGTAGGTACACTCTCTCGAACGTCCCTGGCCGTCCCCGTTGTTAGAATTTTAGGCACCACTACCCGCACCTCCTGAATTACTGGTGTTGATTTGGGCTATCGCGGCTGCCACTGCGGCCGTCACGGCAGCCTGTAACATTGCTGGGTCGAACTGAGAGGGTGGTTGTCGTGGCGGTGGTGCAGCTCCTGCGTCGCCGCCACGTCTAGGATTTCTACGAGGTGGCATTTTCTGCCATATCAAGAATGAAAAGACAATAAGTCTTTGATAGCGCTCACAAGTCGAGAGTTAAAACTAAACATTATTAGTTCTTTATATGTATCATGATTCCGACTCGTAAAGATTTTTGTATGAATCCATTCATACTAGAGGTCTATAGATAATGGAATATAGACTTTATGAATGCTCATAGTTTTGATTCACATGAAATGTCTGTAGTAGAATCCATACCGGGCCCATCCATCGATTGTTTGAGGTATAATATTTATATATAATTAAGATTAAATAAACTTTTGAATCTAATGGGTCTGCCCTGGGCCCACAACCAAACAAGGAACAGGACCCAAGGCGGAACCACCATTTCTAGGTCGACATAGTCTTAATCATATATAACTTTGAAAACAATCCATGTTATGAACCTGATGTAATAAAGCAAATAGCATGTCAATTTCATTGATATAACTTACTATACAATATTGGGGAAAATTTGACCCTACAAGGGGTCTATGCTACATCAATGTATGGGAAAATTTTGACCGCCTAATAGATCCCGGAAGTGTAAAAACTTAAATCGCGAGATCGGACATGAAATACTAGAAAACGATAGTAATATTTATCCACAAAACTAGATTAGACTGAAGCGAGCAGTGCAAACACTACTTGCGGCGGTTGAAGCTCTGAGGATCACGAAGTGTAGAAACGAAGTTCCTCATTTCGGCTCAGGATTCCGCCGCCTGGCGCTCTGCTTCTGCCAGACATCCTTTTAGTGTGGCTCGATGTTCTCGGAGTTCTTACACTTCAGCTCGGGTTGCAGCCATTTCCTGTCGAAGAAGCTTGGTGCGGTCTCGAGTCCGATCGTGGTCGTCGTCCAACCGGCGAATGCGAACGGAGTTGACTTGGCTGGTGGCACCAACCTCCATGAGATGTCGGGTGTTAACTCTTGTTTGCTCTTCGTGGCGTGTGATACGGTGAACTATGACAGGGAGGGCTCGGTCGGCTGACCCTCCTCTGTTGAGATCGTAGAAACTTCGTTTCATGCCATAGGGAGGTCGTTGACCTTGCTCTCGGCTCCATCGATGTATAGTTTCGGCCCATTGGGGCGTCGGCCCTGGAAGTGTTGTGGAGGGATAGAGGCAGGGTGTGGATTGTAAACTTCGGGTTCGGACTCGGTTCCATCTGAGTCTTCTTCCTCTTCACCGTCTACAGATTCTTCCTCTTCCATGGGCTCCTCATCCTCCATGGGTTCCTCATCCTCCATGGGTTCCTCTTCGGAATCTTCCTCTGGGTCTTCCACAATCCAACCGGCATTCCCTTGGTTAGGGAAGTAGGGATCACCCGGTAAGTGAACTCCTGCCATTGTGCCTGTACGAGAATAGGGATAAGAAGGATGTCGCGAGAAATTTTGGGAACAAGAAGTTATCGAAATTTATAATGTGGTTATTACGGTTTTTTGTGTTAAAATACTCCTATAGTATTTTTATGTGTTGATTCTCGAAGTTTTTGGTAAGTTGAAGACTTGTTGCTCATCATGATCTTTCTTCGGCGTACATTGGTCCTACCTTGGCTAAATATAGTTGATCAGGCTATATTCATCCAAGATCTGACTACATACCCCGAAGATGAATCATGGTGTCCAACTTGTCTTAATACTTTTACGTTATTGTCGTTATGATACTGAATTAATGAGTGCGATTGTATGAATACTTTTATAAAATATTAATTTGTATTTTTAAGTATTTTTGAAAAGCTACGTCAGAGAATTTTTGTCCCGTTGTATTTATAGTTTGTATATCTTACGTGGTTCGATATACTTAGTTCATTATAAACAAAGCTCTGCTACCAATCTGTCACACCCCCAAAGCAGAAGGGCGGAAACGTTCGGGGGCGGAGGACGTCATGCTCAGTATCATAACCATAGTGAAGAAAGTAAATACAACCATCATAAATATAATTTAAAAGGTTACATCGTTTCAAAAGTATGTGTTTCCAAATAAATTACATATGATGTCAAAATATAGCAAAAGAATCTACGCCTTAGCGTCTTGACTTCAGAAATCTTGTGATTACCTGTTTTACTGAATACCTGAGAATACAAGTTGTTTTGAAAGAGTATCAGCATAAACTGGTGAGTTCATAATCAATTTATGAATGAAAAATGAATGATGTTCCTTTTTGTTTGTAACAAGTTTGTTTCCAGAAAATCCAATATTTTCTAAAGGTTTGTTATAGTCTTAACTGAACCAAGATTAAGTGTATGTAAGTAAATCGTCATAGTTGTGTGTGTGTGGTTTTATATTTAAATAAAACTCCTTAAATCCTCGTGAACTGTGTGTTTTGTTAATTTCTCATGTGAGATGTTATAACCATACTAAACTCGAAGACCTCGTACTCGGCGTTCTTCAGGCATCGGAATGTTATGACACTTGTCACCCCAGACCTGGCGGTCTAGCTGGTGCAAGCAGCTTAGGGTGCGGGTTTGTCAGACCCAATATAGATCTATACACAACTATCACGCTCTCCCTCCAGGAGATTCTGATTATAACTACAGGACTTTACTGTGGTACTTAAGAGTACCCCGAAGGAGAATGTCTCACAAATTTATTTATTAACAAATTCACGTAGAGTGTAATGAAATACTTGTTTTGTAAGTCGATTGAGTTATTGTTTTCTTTCTTAAGTGAAGTGCTCAAACTATACCTATTATAGTTTATCAAAGGTGTTGTGTGTTTGAATGAAACCTGGTTATGCATGTCTTTGTATTTCCATAAAATGTCATTTAAAATACTACGTGTAAATCGTACCCACCTTGCTCAGCATGTTACAAGATGTGAATAACTCTTAAACATGTATTTGACAGTTTTACCCTTAACTGTCACTGTTTTAGAATATTTATAGAAAAATCATCGTAAGTAGAAAACTGAATCCGTAAACTCTGACTATTTTTAAAAAGAGTCTACTATATCCATAAATTTTCCTATAATTTTTGGTGGTCTCAAACCAGGGTGAAAATGTTCATCTTCACAACCTGGTCCGACTTTGATGCTGAAGTGATAGGCAGTTTTGTAAAAATCACCATAAATTGTAGAAAAATCGTATGGAGATGTGCAAGTAGTCATTTTAAAGGTATAAACCTAAACTATATGCATATTAAACTGTTTTGAAAAATATTAAGTTTAAATTGGGTAAAACAGTGCGTGAACAGGTCATAACTTTTCTGTTGTAAGCTGTCAAGTTAAGTTTCAAATATGTTTTGGTGTTTTAACGTGTATTCCCCCTCCCCTGAAAAATAAAAAAACGGGAAAATGTAGGGGTATGAACTCACCTTGAGTGATTTCTTGAAGAGTGGAAGGTTGAAGACGAGGAGTATCAAATCAAAACACTTGATGAACACGTGAAGGCTTGGATGATCCTAAGAACGATTTTTGGTGTTAAAATGTGTGTAGATGATCCAGGAGTGTTATGAAAACATGGAATTACACTTGAGTCTAGATGAAATACTTACAAAATAGTGAATTAATAGCTAAAGAACACCTTCACAAAGTGGTGGGAAGTAGAGAGAAAAAGAGGCTCTCTTGATGGATTGAGAAGTGTATAAGTTTGGAAATGATCAAAGTAAATCAAGAAATCCTCCAGGGATTTCTTTATATAGAAGGTTGCTGGAGCAAGTTACAAAGATGAAATGATGTTTGCCTTAATTCGGCTCTTATGGAGGCGAAAGTAGTCGAAAACCGGACATTATGGAGCGAACCTGCGAGGTTCGGCTCTTAGGAGGCGAGAACCGAGAGTGGGAGAAGGAGGGACCGCAGGTAGGGAAATGGACCGAAGGTGCGAGGGGCGAAATGGAGCGAAGGCGAAGGAAGAAGGGAAACGAAGGCGAAGCTCGGTTCATTTCAGTTCGCATGGGTTCGGTCCTTCAGGTTTCGGTTTCGGTCCAGCAGTTCGGTCTTGGGGGAGGGTTCGGTCCTCTTAGCTTCGCTTCGTAAGAGGTTCGGTTCCTAAGAGGCTTCGGCCCTAATTAGCTGTTTTTCCATTTAACTTCCCGTTTTGCGAGATTTTTGGCCAAGTTAAGGGTCGGGATGACCCGGTTGACTATAAAAAGTTGAGAGAGATTTTGAGAGAGATTTTGAGAGAGAATTGGGAGAGATTTGGGAGAGATTTAATTTTAGCCATTATTATTGTATTACCTCGTAATGCAAGGTTCGTGAACCTCGTTACACTTCGTTTATGATTGTTTTAAGTCCCCGAAAGGGTACTTAGTCGTGTTTTGATGCGTTTAACTCCCTTTTTCGGGTTCTTACATTGCTAAACACATAGATTCTTCGAGACACTTTGAATTCTTGACATACAAATGCACATTTTTATAGATATAATAACTTTTAACATACAAGTGTTGGGTTTTGACCATTCTAACACTTCCTAAGTGTACATGCAACCCTAATAAACCTTGGATCTATGTTTGTCTAAGGTACATGCAAAATATTAATTTCCAAGGTTTATAACCTATCTAGCATGGCATGAGGTACTTTTAAACATAAAAGGACTAGATGAATTACATACCTTTTGTTGATTGTTAATTCCTTGGAGTTTGAGAGCCAAGCACCAATAATGTGAATGCCTCAAATGGAAATCACAAATCACCACAAACTTGGAAAATATATGAGAGAGTATACTAACACTTAGAAAACGGCCACCACTATTACACACACACTAGGGTTTTGTTTCATGCAACATGAGCTTGTTTATATAGTGTGCATGGTTAGGGTGAAACCCTAATAACCCATGTCTTTTCCTTTCCAAGGATCCATGGGTTAAAAGGTCCATGGACTTCCATATAAGCTTAGCCCATTACCATAATGAGTGTTAGCCCACACTATATAAATATAATAGCCCATGTTTAATTAGTCACCATTTGATCACTAAATTAATTCATAATTAATTTAAGACCAATACTAATTAAATAATACAATTTCATATTAATATATTATAACTTATAATATATTAATAAGCCGCAAATATACTCTTCTCATAATGTTATCCATATAAATAGTTCGGGTGAAGTGCAACCCAAATGGACCATGCCGGGTCGGGTCAAGTATATACCAAATAAGTTATGGACTTAGACACCTTATCCAACAGTCTCCCACTTGGATAAGTCTAATAACTATATTTTCCTATATGACTTCAGGAACCAACCGGCAATCGTAGCTCTCGAAAACTCTGTTGAACTATGAAGCGCCATTTTAGATAAGTGATCATATAATCCTCTGTTCTCATGATATCAGCCGGACAAATACATGGAACAACGTCGTACTTATTGTCCAGCAGTTTGTTTCCCGATTTCCGATTTGTTTGACAAAGAACTAAATTGAACACATCAATTAGGTTCTGACCGGGCCCGGTACATAGGTCAAAACAAAATCATCGAGGGGCCTAGATATCGCTTCTATTTCTAGAAGGAACAGATAAACTTCGACTCATATGCTTGTTCTACTACTTGTTGAATTGTACACAAAGGCACGTTTTATAACATCAAGTTACTGATGCGTTTTCGTGCAATCAGTGCACAACCAACTCATAGGCAACAACTCATATCTCTAGGTTTGAAGACTTATATGATATTACCGTCTCACGATCACTCGAGATAAATTCCATGAAGTGATACAAGTGAGCGTGGGTTAATTCCAATACTCATAACTTATGAGCACTCATGAATGTTGTAGCAACCATTGCCATGACTAAACACATTTAGCCATCTACAAACTCGATTCATGGCAGTCTTAATTCATACCTACTTCCAGCATATGAACGACTGTGGAGTGTTTAAAAAACTTAGTCATTCGGAAAGAATAACCTAGCTATTCTGGAAGTCAAAACATGCAAAGTGAAACACAATAATAATCGAATCCAATATGGTCTCAGAACCCTTTTGAATATAAATAGAACCACCTTTTATTTATCACCATATTGATTACACATTATTCATTGTATAATGTTTCAAATAATCAACTTAATACTTGAACAAAAACAACAGTTGTCCCATGCACCTAGCATGTACACTTTGTTTTTCTAAACAATAGTTATGCCATACTCCAAGTATGCACACTATGTTTGTGTATGATCTTTACTTTGTGAAATAGATCATTTGAACATGATTCCAATGATGCTCATTTCACAATCCCAAATCCTTATTGTAAATGTAAAAATTCCTAATTCCTACCATCTACCAAAAAAACTGTTAGATTTTAAACTTTTATGCAATGTTCCTCTTGTAATGATTATGCACAAAGTCACAAAACTTGTCAACAGTCATTACAAAGTATTCCAAAGGAGATCAACTCTATGAAAACGAAGTCTCATATTCAAAGTACATTGCTTTGAACATCCTTCTTGCACTAAGGTTTTCTAATCTTACACAGATTGAATAACTTCCACCTATGGAGAAATTTCCATAGTCCCATTTTGACTATCACTTCCGAACAAGAGTTACCTCTTTTCAGAATATGTCAATATGGTCCTTTTCAACAATTTATATCCTACTTCCAACTGTCCCCGAGCAACCAATCTTTGGAGAACCTTAGATTGTCCTCGACAATTGCTTAATCACTTTAGTCATATCCAATTCTAGACTTTTCCCTTCTTAATGCCCTAAGCATTTGGAAAATTTAGAAAGGATAAATATTATAGCACATGAAATCGATCCTATATCCGAAGCATATGGGACACGATTCATGATGTCTCACATAAAGATATGATACTAGAACAGTTTTTTGCTACAATAAGGATGAATACTATAGCACATGAAATCGATCCTATATCCGAAGTATATGGAACACGATTCATGATGTCTCACATAAAGACATGATACTAGACCAGTCTTTTGCTACAATATTTTTTATTTGCCATGTTTTCAAAATTTAACTATGAAGAGGGATGCCGTAATCATAATCGAATTTTGATAATGCAATATATATAGAATTTCTTTAAGTTGAACCATTCCAACATAAAATACGTATATATATCCTTGACTAAAGATGATTAAAAACTCAATCTAAGCTTTTAGAATTGAAATGAAGTATAATTTCCTCTCCCTTAATTATAGCAAAACAACTTTTTCAACTCCTACAACTTTACGAATTGAAACTTTTGTTTTTCTATAATTAACATTGCTAACTTGCAACACTAAACATAATAATCATGCTCCCACTAACATGATGATTATCAGCATAACACTTATGCTCCCACTAGCTCGGACATATTTCCAGAAATCAGTTGGACTCCTGAAATTTAGATTCGTACACCCTTTCTTAGATAGCTCACATGTGTGTCTAAACAATTTCCAGAACTATGAAAAGGGATGCCGTAATCATAGTCTTAATTGTTTAGACCTTTGCCATTTCTCACAAGTCCATGTTAGTGTGCCGGTTAACCACACACGCTCCACTAACGACTTTGAGAATGCAAACATCACAATTGCTATCTACTTAAAATCTTCTTAGTGAAAGCATTTCCTCACCATCATTTTCATGAATCGGAGAGAAACCTTATGACACTTAGATTTTATAGTGTATGAGTTTCTATCCATGTGAATTTGTCAAAACCATAATCACAAGACAAGGTTAGTGACAAATTAGCCTTACATGGATTGAACTTGTTCAATCTTAATTTCTTGTCACATGGTAGCACAAGGCCCACCAATGCTTCCAAGCTGTTATGCACACAGTTTAGAACTAACACTCATATGCATAGTCAACTTAATAGGAACAGACACAGAAACAAGAATTATGTCAACTTAATAGGTTGCAAACCTTAAGTCGTGTGCTAGTGATAAAACTCAGGTTTTACTCTTGATATCTTGAAATCCTTTCAGGATCTTAAAGACTCCCACTGTCCTCTTGACATATAAGTTTCCCTAGTCAAGGACCATTCCTTGACAAAACAAATATTCAAGGAATAGTGCGGACTCTTATCAAGATAAACACTTCACACAATTGGTCTTAGTTGGTCTTTGTCTTATCCAAGACATCACAACTTACCAATTTCAAATGTACAGGAGTAGAAAACATTTTACACTACATTTGATAAGTGTTTTAAACCTTACTTTATGTCACTCACTGTTACAATCTTGGAGTATGACTCTAAGAGTTGCTTTTGGAACGAAGTATGATCCATCTTCTTGATTTTAACCATTCCAACAATTCACGACCCCTCATCTTAGTCATAACAATGCACTAAGATGTCCTTATAGTATGAATTTGTGATATGGTTTCATAATCATTAAGATGATCATAAAACATGATACTAAAGTACTCTCCCATCTTTTCAGATTTGAGAAACCTTTTATCTCTCTGCCAAATTTGATTCTTCTCATCGGTTCTGCCATACATTGAAACTTTTCCAATGTTACAGAATTATACTTAACCTTATAAGTATAACCATATTTACTAATCTGTAGTAAATCATGACGAATCGATCTGTGTGGTGGACCTTGACCATCACACACCCAGTGTATCTAATTCCTTAGTCCTTCAATTGAGTCACATATGCATGTGATCAATGAATTAGTCTCAATTTTACAAAGATGAAAATTCTCATTCATCATACAATACAACTTGTATGATTCCAAGTTTCTGTCTAACTGAATCTTGGGTGATGAGAACCTTTCCTCATTTGGTAAATTCAGACACTACCACAAATGAGAGAATCAAACTCATATTTCCAATATTGCTAGAAACATACAAACATCAATTTTCCATAAATGCCATTGTAAGGGGATATAATATAAAATAAACTAAACAAAACTTTTATTTCTTTATAAAATGCGGAAAAATATTCCTTACAATGCATCTTCAAATGAAAACTATGATATTACATATTTCCTAGCAATCTATCATAACTTTTAAGTAGTAGCTCAAAAATCCGATCCTCAAACCATGCGATAGAAATCCATCTTCGTGATCAGATTCAGCACACTCTTATTTTAACCTTCCTTTTGCTCGATCCTGCTAAACATCAAGATGCAACCTAGTCACATCATGTAATAAGAATCAACAATTAGGAATTTTAACAAAGTTAGATAGTGGACTTTCCTGAAGCCGAGTCAAACATTTTGTCTCTACTTGCTTTCAAACATTTCTGGTATTCAGGGCAGCTTCGCTTCCAATGTCCCTTCTCATGACAATAAAAACATATAGACTCTTTGGGAATAGTACATGAGACAATCATAGACTTAGCCTTTCCCTTTACCTTTTGGTCAACCGGGTTGACCAAGGCCAATCCCCTTCTATTGGGACGAGAAAGCTTTTATGGACTTCCAATCTTACCGTTGTCCATGTCCATGGAAGTTTGAGAAATATATTTTCCATCAATGTTTGCTTGACCATTGCGCCAAATCATTGCTGATTCAGCAGCAACAAGCAAATAAGAAAGATCTATTAGGGTTATGTCAGGATCTGTCATATGGTAGTCTTTAATAAACTCACCATACGACTTAGGAAGTGACTGAAGAACCCAGTCAACAGCGAACTTCCTTGAAATAACAGCACCCAACATTCTCAACCTGTCAATGTGTGACTTCATTCCTAAGACATGAGTGCACACAGGTCTTCCATCTTTATGTTTCGTTTCTAGTAGAGCTTGAGTGACCTTGAACCTTTCAAGTCTTCGGGCTTGTGGGTCAGGGAGAATAAATGGAGGAGGTGGAGGGAGTGAAGCATGATGTTGAGGGACATCATCTTCAAGAGGAAAGCTTGTTCCAAGCGATTTGGGAAGATCATAGTTGTCTGAACCAGACATCTACAATGGGAGAAAATCAAGTTAGTTGATTCAAGTCCTTAATATAACACCCAATATGAAATATTAAGGCTAGGACCCAACACAATATTTTATAACTTGGAAGAGGGATGCCGTAATCCAAGCTATAAAATATTTGAAGGTAGGCGAATGACGATTCACCAATTTCCACCATGAAAAACGAAATAATTTATTAGGTTTTAATTGGATTTGAAACTCCTAGATCTTTTGAGATTCATTGAACTTTTCAATGGCATGTTTCAATCTCGATTGTGCCCTTCAGGTTTTGTGACTGGGATGCCGAGGATCACAAAACAAGGTGTGAATAACCATGCAAACTCACTTGGTACCCTTAATATTATCACCTAATCGATGTGCCGGTTAACCACACACGCTCCACCGATCTATGATAAACATTAAGTCACCCTTCGTGATCCTTACTAGTCCAAGTTAGTGTGTCGGTTAACCACACACGCTCCACCAACGACTTAGTCAGGTACAAAGTGTGAATTTCATGGGTTAGCACCATATTCAGATTTTCCTAAAGTAACTAAGATTGGGAATTTATAAAAGGTTTAGTTACTTTATAATATTCATTATACTTTTAATGAGAATTTAAAGTCATTGTCCTACCCGTTCGGCTAACGACCCTCCACCGATCAAGGAAGCGGTGGGTGAGAATGGACACCCATTAAGTTGCCATTTTATAGGCAACAACCTTATACCCCCCTTATAGACCGACTTTGTGAATGAGGCCTACTAATGGTAAAACAACTTGATCTTATACATATATATAATAATTAACCATTAATGTTATAAATAGTATAAGGGTTGAATTTTAACTTTTAAAACTCTAAGGGTTTGGAATTAAAGTTTATTAAAGTGTGTGAAACTTTACAAATTCAAAACTTGAGGGCAAGTTTTGTAACTATCCAAAACTTTTCATTTCATAACTTATGAATTAAAGGTTCATAAAAATGAAGACTCTTCATTTTATGTAACTTATGTGTTTTAAATGTGTGTTTAAAAGAAGTGGCCTTTGGAAATCCATAACTTGAGGACAAATTATGGACTCCATTAAAACACATAAATGATCAAGAATTAATCCTAAACAATTCAGCAATTAATTCCTATCATCTTCTAAATTCATAAGAACATGAACATGATCATTAAAGTTTCAAGAATTATATGAACACATACAAAGCATGAAATTTTGATATAAGCTATTGTAAATGGATTAGAACAACCATTACACCAACTAAAACAAGTTTTAAAACACCAAAACAGTTTAGGGTAATGTTTCTAGTCCATTTCCAGCAGCAAAAGTCGAAAATCTGCATTCTGAGGCTCCTACTCGCTGAGTGCACGAACCTACTCGGCGAGTAGGATGAGTTTACACATGAACTCGGCGAGTCCCCCCATGGACTCGGCGAGTTCATCAGTCAGACAGCAAAAAAAACGACTTTTTATCACTATTTTGCATCAAGTATCAAACAAACAAGCCTAGGCTCTGATACCACTGTTGGGTTTTGAGCATTCTAACACTTCCTAAGTGTACATGCAACCCTAATAAACCTTGGATCTAAGTTTGTCTAAGGTACATGCAAAATATTAATTTCCAAGGTTTATAACCTATCTAGCATGGCATGGGGTACTTTTAAACATAAAAGGACTAGATGAATTACATACCTTTTGTTGATTGTTAATTCCTTGGAGTTTGAGAGCCAAGCACCAATAATGTGAATGCCTCAAATGGAAATCACAAATCACCACAAACTTGGAAAATATATGAGAGAGTATACTAACACTTAGAAAACGGCCACCACTATTACACACACACTAGGGTTTTGTTTCATGCAACATGAGCTTGTTTATATAGTGTGCATGGTTAGGGTGAAACCCTAATAACCCATGTCTTTTCCTTTCCAAGGATCCATGGGTTAAAAGCTCCATGGATCATCCATTGACTTCCATATAAGCTTAGCCCATTACCATAATGAGTGTTAGCCCAAACTATATAAATATAATAGCCCATGTTTAATTAGTCACCATTTGATCACTAAATTAATTCATAATTAATTTAAGACCAATACTAATTAAATCATACAATTTCATATTAATATATTATAACTTATAATATATTAATAAGCCGCAAATATACTCTTCTCATAATGTTATCCATATAAATAGTTCGAGTGAAGTGTAACCCAAATGGACCATGCCGGGTCGGGTCAAGTATATACCAAATAAGTTATGGACTTAGACACCTTATCCAACAACAAGTACTAATTAAGTTTGACCGGTTTGACTTGTTGACTTTGACTTTGACTTGTTGACTTTGACTTTAATTTGACGGTTGTCACAGTTGTCGATCGCCTGGCAGAGCACAACATTCTCTTAGGCCGGCCTGCGCTTTTCCAGTTGCAACCAGTTCCATCTACTCTCCACGGTGTTCTCAAATTCAGCACGAGTGACGAGTCAACAATGGTAGTAGCGACCAAATCGGAAATTGGGCGTGATGCCCAATGAGGAGCAAGGCAAGAAACCCAATCGCGTCTAAACGAAGGTCGCCAAAAACGAGAAGGCCCACAAACAAGATCTACCGTGGCACAAGAGCCAGTCCACGAGACCAGGAAAAGACGGCGAGATGTGTTTAGTCGACTCACAACATCTCTCCCATAGGAGGGAAGTAACGCTGACCCAAGGAGTGCTCAGCCAGAATACAGAATGACAAGGACATGGCAAGGAAATGTTGGCCCACAGGCAAAGACACCTGCTTGGCCCATAATTGACAACCAGGAAATGCCCAACAAATGAACAATTTGGGCTCCAGAGCAAATCTTTGCCGATGTTAGACATGAACCAAAGCTCCTCAGAATAGAGGGCGCGAGCGCAGGAATGAAAAACAACGGATGTGGAATGCCATTCTTTCTAACTCAGGTTTTCCCGTAGAAGAGCGCCAACAAGGGCCCCCGGTAAGCAAAACAGCATCTCCAGTGACAACGGGGAATGCAAGTAGGATAAGTATGTAGAAACGCTAAGGAGGTGCCCTCACCCGGCCAAAGGGAGGTGCTTCCCACGGTCGCAACATGCATCGGGTTGCAAAGAAAGACAAGAGAGAGCACCCCCAGGGAACGAGAAACGAAACATAACTTGTAACGCCCGGTTCCTGGTATGTATTTTAATAAATTTATTCATTTTTGAACAGGAACTCAACGAGTTGGAGGCCCCAAACTCGTCGAGTAGGAACGAAAATTGGACGCGGAACTTATAGTCTACTCGACGAGTTGAGGGACTCAACTCGACGAGTAGTGCTGCCTGAATGAAACCCTAATTTTCAGGGTTTAGCACCCTATTTAAACACCTTAACCTCCAAAGGTTGGCCTCATTTACAGCCTCTATCATCCCAAACCCTAGCCACGAAACCCTAATATGTTTTTGAGAGTTTTGACCCACTTTTGGTGCATTCTTGAAGTTTTGAAGAAGAAAAGACATGAGGAGGAGCAATGAAGGGTTGGAAAAGAGTAAATCCAGAAGGCTAGCTTCATTTCTGGTTTATTGGAGGTATAAAGCTCCTATCTTGTCTATTATATGCTCAGATCTCTTTATCTTCACTTTTATGGGATTTTTGGTTCAAGAAGCATGACCTTTGGGAAATGGACGTCCCAAGTTAGTATGTCATCACATCCGGAACCAGGGAGGGCTTTCATGGCATAAAGGTGCAAATTTATGTCCATTAAAGCCCCATGCAAGCTATAAGATGTCATTTTGGCCTTTTAAGCTCCAAAAGGCCATGCATGGAGAGAAAGGTGGAGACTTTACGTGTTCATTTAGTCTTAAAGGTCCAGATCTCAGTTTGTGCACCCTATCTTGAAGTATTGATGGCTTTTGGACCAAGATCTAGGTCCTTAAGGGTTAGGGTTTGAGCTATGTATCTTTAGGAAGAGTATTAACGGGTAAAGGTGGAAACTTTACCCTTAAAAGGACATTTTGAGTATGTAGTAGAAGTGAGGAACCTAGATCTGAGGGATGAGGACTTAATCCCTTAAGATGGCTTAACAGACTGAAGAACTCGTCGAGTCCATAGAGGAACTCGACGAGCTGAGTCGAAGTATCCCGAGTCTATAAAGGGAAAAACTCGACGAGTTCAAGGATGAATCGGCGGGTTGAATGAAGAAGTCCCGATCCTATGGATAAGGAAGAACTCGACGAGTTCATGAAAGAACTCGATGAGTTGGGTTGCGATTTCAGAGTTTATGATTTATAGAACTCGACAAGTTGATGGACCAACTCGACGAGTTGAGTCAACCAAGAAGGTTCACTTTGACCAGAACGTTGACTTTGACCAAAAGGTTGACTTTGACTTGGACTTCAACCAAAAGGGGGTTATGAGTATGAAAAGGTAATTAAAAGGAGATCTTTATGTGTAGGAGTTTGAGGGGAGTTGATTCCATAGCCGAGGACAATTCAGCTACTTCACGACATTTGAGGTGAGTTACCTTCGAGTAGAAGTGGGTCTAAGGCACCAATGTCGGCCCACTAGTAGGAGATATAGTAGAGATTATTGTCATTGTGATAATTTTCTAGTATACCACTATCTGTTATGCTTTAGGTGCTAGTATGCTATGATATTATGTGATGGTGGTAGGAGGGGTAGGACATACCCGATACCGGTGGAAAGGACTGAATGGGTAGGCCATCACCCTGATATGATAGGCAATTACCAGTTGAAAGAGACCAAAGGGGTAGGCCGGCACCCTGATATGCTAGACGGTTACCGGTTGAAAGAGACCGAAGGGGTAGGCCACCACTCGGATATGCTAGGCAATATGTGTATTGTATGGTATGTTTTGGTTTTAGGTACTTCTTGTTAGATGGGAAAGGAGCCGGCATGACTGCAACGCATCACACACACAATTTTCCGCACATGAGATTCTTGGGATTTGTACTCTGACATTATTTTCTTATGACATGTTTTGAGATATTCGACTTATGGTTTTTCATGATATGAGATAACATTGATGGCGTTTTCAGTAATCTGTTTTATGTATCTTTAAATTAAAAATGAAATTTTTTGGTCGTGAATTTTGGGATGTTACAAGTTGGTATCAGAGCCTTGGTTTGAAGGATTCTGGCACACCTTCGGGGGTGTCTGGACTCAAATCGAGGATTTGAAAAGTTTTTACAAAAATTAAATTTTCCAAACTTTAAAATTAAGGTTTTTGAGAAAGAACAAGGAGTGTGATGCGTGCAATCAGCCGAGCTCAAGTAAGTTTCCCCAAGATACCCATACATGTTTGTTATGTTATATGATATGATTATGAGAAATGCATGCTAGATTAGGGATGAGGATCTAGGAAGGATGCCTTATATGCCTGTTTTATGTGTTTGAGATCTGCATGCTAGATTAGGGCTAAGGATCTAGGAAGATGCCTTATGTATATGCTATATGTGCTTATTGAATTACATGCTAGAACTGATTAGTCAATAATATGATGGTCTGATTAGGATATGCTTGGTTGGGTTACTCAATGCCCGAATGTTGCTTGCTTTGTGCTTTTAGGAGTTCTAGTTATCTTTAATTAACTAGTAAACGAATATGTTAAGTTACATATTACGAGGACTAAATAATTTTAGAAGGTTAAGTCTAGCCCTATTTCGCAGCTCTTGCCTGAGTCCAACCGTTATAGGGTAGGACCTCTCATTCGAAGAATTATATGGTCTTAGTAATATGTAATGGTATTCGCAAGCTAATTAGGGGGAGATAGCAGGGACTTCTTACGCAGCTGATGGCGGAGAGTGGGTCGGAGATTACCCTAGGGTAAGCCTAGGATGAGATTATCACGGAGAGTAATAGTAGTAGGAGGGACTTGGTGAAGTCAAGGCAATCCTTGAGGAAAGTATGGATATATGTGGAAGGTAGTATGGGCCCGTACTACTAAAAGCCGAGGATCCGTACTCGAGTCAAGGAGGTCTGAGATGGAACCAAGGAACTTGTAGTGTGTATGAGACCTCTCAAGGTTATGTACGACCCTGACGATTATGTGTTTTGTTTCAGAATGGTGGTGACACATCACAGAACAGGAGGTTCAGGGTCTGGGTCAGGATCAGGTTCGGGTTCGGGTTCCGAGCCAGTCGATGATGGATTGCGAGCGTTCATTGCATCCGAGATTACGAGAGGCATCCTTGAGGTCACCCCGGTGATTTTCGGGTCGATCAAGGAAGGTATCATTGAGCCGATGGAGGATCGCGTTTAGGCATTTATTAGCAACATGACACTGGGCCAGTCAGGGACTCGTACGCTCTCCTTCAAGGATTTCAGGGGATGTGGTGCGCCTGAATTTTATGGGGTGAAGGACCCCATCATGGTCAGAAGATGTATTGCAGACATCGAGTTTGCACAGTTGAAGAGCTTCTGCCCTGAGGGGTCGAAGGTCCGGTATGCTGCGGGTTGTTTGAGATACAGGGCTAGAGACTGGTGGGAGGCAGTTAGTGACACGTTGGGAGCCCCAGCCATTAAGGCTATGACCTGGTCAGACTTTGTGACCAAGTTTAGGGCTGAATTTGCGCCGGCTGTGGAGATTCAACAGCTAGCCAGGGAGTTTCTGGATATGAGGCAGACTACGAAGTTGGTGGTGGAGATTACCGCCAAGTTCAGGGAGAGGGCTTATTGCTACCTTGGTATGCGGGGGATGAGGAGATGAGGAAGACCCGGTACCATGACATGTTGAGAGCTGACATTCGGAAACATGTCAGCTACTCGGGATGCC
Organism: Lactuca virosa; assembly: GCF_052849685.1. Lineage (NCBI taxonomy): Eukaryota > Viridiplantae > Streptophyta > Magnoliopsida > Asterales > Asteraceae > Lactuca > Lactuca virosa. Next base: position 385,928,560 of record NC_136430.1, read on the forward strand.
CGACTTTGGATGATACGATTGTGAGGGCGAGGGAGAGGGAGATTGATATAGAGCATATCAGGAAGAGGAAGGCGGAGACTGGACAGGCGACTAGGGTTTCTGGGAAGAAACCCAAGGGATTCGACTCGAGGTCGAAGGGCCAGCAGGGTCGGAGCCGCTGTGGGAAATGCGGCAAGACGCGTGAGGGAGTTTGCAGGTTGGGGGCATCGGGCTGCTATAAGTGCGGCAAGCTTGGGCACTTTGGCAGAGATTGTACAGCCCCTACCCCCACCTTTCAGACAATAGACCTGATTTGCTTTCATTGTAATCGGAAGGGCCATAAAAATGCCAACTACCAAGATTGACATCAGCAGCTCCAGTGGTGGCGCCAGCTCCAGCGACCCTGCGGATCGCAGATGGCCGACAGGGCAAGTCAGATGCTCCAGTGGTGAGGAGCTGAGCCTTTCAGTTGACCGCCCTGGAGGCGCGTGCCGCACCAGATGTGGTGACGAGTATTTTTCTTCTCCATATCTTTATTTATATGTCAGTTTTGATATTTATGTTTGATGTTTTATGTATTCTGTTAGGATCGTTCCATGTGAACGATATTCCAGTATTGGTGTTATTTGATCCGGGAGCTACCCGATCATTCGTATCCCTTGCACTCAGCAAGAGGTTTGTTGAGTCTTCAGGCGCATTGGATTCTCCATTAGAGGTCGATATTGCGGACGACCGATCCGTCCGGGCATCAGAGGGTTTCATAGACTGTGTCTTGAGGTTGTACGACGAGCGTTCCCTTGTGGATTTGGTTCCCATTCCGTTGCGTAGGAACAAGATCATCATAGGCATGGACTGGTTGAGCCCTAATGGGGCGGTGATCGACTGCGAGCAGCAGTTGGTTCAGGTCTGGACCCCAAATGGGGGAGAGCTAGTGATTTAGGGCGAGAGGCCGCACGTGGGCCAGCTTTGTCTTCAGCAGCGAGGGCTAGGCGCTACCTTCAGCAGGGTTGTGCAGGTTATGTCTCCTACGTTATGGATACCCGGGAGGCGAGTAAGGTGACTGTGAGCGATGTGCCAGTGGTACGGGAGTACCCAGATATGTTCCCAGATGAGTTGCCTGGGATACATCCGGAGAGGCAGGTGGAGTTCCGGATTGACCTCGTTCCCGATGCGGCACCGATAGCCAAGACACCATATCGGTTGGCTTCTCCCGAGATGCAGGAGTTGTCTACACAGCTGCAGTAGCTGTTAGACAAAGGATTTATCTGACCGAGAAGTATGCCTTGGGGAGCCCTGATTCTGTTTGTGAAGAAGACGGACGTTTCCCACCGGATGTGTATTGCCTACCGGGAGCTAAACAAGGTAACGGTGAAGAACCGTTACCCACCCCCGAGGATTGACGACCTCTTCGATCAGCTACAGGGGGCATCTTGGTTTTCCAAGATCAATTTTCGCTCAGGATATCATCAGATGAGAATCATAGACGAGGATGTATCGAAGACTGCTTTCTGGACTCGCTACGGTCAGTACGACTTCGTGGTGATGCCCTTTGGGCTCACCAATGATCCTGCCACATTCATGGACCTCATGAACAGTGTATGCAGGGCGATGCTGGATCGGTATGTGATAGTCTTTATCGATGACATATTGGTTTACTCCAAGACGCAGGTGCAGCATGAGGAGCACTTACGAGAGGTGTTCGATACTCTGAGGAGGGAGAGCTTGTACACCAACTTCTCCAAGTGTGAGTTTTGGTTGTGCGAGGTGTAGTTTCTGAGGCACCTTGTCAACCAGAACGGTATTCTGGTAGACCCGGGCAAAGTCGAGGCCGTGATGAGATGGGAGGTTCCGAAGTCTCCATCTGAGATTCGGAGTTTCCTCGGATTAGCAGGATATTATCGAAGATGTGTCACTCAATTCACAATCTTGGAGTTTTACTCTAAGACTTGATTTTGGAACGAAGTATGACTCATCCTTTTGATTTAACCATTTCAACAATTTCTGATTCCTCTTCTTAGCCATACTAATGTACTAAGATGTCCTTAGAGAATCAATTTTGATATGGTTCTTAATCATTAAGACAATCATAAAACCCGATACAAAAGTACTCTCCCTTCTTCTTAAATTGGAGAAACTTTTTATCTTTCTGCCTTCATTGATTCTACTTATTCGTTCTGCCATTCATTGAAACTTTTCAATGATTCAGAATTACACTTAATCTTGTAATTATAACCACATTTTCTAGACCTTTAGTAAATCATGACGAATTATGTTATTATTATTTATGGTGGACTTGACTAGTGCACAACATTGTGTACTAGTTCCTTTAGTCCTTCAATTGAATCATATACTTATGTGAACAAGGAATTAGTCTTAATTACTTAAGTACCAAGATTTCCATACATCACACAATACAAGTTGTAAGATTCCAAGTTTCTGTCCAATTGAAACTTGGGCGATGGGAATCTTTCCTTACTTAGAAAATTATGACATTACCATAAATAATATAACTAAGAATCACATCCATTTCAACATTGCTAATAAAAGAAATACACAAACATCAAGTTTTCATACATGTCATTGCAAGGAAATATATAAATAAGACAAAACCAAAATTTATTTTATTTATAAAAGGTGCGGAAAAACTTGTCCTTACAATGCAATTCAAATGAAAAACTACGCTATTACATATTCCTAAGCAATCTATCATAACTCTAAAAGTAGTAGCTCCAAAAATCCAATCATCGAACCATGCGATCAAAATCCATTTCTTCGCGATCAGACTCAACTCACTTCTTCCTTTAAGCCTCCTTTCTTTTCTTCGATTCTACAAAACATCAAAAATGTAATCCTATCACATAATGTATCAAGAATAAAAAAAAAACTAGGAACTTATAGAGTTAGTTAATGGATTTTACCTGAAGTAGAGCCATACGTCTTGACTCTCCCATCTCTTAGATCTCTCAGGTAGACAGGGCAGCTTCGTCTCCAATGCCCCTTCTCTTGGCAATAAAAGCAAATTGACCTTTTTGGAACAGCACATGGAACTACTTCAGGCTTTGCCTTTCTCTTATGATAAAACTTTTCGACCATGACATGCCTTTCGTTGCCATTGCCAATATCCATGAAGGTTTGGAAGGCCGATCTACCAATCAACTTTGCTTTTCCAGTGCGCCAAATCATTGTTGATTCAGCAGCAACAAGCAAATAGGTGAGATCGATGAGGGTCACGTCGTGGTCTATGTCACACCCCGAAACCAGAAAGGCGGAAACGTTTCGGGGCGGAGGACGTCATGTGTAGTATCACAACCAATAAATAACAACAATCATAGCAACACAACCATTACAGTGAATACTTAAACAAAAATGTTTACATCAGTTGAAACTTGTCTGAAACTTTGTTTGAATTACATCCAATAGCTTTGTATAGTAAAAACTTAAAAACTTAAAAACTCTTAATGCTTCAGTTCCTCAAAATCCAGCAAGTACCTGTCTACTGATTTCCTGAGAATACAAGCAGTTTGAAAATATCAGCATAACGCTGGTGAGTTCATAAGAAGTAGTTTTTCGACAGGTTCTTCCATGAAGTTGAGGTTCTCGTTGATTTCAATCTCGTCGAGAGGCATCACAAGTGTCTCATCGGACACACACTTCTTTAGGTTCGACACGTGGAAGACAGGATGGATGTTGCTGAGCTCTCGGGGTAACTGAAGTTTGTATGCCACGGGACCGATCCTAGCAAGGATTTCGAACGGTCCAATGTACCTTGGGTTTAGCTTTCCACGTTTCCCAAAACGTATCATGCCTTTCCAGGGTGAGACCTTTAGAAGGACGCGGTCACCAACCTGGAACTCCAAGGGTTTTCGTCTCTTATCGGCGTAGCTCTTTTTTCTATCTCGAGAGGATTTCAGTCGTTCTCAGATTTGCACAATATTTTCGGTTGTTTCTCGGATAATTTCAGGACCAGTGAGAGTGCTGTCGGGGGCTTGACCCCTGGCTAGCTGCGTGTCACCCACCTCAGCCCAACACAGAGGGGATCTGCACTTACGACCATAAAGGGCTTCAAATGGCGCAGCCTTGATCCTGGTATGGTAGATTTTGTTGTAGGAGAATTCAACCAAAGGAAGATGAGTGTCCCATGACGCGCCGAAATCGATGACGCAGGCTCTCAACATGTCTTCCAATGTTCGAATTGTTCTCTCACTCTGTCCATCAGTCTGCGGATGATAAGTCGTGCTCATGTCCAATTTAATTCCAAGAGCTTTCTGTAGTGACTGCCAGAACCTCGATGTAAACCTGCTATCTTGATCGGAGATAATGGATGCAGGTACACCATGAAGGCGAACTATCTCTTGAATGTAGATCCGGGTGAGTCTCTCCATCTTGAAGTTTTCTTTGATTGGCAGGAAGTGGGCGGACTTCGTTAATCGATCGACAATTACCAAGATGGCATCGTGCCCACTCGGAGATCTAGGTAACTTGGTGATAAAATCCATGGTTATCCTTTCCCACTTCCACTCAGGTATTTCCGGCTGTTGAAGTAGACCTGAGGGCTTCTGACATTCGACCTTCACGTTGGCGCAAGTCAGGCACTTGCCCACGAAGGTAGCGATCTCTGCTTTCATGTTTGGCCACCAATAAAGCTGTTTGAGATCCAAGTACATCTTATCCGAACCTGGATGAACGGATTATTTCGTCTTGTGAGCCTCATTCATGACAACCTCTCTGTACCCGCCGAACTTTGGGGTCCAGATCCGATTCATGAAATAGTACACTCCGTCTCCTTTGACCTCCAAGTTCTTGTCCATTCCTCGCAGTGACTCACTTGCCATGTTCTCGGGTTTTAAGGCTTCCAGCTAAGCCTCTCTGATTTGCACGGTTAAATGGGAATGGATGGTCATTGTTAGTGCCTTCACCTTACGTCCTGAATACTCCTTTCGACTGAGGGCATCTGTTACCACATTGGCCTTCCCGGGACGATAGCGAATTTCGCATTTGTAGTCACTGAGTAACTCTACCCATCGCCGTTGTCTCATGTTTAACTCCTTTTGATCGAAAATATGTTGCAAGCTCTTATGGTCGGTGAAGATAGTGCACTTGGTTCCATAGAGATAGTGTCTCCAGATCTTTAATGCAAAGACCACTACTCCCAACTCTAAATCGTGAGTTGTGCAATTGACTTCGTGTGTTTTCAACTGCCTCGAGGCATAGGCGATGACCTTTCCTCTCTGCATGAGCACACACCCTAGGCCCTGATTGGATGCATCACAGTAGACAACGAAGTCTTCTGTCCCTTCGGGCAGGGACAAGATAGGTGCGCTGCATAGGGCTTGCTTCAATGTTTGAAACGCAGTGTCTTGCTTGACTCCCCAACTAAATGCTTCCCCTTTTTGCGTCAGGGTAGTTAAGGGCTTAGAGATTCTGGAGAAGTTCTGGATGAACCTGCGATAATAGCCTGCGAGACCCAAGAATTGTCGGATTTCTGTAGGTGTCTTCGGTGCAGACCAGTTCTCAATCACCTTGATCTTGGAAGGGTCCACGTGTATTCCTTCCTTGCTAATCACGTGTCCAAGGAAATTCACCTTCCTGATCCAGAATTCGCACTTCGAGAATTTCGCGTATAGCTTTTCTGCCCTTAATGTTTCCAACACCTGCCTTAAGTGCTGTTTTTGATTATTCTCACTCCGCGGATAGACAAGTATATCGTCGATGAACACAATCACGAACTTGTCTAAGAAAGGGCGGCACACCCGATTCATCAGGTCCATGAATATTGCCGGTGCGTTGGTTAGACCAAAGGGCATTACTACAAACTCATAGTGTCCATAGCGAGTTCGGAATGCTGTTTTGGGCACATCATTCTCATGAACTCGCAATTGATGGTACCCTGATCTCATATCGATCTTTGAGATATAACTGGCTCCTTGAAGTTGGTCGAAGAGATCGTCGATTCTGGGTAAGGGATATCGGTTCTTGATAGTCAGCTTATTCAGCTCTCGGTAGTCAATTTACATCCGAAAGGATCCATCTTTCTTTTTCACGAATAAGATCGGAGCTCCCCAGGGTGAGGAACTCGGCCTCATGAATCCTTTAGTAATCAGCTCATTGAGCTGACTGGATAATTCTTGTATTTCCGCTGGCGCTAAGCGGTAAGGAGGTTTAGCTACGGGAGTAGCTCCGGGGATCAAGTCAATATGAAACTCGAGTTGGCGTTTGCGAGGGATTCCTGGGAGATCTTCAGGGAAGACATCAGGGAAGTTGCAGACTTCGGGAAAACTCTCGAGGTCTCTAACTTTTTGCGTCACGTCTATAAGGTGAGCTAGAAATGCATGGCACTCCTTTCGCAGATACTTCCGAGCTTTGATGCACGAAATGATACGGAGGTTCGAGCTAGGCTTATCTCCATAAATCATGAGAGCTTCGCCAGAGGGAAGATTGAGACGGATAGCCTTCTCGAAGCAAAGAATATCAGCACGATTGGAGCTTAGCCAGTCCATGCTGATAATGACGTCAAAATTCTTGATGGACACAGGCATAAGATTGATAGGAAAAGAATAATTGTCTAGGGTAAGAGTACAGCCTATGAATATGTCGTTAGTGCTCTCCTTCTTTCCGTTATCCATCTCGACGGTAAATGTTTCGGTTAGAGGTTGGGATTTACATTTGATTAGATGTTTGAATGTGTGACTAACAAAACTCCTTTCCGCACCAGAATCGAAGAGAATGCATGCATAAGAGTTGTCAAGGAGGAACGTACCCGTAACAACGGTAGGATCAGCAACTGCTTCCTCTTGGCCCATCACTAGAACTCTCCCTGCATTGCCACCAGTTTTCGCCTTGGGGAAGTTTCTCCTGAAGTGCCCAGCCTCTTCACATCCATAACAAGTTTGACCAGTGCCCGCTCCCGGAGCCTGGTTGGTTGGTTGAGCTGGTGTCTTGCAGTATCGAGCTGTGTGTTCTTTCTTTCCACAGCTGTTGCAACTCAGCTCACAGCAGGGTCCGTGATGATGGAAGTTACACTTGTTGCACAGGGGGAGCTTCCCAGCATAACCACTGGTAGGATATTGGGTGGTTGGGACAGCAGCGGGAGCAGCAGCAGGGGCAGTAACTGCATGAACTGCCACTATTTGTTGTTTCTTGGAGGGCTCCTGCGAAGACTGCCCTTTCGTTTGTTACCAAACTTCTTCTTCTTCCCACCGCTTTCCTTTTGTGGTTCAGGGACAGCTGCCACTTCATCCAGATCGATTCCATGATCGATCAGAGTCTGTGCCAGATCCTTGGCGCTTTCAAATGTGGTTGGTCGAGCAGCCAAGACATTTCCTTTGGTGGGTTGCGTCAGTCCGCAGATGTACCTCTCGATTTTCTTGCTTTCCGGGGTGACCATTCCCGGACAGAGAAGTGTCAGATCATAGAATCTAGCAGTGTAAGCAGCAATGTCAGAACCCTTCATCTTGAAGTTCCAAAGTTCGTGCTCCAACTTTTGCACTTCGCCCCTCGGGCAGTACTCAGCGAGCATGAGCTCCTTCAATCTTTCCCAACCCATGGCATTAGCCACTGGCAGGGTTAGGGTTTTGACTCGACAATTCCACCAGGTCAAGGCTTTGTCGGTGAAGGTGCAGGCGGCGAACTTCACCTTGTGTGCTTCAGAACAAACGCAAATTTTGAAGATGGATTCGATCTTCTCGAACCATCGAGTCAGGGCGATGACACCTCCATTTCCGTCGAAGGACTTGGGCTTCACAGTCATGAAGTCCTTGTAGGAACACTCTTTTTGATGTCCATGACTTCCATCTTGTCTCTGGGGGTCGGTTCCACCTCCAGCCCCACCAGCATTCACTTGAGCCATTGCTGCAGTCACGGCGGCTGTAACTGCTGCCTGAAACATGACGGGGTCGAACTGTGGGGGTGGTGGTGGTGGCGGGGTGTTGTCGTTCCTTCTGATGGGTCTTGGTCGAGGAGGCATCTTGGTCTAGAAATAATCAGGGAGAAGAGGATGGTAAGTCCTCGGGATATTAAACAAAATATATCATCCTGATAAAGAAAGTATTCTACCGAGCGATAAACACAGAAAGGTTACTAATACAGGTAAGTTATCGCTTAAGGAAGAAGAGGTAGCAATACTTAGAGTGAATCTGTATACTGAGTTTGGTTCTAGTGAAAATAATCCTATAGTATTTTATGTGAGATGGTGCTTGGTAAGTTTTAGGCCTGCTGTAACACCACAGTCACTACCAAGCACATGTTGGTCATGTCTCGACTGAATATAGTTGATCAGGCTATATTCACCCTAGACATGATTACATAACTGCCCAGGTTTAACCGCAACGTTCCAGCATCCAAATACTTTTGTTCTGTTGTACTAACGACACAAATTTTGTTATGTATGCATGCTCGTATACTTTTTATAAAAATACTTTATATTTTGAAAGTATACTTTTAGCATAGAGCACTTAGGCCCCTTAGTGTTTATAGTTGTATACCACGTAAGTTTTGGTATACTAGCTCGCTATAAACAAGGGCTCTGATACCAATCTGTCACACCCCGAAACCAGAAAGGCGGAAACGTTTCGGGGTGGAGGACGTCATGTGTAGTATCACAACCAATGAATAACAGCAATCATAGCAACACAACCATTACAGTGAATACTTAAACAAAAATGTTTACATCAGTTGAAACTTGTCTGAAACTTTGTTGGAATTACATCCAATAGCTTTGTATAGTAAAAACTTAAAAACCTAAAAACTCTTAATGCTTCAGTTCCTCAAAATCCAGCAAGTACCTGTCTACTGATTTCCTGAGAATACAAGTAGTTTGAAAATATCAGCATAACGCTGGTGAGTTCATAAGCAGTAGTTTTTAACAGAAGTGTTTGTATAGCTTCAAGAAAATCCTATATTTTCTTTAGTAAAAACGTAGTGTATTAGTTTTGTAATGAACCATGAATGTCTTGTATGTTTCCAAGAAAATCCGATATTTTCTTTAGTGAGTAAGTAGCATTATCGATTCTGTATAAAACCATGAATGTTCGTTACTGAAAACAGTAGTGATATGTGAAAATACTACCTCATATGACTAGCTAGAGCTAATCATGAACTATAGGTATTTGTATGTGAAACCAATGCATAATCGGTTCTGTTTGAAAACCCTGACTTCAACCAGTATACGTAGTGTGTGTTAGTTCTATTTAATAAAAATAGAACTGTTGAATAGTGTTAAGTTGTAAACTAAAGGTGATTTATACATAATGTGAGTCGTATAACCATGCTTGATATGACTTGAGACATTTCCAACATTCTTCAGGCGTCGAGTTAAATGACATTTATACATCTCAGGCGTGCCCGCCTAACTGTAGCTAGCAGTCCAGATGTGGGATTGTCAGTCCCGAATAGATCTATTCACAAATCTCACGCTCTCCCTCCAGGAGACTCTGGTTATACAGTGGTAGGATTTATCCCTGTACACCTAAGGGTACAGTAGTGAAGTAGCGCCTCACAGTATCGTACAATCTAGTTTACATGTAGTGTAGTAGCGTTCTACCGTAGTGAAAATCCGTATGTATATCGTATATAATGATAATTACAGTTATGAATACCATGATAAAGTGGTGATGTAAACTGTAAATGGTTTCTGTCTCAGTGCATATGTTTAACAGTGAAAGTTTCTGTACTTGTTATATTTTTAGAAAAATCCCAAACTATACCGATTAAAGTTTGCATGAATAGTGAATAGCGTATCCGGAAAACTATGCAAATTGTTGTGAAAACGTCCCTTATGCTCAACACAGCACGAAAGGGTTAAAGTATGAGATTTGCATAAGTTTTGAAAACATTTATGTTTAGCTTGTATTTCCCCCCTGAAAACATTGAAAATATGGAAAAATGTAGGGGTATGAACTCACCGTTCTTGTTGTGAAATTGTTGACTGAAATAAAGATCCTAGAGTTGTTGCACGCGACACTTTACGGAATCCTAATATCAAATAAATACGTATATGTATCTAAATTAGCGATTTCGTTAGATAACGTGTTAGAGGTACACATGAAATCGGTTGAGGAATGTTACCGGGACTTGATCGAATCGAATAAGGTGAGTTTTCCGTCAAAACACCACTAAAAAGGTGTTTACGGTCGAAGAGTGGTTTACGGTTTCTGAATGCTTGGTGAGTTTACGGCCGTAAACTCAAGAACAAAGTTTACGGTTCTTGAAGACTCGGACCATAAACTCAAGAACAGAGTTTACGGTTTCTGAAGGCTCGGACCGTAAACTCAAGAACAGAGTTTACGGTTCTTGAAGGTGGACCGTAAACTCAAGAAAATGGTTATGCTTGCTGCTTTCGAAGAGATAATCGTTTCCAGGCGTTTCCAAGTGACTCCAAACGTGGTTTCTCGATGTTTTCCGAAGCTTGAAGGCGTTTTGAGTGTTTACGGTTAAGATTCTTAGAGAGAGAAGGAGAGAGTTTTTGTCCAGAAATGTTCTAATGAGGATGGGGGTGTCGTATTTATAGGGGCATTGTGGGGGGTCCACTTTATGCTGACCGTAAACAGGTTTACTGTCGTAAACGAGTTTACGGTCGTAAACGAGTTTACGGCCGTAAACACGTTTACGGTCGTAATCTCATTTAGACCACAAATGTTTGATTTTTTTTGAGATATTCGGGTTTCTGCGCGACTTTTGGTTCCAACTCGTAAATAATTTAATTGGATATAACTAGATTATTTTCTAAACCAAAAGTTTGACGGAAAAGTTAACAAATTCGAAATTTTTTTAACGAAACTCGCGTAACGGAAACGGACAAAGTTTCGGGTTGTCACAGTCTATCATATAGTACTCTCTTACGAACTCACTGTATGAGTCAGGAAGCGACTGAAGAACCCAGTCAACAGCTAGCTTCTCACAGACAACGACTCCCAACATTCTTAACCTATCAATGTGTGACTTCATCTCTAAGACGTGTGCACACACTGACTTTCCTTCTTCATGTTTACTTGCCAAAAGGGATTGAGTAAGCTTGAACTTTTCAAGGCTTTGAACTTGTGGGTTAGGGAGAACAATAGGAGGAGGTGGAGGAAGTGAAGCATGATCTCTTGTTCCTCGATCGAATCATGGAATATCATCTTCATGTGGAAAGCTTGTTCCAAGGGATTTAGGAAGACCATAGTTGTCATACTTTGACATCTACAAAACGGGAGAAAATTCAAGTTAGTTGATTGATTGAGTCCTTAATAAAACACACAAATGAGATATTAAGGCTAGGACCCAACACAATATTCTACAACTTGGAAAAGGGAAGTCGTAATCCAAATTGCAGAACATTTGAAGGTAAGTGAATGACGATTCACTAATTTTCCACAATGAAAAACGAAAAAGAGATTAAGTTTTAAATGTATTGAAAACTCCTAGATCCTTTGAGATTCATCGAACTTTTCAATGGCATGTTTAAATCTCGATATGCCCCTCGATTTGTGACTAGGATGTCGAGGATCACAAAATAGGGTGTGAATAACCATGCAAATATACATGGTGCCCCCAATGTTACAATCACCTATTCGATGTGCCGGTTAACCACACACGCTCCATCGAACTATGACAAACATCAAGTCACCCTTTGCTACCTTTGCTTAGAACTCAATTAGTGTGCCGGTTAACCACACACACTCCACTAACGTCTTAGCAAGGGTACAAAGTGTAATTTCATGGAATTGCATCAATTCACTTTTGCCTAAAGTAACTAAGATTGGGAATTTTGTAAAACATTTAGTTACTTTAATATTCATTATACTTTTAATAAGGAGAGGGTTTGCCCTATCCTACCCGTTCGGCTAACGACCCTCCACCAATCAAGGAAGCGGTGGGTGAGAGTTGACACCCGTTAAACGACCATTTTATAGGCCATAACCTTATACCCCCCTTATAGACCGGCTTCGTGAATGAGGCCTACTAACGGTAAGACTAGCAGTTTAAGTTATACATATATAATATTAGACTTTTAATGTTATATATAGTGTAAGGGTGTATTTTACACTTTTAAAATACTAGGTGGTTTAAATTTATAAATTACACTTTTAATTTAATATATAAACCCTATCATTTTGGATTTATTAACTTTCTTTTAATTATACTTTTAATTAATTTAATAAAACCATAAGGGTGTAATTTGAAATTTTCAAAACTAGGGTTTTAGAATTTAAAATTTTTCAAAATTAAACTTTTTAATCAAAAATTTAAATTCCAAAACATGAGGGCAAGTTTTGAAACCTTTCAAAACTATTAGATCAAAATACAAATAAGGCAATTAAACAATTAATTGGTGATTATTTAATCATGACCTAATTCAATTTCATGTAAGATATTAAATTTCATGCAAGATAATGATCAAATAATCCAAATAATTAACATTTATCATATATGGAAGTTATCATTCAATTAATTTGAAATTATCTTTTATTTTGGCAAGGATAATCATCCAATATCAATAAAATTCGTATTTTATCAAATAAAAACGATTTGGCAACTATCCCACAGCAAAATAGGCATGAAATCCCAAGAATCCCTCTGTCTGACAGCTTGTCTCGCCGAGTTCCCATAGGGACTCGCCGAGTTCACCCTACTCGACGAGTCCACCCTACTCGACGAGTCCACTTTGGGACTCGACGAGTTTGTCAGTCAGAGGAGCAAGAAAACGATTTTCTAAGCATGAATGAAACACAAAGCATCAATACAATAGAAACCAATCAAGGCTCTGATACCACTGATGGGTTTTATACAAAAGAACATCCTATGTGCTCATACAAACCCTAATGCTTAGATCTAGGTTTCTCTATTGTACATGCAATTCATCCAAGACTTATGAACCTTAGATCTAGCATACAATAATCAGTATTGTCATAATAAAGAGTTTAGATCTTACCTTTGATTGTTATGTAGCAATAACAATCTATTACTTCTTGTAATTGGCTTCTAAAAGCTTAGTGTCACAAATGTCACACCTCTAATGGCTCACAAACACCAAGAGCAAGAGGATGACTTGGGAGAGGAGAAGAAGGCACCAAAAACGTCTAAGAAACCCTAAGGAATGCATAGCCACGTTTTTGGGTGCCCTAGGGGTCTTTATATATGGAGGCCATTAGGGTTTTGAACTAGGAAACCCTAATATGACTGCTTAGGCCCTAAGCAGCCCATGAACTCCCTCCTTAGAGGCCTTGGACGAATTCTCATGGGTTTCCCCATAGATTTCGTCCACTCCAACCTCTATGGAGTCCATTAGCCCAATATCCAACTATCACACAATTGACAGTTCTAGTCCCCTTTATTTAATTAATGTCTTTTAGCCACAAAATTAATTGTTATTAATTTTTGACTAATATTAATTAAACAATATGATTTCTCTTTGAATATATTATTCATATAATATATTAATAAATCATAATTAATCTCTTATCCACAAATCATCCTATCAAGTTGCTTTGGTGAAGGCAACCCAAAAGGACCATGCTCACAATCGGGTAAAGTACATACCAAAATAGTTATGGACTTATACATTAATCCAACAAATATTACTATAGATTTCATCACGAAGCTTCCCAGGTCTATGCGGGGAGTGGCTTCGATTTGGGTCATCGTGGATCGGTTGACCAAGAGTGCCCATTTCATTCCGTTCCAGGAGAGCATTTCGGCCAAGAAGTTGGCCGTCATCTACATCAGGGAGGTAGTAGGTCGACACGGAGTGTCGGTTTCCGTGATTTCTTACCGAGATGTACGGTTCACTTCCAGATTCTCGAAGACATTTAATGACGAGTTGGGTACGCGTCTGCACTTTAGCATGGCTTTTCACCCGCAGACGGATGGTCAGAGCGAGCGGACCATCTATACCTTGGAGGATATGCTACGAGCATGCGTCCTAGACTTCGGTGGTAGCTAGGATACCTACCTTCCCTTGGAAGAGTTTTCCTACAATAATAGCTATGATGCCAGCATCGACCGTCCTCCCTTCGAGATTCTATATGGGAGGAAGTGCAGAACCCTTATGTGCTGGGGTGAGGTTTGACAGAGGGTCATGGGGAGTACCGAAGTGGTACTCAAGATGATAGAGAGGATCCAACAGGTCCGGAGTAGACTCCAGACGGCCCAGAGTCGGCAGAAGAGCTACGCTGACAGACGTCGATCAGACCTGGAGTTTCAGGTAGGAGATATGGGCCTCCTGAAGGTGTCACCTTGGAAAGGTGTCATCCGGTTCAGGAAGCGAGGCAAGTTGGGCCCCAGATACATCGGACCGTTCAGGGAGATAGCCCGGGTGGGCAAGGTTGCATATCGACTGGATCTGCCAGTCGACCTTAGTCAGATACGCAACACCTTTCATGTTTCCTAGCTTAGTAGATTACTCCGCAGTGGTGCCACTAGAGGATATTCAGGTGGATTACAGCCTAAACTACATCGAGCTACCGGTAGCCATCCTCAACAGGAAGACGAAGGATCTGAGGAACAAGAGGGTGGAGTTGGTGAAGGTGCAGTGGCAGCACCGCAAGGGCTCGGAGTAGACATGGGAGCCGGAGGATGAGATGAGGGAGCACTACCCCGAGCTATTCCCAGGCGCAGCAGACTTCGAGGACGAAGTCTAAAATAAGTGGGGGAGATTTGTAACGTCCGGTTCCTCGTATGTATTTTAAATCAATTTATTCATTTTCGAACAGGAACTCGACGAGTTGGAGCCCCCAAACTCATCGAGTAGGAATGAAAATTGGACGCGGAACTTAAAGTCTACTCGACGAGTTGAGGGACTCAACTCGACGAGTAGGGCTGCCAGAATGAAACCCTAATTTTCAGGGTTTAGCACCCTATTTAAAAACCTTAACCTCCAAGGACACGACCAGGAAATGTTGGCCCACAGGCAAAGGCACATGCTTGGCCCATAATTGACAACCAGGCAATGCCCAACAAACGAACAATTTAGGCTCCAGAGCAAATCTTAGCCAGTGTTACACATGAACCAAAGCTCCTCATAATAGAGGGCGCAAGCGCAGGAATGAAAAACAACGGATGTGGAATGTCGTTCATTCTAACTCAGGTTTTCCCGTAGAAGAGCGCGAACAAGGGCCCCCGGTAAGCAAAACAGCATCTCCAGTGACAGCGGGGAATGCAAGTAGGATAAGTATGTAGAAACGCTAAGGATGTGCCCTCACGCGGCCAAGGGGAGGCACTTCCCACAGTCGCAACACGCATCAGGTTGCAAAGAAAGACATGAGAGAGCACCCCCAGGGAACGAGAAACGAAACATAACTTGTAACGCCTGGTTCTTGGTATGTATTTCAAATAAATTTATTCATTTTTGAACAGGAACTCAACAAGTTGGAGGCCCCAAACTCATCGAGTAGGAACGAAAATTGGACGTGGAACTTATAGTCTACTCGACGAGTTGAGGGACTCAACTCGACGAGTAGTGCTGCCTGAATTAAACCCTAATTTTCAGGGTTTAGCACCCTATTTAAACACCTTAACCTCCAAAGGTTGGCCTCATTTACAACCTCCATCATCCCAAACCCTAGCCACGAAACCCTAATACGTTTTTGAGAGTTTTGACCCACTTTTGGTGAATTCTTGGGGTTTTGAAGAAGAAGAGACTTGAGGAAGGAGCAAGGAACGATTGGAGAAGAGTAGATCCAGGAGGCTAGCTTCATTTCTGGTTCACTGGAGGTATAAAGCTCCTATCTTGTCAATTATATGCTTAGATCTCTTTATCTTCACTTTTATGGGATTTTTGGTTCAAGAAGCATGACCTTTGGGAAATGGACGTCCCAAGTTAGTATGTCATCAGATATGGAACCATGGAGGGCTTTCATGGCATAAAGGTGCAAACTTTATGGCCATTAAAGCCCCATGCAAGCCATAGGATGTCATTTTGGCCTTTTAAGCTCCAAAAGGACATGGATGGAGAGAAAGGTGGAGACTTTACGTGTTCATTTAGTCTCAAAGGTCCAAATCTCAGTTTGTGCACCCTATCTTGAAGTATTGATGGCTTGTGGACCAAGGTCTAGGTCCTTAAGGGTTAGGGTTTGAGCTATATATCTTTAGGAAGAGAATGAACAGGTAAAGGTGGAAACTTTACCCTTAAAAGGACATTTTGAGTATGTAATAGAAGTGAGGAACCTAGATCTGAGGGATAAGGACTTAATCCCTTAATATGGCTTAACAGACTGATGAACTCATCGAGTCCATAAAGGAACTCAACGAGTTGAGTCGAAGTATCCCGATTCTGTAAAGGGAAAAACTCGACGAGTTCTAGGATGACTGGATGAGTTGATTGAAGAAGTCCTAATCCTATGGATAAGGAAGAACTCAACGAGTTCATGAAGGAACTTGACGCGTTGGGTTGCGATTTTAAGGTTTATGATATATAGAACTCGGCGAGTTGATGGACCAACTCGGCGAGTTGAGTCAACCCAGAAGTTGACTTTGACCAGAACGTTGACTTTGACCAAAAGGTTAACTTCGACTTGGACTTTGACCAGAGTTGATCCTTAAGGGGGTTATGAGTATGAAAAGGTAATTAAAGGAGATCTTTATGTGTATGAGTTTGAAGGGAGTTGATTCCAGATCCAAGGACAGTTCAGTTACTTCACGACATTTGAGGTGAGTTACCTTCCAGTAGAAGTGGGTCTAAGGCACCAATATCGGCCCATTAGTAGGAGATATAGTATAGATGATTGTCTTTGTGATAATTGTATGGTATGCCACTATCTGTTATGATTTATGTGCTAGTATGGTATGATATTATGTGATAGCGATAGGAGGGGTAGGACAGACCCCGATACCGATCGAAAGGACCGAAGGGGTAGGCCAGCACCCTGATATACTAGGCAGTTACCGGTTGAAAGAGACCGAAGGGGTAGGCCAGCACCCTGATATGCTAGGCGGTTACCGGTTGAAAGAGACCGAAGGGGTAGGCCAGCACCCGGATATGCTAGGAAATATGTGTATTGTATGGTATGTGGTATGATGGGGGAACTCTCTAATTTCGTGCTTACGGTTTACAGTTTTGGTATCAGGTACTTCTTCTTCGAAGGGAAAGGAACCGGCATGACTGCAGCGTATCACACACATGATTTTCTGCACATGAGATTCTTGGGATTTGTACTGTGACATTATTTTGCTATGACATGTTTTGAGATATTTGACTTATGGTTTTTCATGATATGAGATAACACTGGTGACATTTTTAGTAATCTCTTTTATGAATCTTTAAATTAAAAATGAAAATTTTGGTCTTGAATTTTGGGATGTTACGTAACTCCCCCACGCTGGGCCCCGGTGGGGGAAATGAGAGGAAGCCCCAACCTATGAAGACCCACCTACATCAGGTGTAAAAAAAACGTCCCCGCCAAACAAGAAGTATGACCCAACTCCACACAAGATAGCCATACTTCAGGCACCAAAGCGAAGATCGGGCACATGCCCTGACACTTAGACATTCAGAGTCTATTGTCTCATGTATTTCTTTTTTCCTTCCAGAAATAATATAATTTCCATTTTGAAAAAACTTTCTAGAATTCTGTATTGAAAAAACACAAAGTATAGAGGTTGTGCATATTTTCCAAGTCGCAACAATGGATGATCACCTACACTACTTGAGAAAAATCTATGCAAGAATGCAGCCGTAGATCTTAAAAGAGTCATAATCTTTACCTACAATATGCCAATGACATTTCAGAGCTGAGAATATGTAAATGGCACAGAACGAGGGGTCGTAAAAGATTCATAACCTTTCCCCCTAAGAAATGAACAAAGGTCTTGAGATGAGGATCTCAGCCAATGTATTTGTTGCTAAACCATACAGCAAAGTCAACAACATCGACTACTATTTTTACGGCTCAATATCATAAGCCTAATTAAACATACAAGTCAGAGTTACGTAACATCCCTAATTAAACATACAATGTATGTGACATATGAAGCACACATTATCAGATTAACACAAACCCTAGAATAAGGGAATGTGCAAAAACGAATTACAGTAGAGTAACCAGTCCTCAGAGATACCACAGGACAATTCAAAACATGTGCATACATGCAAAAAAAGAGGGGAAGAGAACACTTCCATGCCAAATATAAAATAGAAAACACAGTTTGTGGTTATTAACAGCCAGTGTTTTACACTATACACATAGTAGATAGCAAAATAGCCACATTACAAAACGGACAAAAGAGGCAAACACAAATCAGCCCTCAGAGTCTGAGGAAGAACCTCTCGGGCTCAGCTTGCCATAAAACTGGCGGAAGCCATCATAATTTAACTCCCCTAAATGGAAGAGGCCAACAAAATCCGTCTCGGCAAAGGATATAAGCGCAGTGTCGACCTCGTTGGCCCTGCTTTCCACTTGGGCAGCACCCGAAGCTTCGAATTTCCTGGAAGATGTGGATCAACCACTCAATTGCCTCCCCTTCTCAAATCCAATGCCTTCACAAGCCTCGCGAACACCCTCGACCCCTTTAGCGAACTCAACGCTCTCGATAACTTTTTCAATCACACGAACCACCCCCTTCTCCAACACTTGTTGCAAACTACCTCGAGCGACGACACCTTCAACATGAGCTCAAGCTAATTGACGTTGACACCCTGCCATTCTGTTTGCCAGTACATCCTTCTCTTGAGTGAGAGAGCTCACTTGGTCCTCAAGTCTCTCTGACCGGTCCTCCAAAGTAGCCACTTGATCCTCTAAAGCGGCCTTCTCGCATGCCACAATGTTGTTCTACTCAGCAACAACTTCGCGCCCCGCCTATGAATCACGAACCTCCTCCCTCATGTCTGCCAAGGCACCCTTCAATACTTTAAACTGCCCCTAATTCGCACCAGCACGGCGAACCCGGTCGGCAGCAGCAACCATAAGGGCAGAGGTCTGGGCCGCAGTGTAACAAAGGTCACCAACCATACGAGCACTTGATTGACCTACAAGAGAACTCTTTGTGGCCGGAGGATGAGCACATCTATCCCACTTCTGGGTGGTAGTGTCTTCCGACAGTAAGGAATCCCTAGTAATCGCCCAACCCGGAGCGTAGTCCTCTAAAGACAAGGAGTGAGATGAAGTTCCTGTTTCATCGATCAGGGAAGGCTTCTCGCGCTGAAGAGAACCTCCAGGTGAACTCGGTGCACCCCCAGACATAGAGCCGGAACAAGGATTAACCAAGGGTGAACCAGCGAATGGTGAGGGTGATGCCTCCGAAGAACTAGGCACCACCACTACCTCTTTCTCCTCAGGCACAGAAAATTGACCGCCGAGAATACCCCCGATACCGCCAAGAAGCCTGGCCACAAACACAGTCCTACGAGCTTTACGAGGACGAAGACCCGCATCGTCAGATTCTGTCTCTTCATTCGACGATGGCACCACACGAAAGCTTTGCCTTCTCTGAGTAGGCATACTACCTCCTCCTTCTTGTACCCCCATAGGCAAACCAGAAGGAACAGAAACCGGCAAACGAACTGGGGAAACGACCCCAACGGCCGGCTGGGAAGGCGACGCAGGCCCGCTAGAACCTACATTTCCCCTTTCCACCAAGAGCAGTCCAGCAAGCTCTCTCTCGCGTATTTCAAACACAAGAGGAGGAAGAACCTCTTCAAGATCGATCTCCCTATGGAAAAGCTTGCCCTGATATTGACCACGTAGGGCCATCTCCAAAGAAA
Organism: Lactuca virosa; assembly: GCF_052849685.1. Lineage (NCBI taxonomy): Eukaryota > Viridiplantae > Streptophyta > Magnoliopsida > Asterales > Asteraceae > Lactuca > Lactuca virosa. The sequence continues at coordinate 385,948,211 of NC_136430.1, forward strand.
TCTCGGCCTCAGCACCTGTTAAAACAAACACCAAAAGTAAGATCTCAGCAGCCAACAAGATATCTTATCCTGACTCTGTTTTCAAAAGGGGGGGGGCGAAGGAGACGAGTTAATACCGCATCTCACGACGAACATCTGCGCCATCTTCCTGCGAGCCCTCCAGGCAACACTCATACCGGCCACTACAACAATGAAATCCTCCCAGTTCCTGCCAGCGATAGTGATGTTTCCCAGGCGCTTACCAAGAGTCAGATTACTCCCAAACAACTTGGGGAGATGGTAAGAAAAGTCTCGGGTTCTTCGAGACCCGCACCCTACAAGGTTTTAGTTAACCCAAAGCCACTGACGTTGCCAATTTTTTCTCGGAGTGTCTTGTTCAGAAATCAACTGACGAATGCCTCTTCTCTTCGCTAAAGTGCGGACCCCGGAATTCGTAGTCGAACAGAAGAAGTAACTGAAAACCCAGAAAGTTGGTACATAACCCAGAGATTGACAAATCAGTTCAAAACCGACGATTTTATTAACAGCGTCCGGGGTCAACTCGTCGACTGAAAGGCCATAGTGGTCCACAATCATATTGAAGAAATCTATGACAACCCGAAATTTCTATCTTGTAAAGCCATTCTATTCAATCAAAAGTCAGACTTGTTTCTGCTATCTTTTAGCATTGTTAAGGGTCTGTTTGAGTGTTCTAAGCCTAGTACATTCAAGGATTAGGTGTTAGGAAGTATCTACCAGAGTTCATTGTGCAACATTCAAGCCGGAAAACTCCATCACTTGGAGTTTACGGCCGTAAGCTCTTGTTTGGCCGTGAACTCCCTCCATAAGTATGTTTTTCCTTCATTTTTCTTCACTTCTCACACTTCCAAGTCAAGAACACTCAATTCTCTCTCAAGTATCATCAAGAAGACTTCCATTTCTCGTCAAATTTGTAAGTGATACTTCCATTTATAAGTTGATATCCTTCTTGATCTAGTAAAACCCCATGATTTCATCCATAAATTCATCTCTTTTGGGTTAGATCTTCAAGAACACCAAGAACACACACTAGTTCTTTGGGCCGTGAACACCCCTTCAAACTTCCAAATCGTAAGTATCTTTTCCATATACTTGATATTCATTAGAAGCTCATGTTTAGCATACAAGAAACAACCATTTTAGCAAGAACATCAAGAGTTTACGGCCATAAATTCTCCCTTGGCCGTAAACCCTTCTCATTATCATCTTTGGCCGTGAACATCATTGGCCGTGAACATCTTTGGCCGTAAACATCTTGGGCTGTAAACACCTTTGGCCGTAAACACTTAAAGTGTGGCCGTGAACTCCCTTAACCCAATCATATGTGATTGATACACTCCATTATGAGTGATTCCTAGTTCCTAGGGATGTTTCGAATACATGATTAGTTGTTATATACACTAATTATATACATATATGTGTCATTATATGCTTATTAGGATCTGTTTGTGCTCGGGACTTCACTTGACACTTAGCATCCTATACGGATCTTACATTCGAATCACTCACTACAGGTGAGTGCTTACCCCCTAACGTATCTTTTAAATGATTTTAAATGCTTTTATGGGGAGGGGGAATACAAGTAGAAAACCATATAGTTGTATAATCAATCATATGTGATTTATAACTATCAAAACAATAGATTTCTTATATTTCAAACTGTGTTATCAAACAAACTATTTTAAATCATTTTATAAATTGACATCAAGTCATCAATTACCATTCAAATGGTTAAAACTCTTTTATATAATAAAAATCTTTATCGTTTTACAAAACTCTTTTAAACTTATATAAATAAGGTTGAAAGGGCTTAGGACTGATAACTCGCTTTATTTCCTGTTCCTTGTTTGGTTGTGGACTTAGGGTACCGGTTGTTTATCCGAAGGTCATTTGAATCTTAGTTATATATTATGTATATGTATATAGATATAAAAGTACTTACAATCAGTTCAACACCTTTGGGTAGCAAAGGTGTACAAACATGAGTAGTTAATCAATTACATAGCTTACTAGTAAACTATAATAGGTATAGTTTAGGAGAACCATACTTACTATTTCTAGAACAATGAAACTTACAAGAGTCAGTTCATACATGAGTTAGTTCAAACATAAAATAACAAGAACAGAAAGGAACATACAATAACAAGAACAGAAAGGAACATACGATAATAAGAACAGAAAGGAACATACCATAACAAGAAACAGAAAGGAACATACATCCTTTTACAAGAACAAGATAACATTAATGTGAATCTACTTCACGGCTTAGCAATATACTTTTTAGGTCGCGTTTTGTAATCAGAGTCTCCTGGAGGGAGAGCGGACATTGTGTGTATAGATCTATACAAGACTGACAAGCCCGCATCCCGACTGTTCGCTACAGTTTGGCCAGCAAGGCCAAGGGGTGACAAATGTCACATCAGTTTCGACGCCAGCAGGTCGTCGTGTTAAAAACTTGTCAATCAGTATGGTTATAACCACATCACATTGTAACCTTAATTAGACAAATAGGTTTTAAGGTAGTTAGTGTTTCAGTAGTTACTTATTACAACATTACTGTACACTGTCATTTTCCCATTACACTCCTATAGTGATCTACTCACATAAAAAGTAATGTAACTATTTTCTAGTAATAATAGTCATATATTTGGGAAAACACACACTTTTACAAAAGAACAAACATACAGAACAGTCAGGTCTTGGTAGAAGACTACTCTCCATTTTAGTAGAAAATATAGGATTTTCTAGTAAGTATACAAACTTTACATCAAACATTTACAAACTTTACATCAAACATTTACAAACTTTACATCAAACACTTACAAACATTTTCTTCAAACTTATACAAACATTTAACAATAAAATACTTATGAACTCACCAGCTTAAATGCTAATCTACGCTTTCAAAATAACTTGTATTCTTAGTCACCAGTAGACAGGTACCGATGACCAGGTTTTGAGAAGACGAAGCATATTCAAGATTCGTCTTTTATTTTGATATATATATTTTTGGTGTCTTACAAATACATTCAGAACACACTTGTACTAAATTATATTAATAATGCAATGGATGATTTTGTTGCTTGTTTTACTATTGTGCATTGTTATGATACTATACATGACGTCCTCTGCCCCCGAACGTTTCCGCCGTTCTGGTTTGAGGGTGTGACAGATTGGTATCAGAGCTTTGTTTATAGTGAATTGAGTATATAAACCCATACAAGATACACAACTATTAACACATCGGGATTAAAATACTCTGACCAAGAGTTTATACTTTTAAATAATAAAATATTTAACTAAAGTATACATACAAGCATTTATACTAGGATCAGTGTCATTGTAGAACATAACAAAAGTATTGCAGTTGTTGGACAGCACAAGTAGGCTTGGGGACATATAATCAGATCTGGGAGTGATATAGTCTGATCAACTATATCTTTCCGAGAAGTGATTAGCGTGTGCCTAGGAATTGTTGTGGTGTTGCAGCAAGTCTAAAAACTTACCAACACTACTACAATGAGAACTTTAGAACAGAACATAAACTTAAAATACTATAGGAGTAGTTTGTGTTAATATAAATTACTTAATTGAGAACTAAAAGGTCTTTATTAGTAGGTTAGTAGTTGCAAAGTGGATACGCTAAGGTTATATGTGACTAGAGTGTAAAAGACTTAGAATCTGTGATCTTCACTTTATTTCATGTTCCTTGTTTGGTTGTGGAGTTAGAGTTAGGGTCACTTATTCGAAGGTCTATTCTGTTTTAGTAATATATAAATGGTATGCACTATGCAAGTATTGAAGTAACTGGTAAGGATCATCCTATAATTATCTTAAGTAGTACGTCTATTAACTATCTCTTTTATCCCTATTCTCGCGTAGATATCATGGTTGGATTCCATCTCCCCGGCGACCCGTACCTCCCCAACCAAGGAAATGACGGATGGGTCGATGCAGAGCCAGAAGAAATTATGCAATTCCTTTAGATGATGACTTCGCAAAGAACTTCCCGGAGGATTCTGACTCCGAACCAGAAGTCAATGATCTACCCCTAGTGGCTCCAATCCCAAATCCTAACCCTCGTCCAGCTTTTCAAGGCCTGACGCCTTCATAGGCTGAGAACTTGGGTAGGTGGAGCCGTGAGCATGGTCAAACTTTACCCTACAACAGAGACCGAAGCTTCTACAATCTAAGTGAGGGAGGCTCAGCAGACAGAATTCTTCCCATCTTGGTTTGCCGTGTGGCTCGCAATGTTGAGCTTGGAACAACAGCCATTCAACAAACCGTGGAGCTAGATGCGGACACTGTCACACCCCCAAACCAGACGGCGGAAACGTCCGGGGTGGATGACTTCATTTGTAGTATCACAACATATGCATTATAGTAATCAGAGTACAAAAAACCACTGTATTTAAAAAGTACAAATATTTACATGTGTTTCATCATTGTATACTGAAACCAAATAGTTATACAAAAGAAGAAGACAATATTCAAATAGCTCCATCTTCTCAAAAGCTCGGGAAGTACCTGTCTACTGGTTCCCTAAGAATACAAGTAATTTGAAAAGAGAGTATCAACCTAAAGTTGAGTGACTGGATAAGTATTTATGTTTGAAAGAATGTTTTCTGTTTCTTGATTATGTAAACTATTCTAGAAAATCCTATATTTTCTGCTATATATGAAAAGTAGTTTTAATCACATAAAACTGTTATATTTGTAAACCAATTTTATGTATTAGAATTTCTTTTGTAAACCTTGTAACTGTGAGTGTGCCTGGTTCCACCAGCTGTTATTGTAAACTGAAATGTAATAATGTAAATTGTATCTTGTAAAACCAGTACCTTGAAAATGTACTTATGTTTTATTAGTTATACACTAACGTATTGTTACTATCTTTTATATGAGTTATTATAACCATACTGACTAGATGGCCTGACCCAACGCTATGGATGCATTGACAGTTGTTGATAACAACTGTCACTCATAGGCATGTAAGCCTGACTGTAGCTAGCAGTCTAAGTGTGGGGTTGTCAATCCCAATATAGATCTATACACACATTGTTTCGATCCCCGGCTGGAGATTCTGGTTATAATGTCAGGACTTTAACTATATTGTTTAAATGAATTAAACAACCTGTATCAAATGACTCATAAAAAGCATATAAACATTACATGTATATCGATTATGAAAATCCAATCATTCTGAAATAAATGATTGACAGTATGTTCTTGAAGTAGTATTCTTAACATGTATATGAAAGGTATATACTCTTGATTAGTTTTGAATCAAACCTTTGTTCTTGTAAAACAAGGTACTTTAGTATACTTCAATTGTGAATTAATGATCTGTGATTCATAAATTATACCTATTATAATTTATTTGTACTTTCTGAATTGATATCGAGTATTCATGAATGCAACCCCTTGCTCAACATGTTACAAAGGGTAATTGAACTTAATGAATTAACTTTTATACTTGTATACATATACAAATATATATAAGTAAAATTTAAATGACACTCGGACAAATAACTGATACTTATAATCCGACATCCAACCAAGCATAAAGAACCAAAGTGGGTTATCAGTCCTAAGCCTTTTAAATCTTATTTATATATATATATATATATATATATATATATATATATATATACAAATATGATTTCTGGGAGAAATATAAGTTTATAAAAACATTTAAAAGAAGTTTAATATTTTGAAATACTTTTAATGACTTGATGTCATTTTAACACAATCTTTGAAAGTCAATTTAATTGATGAAAACTGAAATCCATTTTGTTAAGATATTTGAAACCTTTTGTTTATAACACAAATTCTTTGTGTTAGACTTGTATTCCCCCTTTAAAACAGTAAAAACTATGAAAATACGGGGGTATGAACTCACCTGTAGTGAGTGATTCGAATGTAAGATCGATATAGGATGCTAGGTGTCAAGTGAAGTCTCGAGCACAAACGGATCCTCTTAAGCATATAATGACATATATATGTATATAATTAGTGTATATAACATCTAATCATGTTAGGGAACCACCTTAGGGACTAGGAAAGACTTGGATTAGAGTGTTACAATCACATATGATTGCATTAAAGGGGTTCACGGCCACACAAGGGTGTTTACGGCCATGGTGTTTACGGCCATGGTGTTTACGGTCAAAGATGTTCACGGCCATGGGAGTTTACGGTCATGGTGATTACGGCCATGGTGTTTACGGCCAAGGGAGATGCTCATGGCCGTAAACTCTTATTGTTCTTGGGAAATGCTTGTTTTCAAGGGTGTATGTTAAGAGCTTCTATAGGATAACTAGTATACAGAAGATCACTTACGTTTTGAAGCTTGAAGGGGGTGTTCACGGTCCAAGAATTAGTATGTGTTCTTGGTGTAGGTGATGAAGATTTGAAGATCTACCCAAAAGAGATGAAATCATGGACGAAATCATAGGGTTTCACTAGATTAAGCAACGTATCAACTAACAACTAGAAGAAACACTTACATATTTGAAGATCAAGATGAAAACTTTTGATGATAGTTGAGAGAAAATCGAGTTTCTTGAGTTGGAAGTGTGAGAATTGGTGAAAAATGAAGGAAATCTATATATATGTGCGAGGGTTCACGGTCCGAGGGTTTACGGCCGTGAACCTCGTTTATGGTCCGAGGTCGGCTAAAGTTTACGACCGTGAACAAGTTCCAATGCGATAAGGTTCGGTTTCCGAGAAGATAAGATCCAAAGATTATACGGCCGAAGCCGTTCAACGCCTCGTTCATGGCTGCGAGGGTTTACGGTCCGAGCCAAGAGTTTATGGCCGTAATATCTAGTTTACAGCCGTAAACTCCAAGACTTGGAGTTTTCAGGCTTGAATGCTGCACAATGAACTTCTAGCAGATACTTCTTAACACCAAATCCTTGAATGTACTAGGCTTAGAACACTCAAACAGACCCTTAACGATGCTAAAAGATAGCAGAAACAAGTCTGACTGTGATTGAGATGAATGACTGTACAAGATAGAAATTTCGGGTTGTCACAGACACAAACGCCAATACGGATCGTATTGACAATATTGAAGTTCCTCACGGGAGAGCTATGAGAGAAAATGAGGCTTTACAGCAAGAGCTAGCTGTAACCCGAGCTGAAGTCATAGAGCTCCGAGCACGGCACACAGTGTATGAACGACACCTCCTTCATGTGGAGCGTCAGCTGGCTGAATTGAGGGTTCATCGGAGGGGTGCCCGTCGCCAGTAGGAGATGCTCTGCTCATCCTTTCTTTTGGTTTAAGGAATAGCCTTCTAATCTATGCTCTAAGTATCACTTTTCCCTGTAAAATCTGTTTATCTTAAGAGCTTAAACTTTCAATTTGTTAGGTCTTAGTACTGTCAAAACTTTCTTATTCTGGTTTGATGTAAGACCTACTCCTAGGTCATTTCCTGAACTTGTTACATCTTTAATACCAGAAATATTGACTAACATCAATAAATTGGATCACAAAATCTCAATCGAGAGTGATTATTTCTCAAAAGTCATAAGTCTATTTTATATAGACTCTATTATGAGCTACTTTCAAATCTTTTCGAAAGTTGGAACATGATATTCTCCAACCAAAGATAAATTAATTCAAATGACACCCGCCTTGTGACCATTCTAGGAACTTCCTTCTACACCTTAGCAGGACTGCATCATAGGTATGTAGGTGGAATCACCGAGGACAGTATAACACAACGAAATAGTTACATTCATATAAATGATTAGGATACATCTAGAGCAAACCATAAACACTCACAAACTCATTCTGCATCATGTAACAGAATCATGCCTCCGAAGAAACGTAACCAACCCGCTGGCAAAACACCAATCCTTCAGATGAATACGGCTACTTTTCAAGCTGTGGTGACAGCTGCTGTTACAGCTATCATAACTCACCTTAACGCTAACAACGCAAGTGGTAGTGGAATTGTTATCAACAATCCCAATCTAGGTGATAACCAAGTACAACAACGAGTGCCTACTCGCAACGACACTCCGAACCTTCAAATAAAGAACAAGAAACGAATGTATTGGGATAAGGAGAAGGGAAAATCACCTCAAAAGTTAGCCAAAAGACAACAATCAGTGGCAGCCTTTGCAGCCATGACATCTGTTACTCCTACTGTCGTTTCTACTACTATCCTGCTTACCCCTACCCCAACAAGGTAGTATGCTGGAAATCTACCCAAGTGCAAAAACTACGGCTTCCATCACCTAGGAGTCTGTCGAGTGATTCATTGCAAGAAATGCAATAGGAACGGGCACACTACCTGTTTCTGCAGAGTCGCGATCCGACACATTACTTCGACCACCAATGTTGGAATCAGTCCAATATGCCACCTTTGTGGTGAAATAGGACATTTCAAAAGGGACTGTCCAACAGAAAAGAATAGCGGGGGATCAGGAGGAGTTTGACCCCAGAATATGGGGAAGCATCAAAGAACCCTACTATGATTTTGGTACGCCTCCAAACCCCATTAATTAATTATAATAACTCTTTCGTTTGAACCAAATCACAACACTCATATAACACTCGGAACCCTAACAGGTAAAGCTATGATGGCTTAGTGTATGCATTAGGGTCATCTATAATTAAGATTTGTAGACTTCGAGTGAGTGATTTCACCTCATTTCCTGTTCCTTGTTTGGTTGTGGATCAAGGGCAGGGTCACTCAGTCAAGTGTCTTTCCAATCTTAATTATACATAACTGGTGTGCACCAAGTGGTTATAGAGAGACCTAGTAGGAGTCATTTCATGAATGTTCATTGTGTCAAATTATCAGAACCCTCGTTTAGTTGTAATTGTTAATTTTTTATAAAATAGGGTTCGTAGTAATCATACCAAGGTTAGTTCGTCGTTCTAGTAATCATTTCTTCTTCCAGATTAACATAATACCTGATTCATCAAGAAGTTCCGGCATCATCATCCGTCATGGTTTGGCTTGGTCCTTACTATGCAAAATTTATATGTTGTGTAAAAGAACACTTCCCATAATCAACCATCAGATGAAATTCTTCCGATCCATAACGCAAAACCCTTATATCATCCCTTACTTCATAACTTCAGAAGTACCCATGCGAGGGGTATCGCGCCTTTATAGCCTTAAAGCGAAAAACACCAAAGAATTCTCAAAAGTCAGTAAACACCCGAAGTATACCCAATAGATCTCCGAGGAAGACCACGCGTACTGCAGGCCAAGTTTAAGAATAGAGATTAAGAACTCATTAGGTTAATCAAGCGCTGCTAGTGTATACGCAAGAGTGGTATATAAATTAGAATTAACAAGATTTAAGATGTGTGATTCCGCCCAATCTCCTGTTCCTTGTCTGGTTGTGGACTTGGGGCAGAGCCACCCATCCAAACATTTTATCAATCTAAATTATATACAACTTATATACACGAGGTGATGGTGGATGACCTAAGTATAAGTCTTATCATGAACTTCAGAGCAAAAGCCCGCAGGCTCACTACAAACCACCGGAGATACCTGAGAGGAAGTTGTGGCGGATTACAAGTAACTTCATAATCAAGTTAACCAAGGCAACTGGTGGACTTGATTGCTATTTTGGGTGATCGTCGATAGATCAGCCAAATCCGCACCCTTCCTACAATCTTAACGAATCAGGCAAAATAGGGAAGTTAATTAGGACATGAGTCCGAGAAATTAGTTAGACTGCACGGTGTTCCATTATCTGTTATCTCAGTTTGAGATAGTAGAATCATCTTTCGGTTCAGGCAGTCACTTCAGAAATCTTTAGAAACTAGGCCAGTCATGATGCATAGCCTACCATTTTTAAAACCAACAGACAGAATGAGAGAACGATTCAATCATTAGGAGTTGTGCGGAGAACATATGTGATAGACTATGGAAGAACAAGAATACCCAATTATCAACTATTCGAGTCCTTGACCATACTAGCACTTAAAGTTGCTCCATTCGAAGCCCGTTTTCGTCGCAAGTACAGATCCTCTCTGCACTGGATTAAAGTAGGCAACACGCAACTAGCTAGAGGTCCAATTTCCAGACAGCACCTTCGCTAGTCCGGATTTCATCCGAGAAACTACCGAGAAGAGAGTACAAATCCAGGAGCGACGTGAAGCTCCCAGAGTCAGGAAGAAATGCTAACGCCTTCGATAAGAGAAAAACCTTGGAAATTCCAGGTTGGTGACCACTTCAGGTGAAGGTCTCATCCGGAAGGGCAGAATACGCTTCGGAAAGCATAGAATGCTAAATCCAAGGTACGTAAGATCATTTGAGATTCTTACTAGAGTGGATCCAGTAGCTTATAGACCCCGACTACCACGGAAATCCAATAACATACACCCTACTTTCCACGTTTCGAACTTAAAAAAGTGTCTGTCCGACGAGACTCTTGTAATCCCACTCGACGAGATCGAGATCAACGAGAGCCTCAACTTCGTGGAAGAACCAGTAGAGATCATGGACCGAGAGGGCAAGCAAACGAAGCAAAGCTGTATCCCGATAGTGAAGGTTCGCTGGAATGCCAAGCGGGGACCTGAATTCACGTAGGAGCACGAGGATCAAATTAAACTCAAATATCCTCATCTTTTTACTTAGTTATTGGTAATTGCTTAAACTCTAATTTTGGGATGAAATTCTCTCTAACGGGGGGATGATGTGACAACCCAAAATTTCTATTTTGTAAAGCCATTCAATTCAATAAAAAGTCAGACTTGTTTCTGCTGTCTTTTAGCATTGTTAAGGGTCTGTTTGAGTGTTATAAGCCTAGTACATTCAAGGATTAGGTGTTAGGAAGTATCTACCAGAGTTCATCGTGCAGCATTCAAGCCGGAAAACTCCATCACTTGGAGTTTACGGACGTAAACTAGAGCTTACAGCCGTAAGCTCTTGTTTGGTCGTGAACTCCCTCCATAAGTATGATTTTACTTCATTTTTCTTCACTTCTCACACTTCCAAGTCAAGAACACTCAATTCTCTCTCAAGTATCATCAAGAACACTTCCATTTCTCGTCAAATTTGTAAGTGATTCTTCCATTTATAAGTTGATATCCTTCTTGATCTAGTAAAACCCCATGATTTCATCCATAAATTCATCTCTTTTGGGTTAGATCTACAAGAACACCAAGAACACCAAGAACACACACTAGTTCTTTGGGCCGTGAACACCCCTTCAAACTTCCAAATCGTAAGTATCCTTTCCATATACTTGATATTCATTAGAAGCTCATGTTTAGCATACAAGAAACAACCATTTTAGCAAGAACATCAAGAGTTTACGGCCATAAATTCTCCCTTGGCCGTAAACCCTTCTCATTATCATCTTTGGCCGTGAACATCATTGGCCGTGAACATCTTTGGCCGTAAACATCTTGGGCCGTAAACACCTTTGGCCGTAAACACTTAAAGTGTGGTCGTGAACTCCCTTAACCCAATCATATGTGATTGATACACTCCATTGTGAGTGATTCCTAGTTCCTATGGATGTTTCCAATACATGATTAGTTGTTATATACACTAATTATGTACATATATGTGTCATTATATGCTTATTAGGATCTGTTTGTGCTCGGGACTTCACTTGACACTTAGCATCCTATACGGATCTTACATTCGAATCACTCACTAAAGGTGAGTTCTTACCCCTAACATATCTTTTAAATGATTTTAAATGCTTTTATGGGGAGGGGGAATACAAGTAGAAAACCATATAGTTGTATAATCAATCACATGTGATTTATAACTATCAAAACAATAGACTTCTTATATTTCAAACTGTGTTATCAAACAAACTATTTTAAATCATTTTATAAATTGACATCAAGTCATCAATAACCATTCAAATGGTTAAAACTCTTTTATATAATAAAAATCTTTATCGTTTTACAAAACTCTTTTAAACTTATATATTTTCAAAATCATGTCTATATAGATATAGTTATATAAATAAGGTTGAAAGGGCTTAGGACTGATAACTCGCGTGATTTCCTGTTCCTTGTTTGGTTGTGGACTTAGGGTAACGGTTGTTTATCCGAAGGTCATTTGAATCTTAGTTATATATTATGTATATGTATATAGATATAAAAGTACTTACAATCAGTTCAACACCTTTGGGTAGAAAAGTTGTACAAACATGAGCAGTTAATCAATTACAGAGCTTACTAGTAAACTATAATAGGTATAGTTTAGGAGAACCATACTTACTATTTCTAGAATAATGAAACTTACAAGAGTCAGTTCATACATGAGTCAGTTCAAACATAAAATAACAATAACAGAAAGGAACATACAATAACAAGAACAGAAAGGAACATACGATAATAAGAACAGAAAGGAACATACCATAACAAGAAACAGAAAGGAACATACATCCTTTTACAAGAACAAGATACCATTAATGTGAATCTACTTCACGGCTTAGCAATATACTTTTTAGGTCGCGTTTTGTAATCAGAGTCTCCTAGAGGGAGAGCGGACATTATGTGTATAGATCTATACGGGACTGACAAGCCCGCATCCCGACTGTTCGCTACAGTTTGGCCGGCAAGGCCAAGGGGTGATAAATGTCACATCAGTTTCGACGCCAGCAGGTCGTCGTGTTAAACACTTGTCAATCAGTATGGTTATACCCACGCCACATTTTAACCTTAATTAAACAAATTGGTTTTAAGGTAGCTAGTGTTTCAGTAGTTACTTATTACAACATTATTGTACACTGTCATTTTCCCATTACATTCCTATAGTGATCTTCTCACATAAAAAGTAATGTAACTATTTTCTGGTAATAATAGTCATATATTTGGGAAAACACACACTTTTACAAAAGAACAAACATACAGAACAGTCGGGTCTTGGTAGAAACTACTCTCCATTTTAGTAGAAAATATAGGATTTTCTAGGAAGTATACAAACTTTACATCAATCATTTACAAACTTTACATCAATCACTTACAAACATTTTCTTCAAACCTATACAAACATTTGACACTAAAATACTTATGAACTCACGAGCTTAAATGCTGATCTACGCTTTTAAAATAACTTGTATTCTTAGGTCACCAGTAGACAGGTACCGATGACCAGGTTTTGAGAAGACTGAGCATATTCAAGACTCGTCTATTATTTTGATATATATATTTTTGGTGTCTTACAAATACATTCAGAACACACTTGTACTAAATTATATTATTAATGCAATGGATGATGTTGTTGCTTGTTTTACTATTGTGCATTGTTATGATACTGTACATTACGTCCTCCTCCACAGAACGTTTCCGCCATTCTGGTTTAGGGGTGTGACTAAATCGGATGTCGGCAAGCGTAATCTTGCTTCAAATAGAGGGATTGTAACCCCCACCTTCTCTTGAGGGCGATCGTAGATTGGCACCCCCTTTGCCGGAATCATTACGTCGTGCTCTGGTAAGAAGCCGAAGCGATCCTACAGAAATTGGAACTCCTCAGCAGTAGGGACTCTATCGTAACGGTCCATTGTCGAAAAAAGGATGAATAATCGAAAGGGAAATTAACGGGATACCCGGATTGATACAACAAAGCTAGAATGGGGATATGAGGATGAATGGCCTGGGGGAAAAGGGGGGATTTTAAATGCAAAACTGGTGTCACTAACCGTTTACCAACGGGACTGATGCACATTGACGGCGCTACCCAAGGCCTGTCAAATGATAGAACTAATCCCGAACATACACGTGTTGAGATATAGACTTGAACGGTGACACTGTCAAGCTGACGCATACACCTACGAGTCTAAAGGACTTGTTAACGTATCCCTCAGGGGAACGTCAAAAAAGAAGTCAAACTAACACCGGGCATGGCCTGGTCAAAACCCAGTCTAAAGCCAAGTACGGGCCTTCGCCAACGCGAAGAGCGCTGATATGGCGGTTAAGGTGCAGAGTCGCGCCTTAACCCCTTCTCTAGGAAATTATACCCCAAAAAACGTGGGACCAATCAGAGAGTCCCACTCGCCCATTAGACGATAGCCATGATCTTCATAAACTTTTGGGAGATCTACTTCTAGCCAATGAGAGAATAAGGCAAAAGACGTGACGAAGGACCCTCCAATATGGTCCGCCACATCGCACCTCACGAGGGAATCCTCAACAGAATCAGTTGAGGGATACGCCTCTTAAACAGGCATAAAAGGATCCTTCTTCCTCACGAAGATGGGGATGGAATTCTATCTTTTTTTGTAATGAACTACCATCTGTCTCAGATCTCATACTAACTTGATCATCTGAGCTTCGTCCCGGGAACTCCTCCCGGATGTCGACTAACGATCTTTTTCCTGTTTTGTACTGTGATATCAGGGGAAGTTGTCTTCACGGGGTTCACCGGTAATCTCTATCCAATCATCTTCGGTATATCACAACAATAGGGAAGACCATTAACAAATGGAGGTTGTGTAAGAGAAGAAAAGTAAATATTAAAATAAATGATGAGGTAAAATGTTGTTACCTTTCCATGCTCCAACATGTTTCCTTCTCACCTTCATGTTCATAGTACTGGAATCAGCTTCCTCATGAATTTGTTTTCGTGTAAACAATACTATGGAGGCCCAGCCAAATATCGAAGGTATATAGGGTATCATAATAATGATAGGAAAAAGGGTATAAACAGAAATAGATAATAACTGGATTCTTTAAGGATCGTGTCGGTTCACTTTCTGAATCTATATTTCTCCCCTATGCTAGGTTATGAGAAATTCAACATAGGATAATCGTCAAAGGAACAATCAAGATTCTAGGCACAGATAATTAATCAAGAATGAGAGAGAATACAGTGTGTGTAAATTTTGTATGTTTCAAAAGAACCAGAGATAAAATCTGACATCTCTTTGTATTCTAACCACTTTTTGAGAAGGCAATTAAGGATTAGATAACCTCACAAATTTACAATGAAACCCTCAAATGTTCAACAATTTTGATTAAGGCTCCTCTAGTAGCTTTGCATTTTTCCTAACCCCATGGGTGAGGCCCTTTTGACCTTTGTTCTTTTGTTTGTACCCGGATCAATCTAGATTAACACAAGTGTGCACTCCGCACCTCCAAACATGTATTAAGACTAAGTTATAATCCCCTTTGAAACATGTATAAATCTCATTACATAAAATGAACTGGTAACACTAAAATCACTAACAATCCTCCCCCATTTTAGTGTAACCATGGACTTACACAAAAACAATTTAACACACCAAAACTTACACATAAATGAAAATGTCGAATCGATTGAATTTTCGCATTAGTATTTTACACATTTCAAATATTAAAGAATCAACGTGTCCCAAGGATTGAACCCGTCAACCCTTTTGAGTACCTGAAGATAAAATAAATACAACTTTACAATTCTCAACTTGTCTAAATAACATCACCATTATTAAGCCATGTGTCCTAATCTTCTCATGATTGTATAAATGTCGAGTCTACAACCTTTTGAAGCACGAATACACTTCATAGTCACATAGGTAATTCTTGTATATCATGTACATGTAATAAAATTTTTCGAATGAATTATTAAGAAGATAAACTTTAGCCTTACCTATAACAAAACCGAACACATACAAGGGATGATTCATTATGTATTACAATCTACAAGTGTAAGTTTTCCACATTGAATTCAATTTCTAATATTATATCAAAAGGGAATTGGTTGTCTCACCATTATTGATTTATATGGACTTTAAACCCATCCCAATAACAGACTTTTGCACTAAGTCTCTTGCTAGACTTTTATTCAAATGATCTACCAAGTCGTTGCATTCTCACAAACTCAACCGAAACTACACCATTTACGGTTAATTCTATACTCATGTTATGTTTAACGCCAAAGTGTCTATACTTGCTTTTATACACTTGGCTATAGGCCCTAGCCAAGGTGGAAGCACTATCAAAATGGATCTAAATATTTGCAATCAACTTTAGCCACAATGGAATCTCATGAATCAAATTTCTTAACCGCTCTGCCTCTTTACAACCAGCAGTAGCTAGCGCAAAAAGTTTATACTCTATTGTAGAGCTCATAATGCAAGTTTGCTTCTTAGAAGCTCAAGAGATGACTCCTGCCCCAAGAAAAAACATCCAACCACTTGTAGATGAGTGATTCTCCAAGTATGAAATCCAACTTGCATCCGAATAATACCCTTCTAGGACTGAACGGTATCCAAAGTAACTCAAACCATAATCTGCAGCTCCTTTGAGATACTTAAATACTATTTGAATTGCATGCCAATGTTGAGTAATAGGATTACTAATATATTTACTCAATCTTCTCATGACATAGGCAATATCAGGTCTAGTACTTGTCATATCATACATCAAGCTCCCAATTACCTTAGATTATTCCAATTATGAAATGGGCTTTCTAGTATTAGGTATCAATTTCATACTAGATCTATAGGGGTATTCACTAGAAAACAATCACCAAAGTTAAACTTATTCATAATTTTCTCAATATAACGTGATTATGTCATAACAATCCCTTTGTATATCTGCTGAATCCTTATCCTACGTATCACGTAAGCCTCCCCCATGTCACTCATGGAAACAAATGATGACACCCGAACCAGTAGCATCAAATTTGCTATAAAGACATTTATCACATTGGTTTAATAAAAACCCAAGGGATAATATGACATCATCAAACTTTTGATGTCATTGCTTTGGTGCTTGTTTTAGTCCGTGCAATGATTTGACAAGTTTACAAACCTTATGCTCATTTCCGAGCATAATTAAACTTTTGATTGTTTCATGTAAACTTCTTCATCAAGTACACCATTAATGAAAACAGTTTTCACATACATCTTGTAACGTCCCATTTTCAAACCATTTTTTATTATTTTTAAAAAAGTACATTTCATTAGAACCTTCATTCATAATAAACAAAACCAATCTTTGATAAATTAAGTTCCAGAAACCCGAAATAGAGTATATAAAATGACATGCGGAAATCTCAAATCATGGTGCCAAGGCGTGTGTATAGTCAAGCCAAGCCTTTCCCTACCATCCGATGAAGTACCTGAAAATAGTTCAATCCACAATTGTAATCCAAGGCTTAGTGAGTTCTCTAAAATACCTCACACAACAATACACATACAATGCATGCACACATAGCCTACATCACAATATTAGACCGCTACCGGAGCCTACAAAATCTAACCCAGGCCGCTCTCCTTGGGCCTATAGTATGAACTAAACCTCCCACGTCTCTTGGCCTATAGCACACAGTCAACCCAACCACAATATATCGAAATATGCAAATAAACAATAACAAGAAAACACAAGTAATTGTAACAAATACACATGTCTAACATATCACTACAAGATATCAACATCATAACATATAAATGTTGCATTACAAAGTATAGTGAGAAAACTCATCTGAATCCAACGATTAGAATGTCAACAACAATCACCAAAATGAAACTGATAACACATACCACCTAACAATGACTCGTCTAAACAAGAATGTTGACGTGAACTAGATAAACTTCACCCTCTATGAACACCTACATCCCATAATAATAATTGTACTTAGATCGTGTGTAATTTCTTGATAATATGCATATTATACTTTACTCATATTTTTATTTCAAAAACCTCCTTTAATTATCATGTTATACACATACCTTCTATTATATGATTATACAAGCTTTAAACCACACACTTAATACATCTTTTTATACATACATTAGGGTATGATATCTTGCAAACATATTCTTATGTTTACGCACAACAAACACACATATAACCCTAAATCTGGGCTTACTTCTTCTTTTAAACACTTGAACCCAACACAAATTGTAATACATGACGTGGGTTAGGTTTTTAACATTTAGACTTAGCTGAATTCAGATTTCATGGACCAAAAGCATTCACAAAGTGAAGCTCTTCGATTTGAAGGTTTTTGGGACAAAAATCAAATATAAAGATATGTTGTTTCTTGGCTCGAGGCATCAACACAAGGCCAAACAAATTAAAGGAGCCAAGTAACAGTCCTAGAAACCCCAAGAAAATTTTAACACAAATCCATAACCCCAAAAAACCCCGACATATGAGTTCACGATGAGATTTTGGGGCATTTTGAGATGGCCAATCTTTTTTCTAGAAGCAAGATCTTATTTTTAGGTGTCCAAGGGACCTAGAAACAACCTTAACCAGGGCTAAAGACCATTGAACTCAACATAATAAATTAAAATGGAAAGCACGCTAAAATGGAGAGCATATAGAGGTTTTCATATGTTTTTGGTGTTTTTCTTTAAATCCAACCATATATATTTGTTCCTAAGTCTTAAGGGAACAGAAACACATATTTAGGAGCGATAAAAAATGTTTAGAACTTAGCTAAACTCGACAATCAAATCTTAAAAACAAAAACTTCAAAAAATGAAGGGTCTCAAGGTTGTTGATGGCAACCGGAGGCTGCACCGGCCACTACAACACCAGAAAAAAGTTGGGAAGGACTCTAGGGACCAAGTGGAGTCGAAAATTTCCTTGGAGATGGCCTGTCAGTCGAAGAAATGAACTCAAACTCCCACTATTTTCTGAAAACCCTAGATCGATGCCTTCTATTTCTCTCTCGATTTCGTCGGTTCTAGTCTCAAGGGAGGAGATAGGATACCTTAAACGAACAAAGGGGAGTATATTTAGGGGTGAATTGACTTAATTTCAAAGCAAGGAGGATTTACACGTCCGAAATCAGTAATCTAAAACTCCGATCGATGCGTCGCTTTCTAATGAAAGAGACAACCAAATTTTACAATCTTGGCATAAAAGACACCTGGAGTTGTCATGTTGGCAGTAAGTACCCTGGACTTATAGTTTCCAAATAATTATTTGTAGCAGCCCAAAAATAATGGTAAAATTTTTCTATGTTTTAAGAAACTACTCAACTCATTCATTAAAGTGTTCATAATTAACATCAAGTCATAATATTCAAAATATCATAGTACAAATATCTCGAACGCAGAATTCGTAAGGGGAGGATGTCGTGCTATCATGTCGGGCCCTTCCCTTTGGAACAGGATGTACCAGAAACCATAAATATAACTGTAGGCATAAAGCTTAGTGAGTTCCCCCAAGTACCACATAGCACACATGAAAGAAGTTAATACTATGGGCCAAAGCATAGTCACATAATCATTTCCTACCATGGGCCAACCCATGGTCTTTCCATTTAGTGTCGAGCGCCAAATCGCGTTCTTGCATACAAATGTCAGGGGTCATATCCTAGTCTTTCATATAACTGCCAGGGTCCAGACCCATGCCAGGGGGCGGATCCTGGTCTTCCATATAATTATCAAAAAGAATCCAACATTCTACACAACAAATAATGGGCCGACCTTGGTGCCTTCGACTCATGGATCTAGTGAGGAATCCCTGTGAAAAACCAGGTAAACGCTCGGGCTGCTAGACTGGAGAAATCCCCGTGCTAACTAAACAAACATACCCCTAATTAATAATTGGTACATAACCCAAAGCAAAAAAACCTACATTACTTGCCAAATGTCCAAGGCAAAAAGGGCCAAGTTATCCTTTTCTTTTAAGCCCAAGAAAATCCTAGCCCAACCCCAATTACTCAAATCTTTCCTTCACCATAACTCTTGCATGGGGACAAGTCAAGATCCAAGCTTGCATTTTTATAATTTATAAGGCCTTAAAAAGTTTTAAAGGACACCTTAAATGCTTTTGAGTATCTCCTACTCACAAAGCTCTTGGTTTTGGGACAAAAGGGTGAAAATCAAGGCTTCACTAAGATCTAACGAAACATAAGCCAGGTTTGCAGCTTTATACCTCCAAATGGTGCACAATAAAGAGAAGATGTTAGATCCAAAGTCTTGAGAGCAAAGCCTACTCCTTGAAGGTCCTTCTTCACACACAAGGAAGCACACAACTCACTCAAAATCTCAAAATGCTCAAAATGGAACTTGGGATGGAGGATGATAAAGGGAAAGGTCTTGGGGCCATAATGGTGTTCAAATAGTGCACAAACCATAAATATTAGGGTTTTGGTCTGATCCATGACGCGCAACATACTGGACTACGCACAAAGTATTGGCGCAGGGCTCAGTAAACCCAGCGTACACAAGCAGCACCCAAAAGTCATAGAATTGCCCTTGGGGACCCATTTTGCAAACAATTCATAACTTAAGGGTCTAAAAGCAAATAGCTGGAAAAATAGATATTACAACTCTCCCCCACTTGAACTAGACGTTACCCTCGAAGTTTGTTGTCGCGAACAAATCAAGGTAGTGCTCTCACATCTCTGCATCGGGCTCCCATGTCCATTCGGAGCCCTTCCAATGTTACCACTGGCCCTTACCCAATGACACCTCTTTGTTACGCAGATCCTTCATCTTCGGATCTAAGATCGCCACCAGTGTCTCCACATAGTTCAAGCGGTCATCAACCTGAATATCATCCAGAGGAATAATTGCGGACTTATTGGCCACACACTTCGGAAGCTGAGACATATGGAAGGTGTTATGGATTTGACTAAGCTCATCAGGCAAATCCAGCCGGTATGCAACCTTGCCCACTCGGCCCGAAATCCTGAAACGTCTGATAAATCTGGGGCCCAGCTTGCTCGGCTTCCAAAATTGGATGACACCTTTCCAATGTGACATCTTCAGAAGCACCGAGTCTCCTACTTGAAACTTGAGGTCCGAACACCGCCGATCGACATAACTCTTCTGCCAGATTTTCACGACTCGCAACCTATCGCGCACTGCTGAATCAACTTAGTAGTATTGATTACCACCTATGTGCTTCCCATGACTTGATGCCCGACCTCCCCCCGAAAACTGGGGTCCTGCACCTTCTTCCGTACAACATCTCAAATAGTGGTCGGTCAATGTTGGCATGATAACTGTTATTGTAAGAGAACTCGGCCAGTGGAAGGTAAGTGCCCCAAATCCCTCCAAAATCCAACACACAATCCCGGAGCTTGTCCTCGAGCATCTGAATCATCCGCTCACTTTGGCCATCGGTTTGAGGGTGTTACACTATACTAAAATGCAATTGAGTACCCAAATCCTCATGAAACTTCCTCCAAAACATGGAGGTGAATCAAACATCCCGGTCCAAAACCACCAAAATTGGCACCCCGTGCCTAACTACCACCTCCCAGACATAAATGTCAACTAACTTTTCTGCGGATATGGTCTCGGTAATCGGTATGAAATGTGCACTCTTGGTCAGTCTGTCCATAATAACCCAGATAAAATCAACACCACATGTCGTCCTTGGCAATGTTGTGATAAAATCCATGGTGATATCCTCCCACTTTCATATCGGAATGGGTAAGGGATGCATCTTGTCGTGGGGTCTTTGATGCTTGGCATTGACTTTCCTACAAGTCAAGAATCGCTCAATAAACCAAGTTATCTCCCTCTTCATACAGGGCCACCAATAACTCTACCTTAGATCCATGTACATCTTCGTGGCCCCTGGATGGATAGAGAACTTTGACTTGTGAACGTCCTTTAGGACCGAATGTCTCAACCCACCTGAGGCTAGAACCAATACTCTATCACACTGAGTCAATAGCCTTGGTTGTCCCTGACAAACAAGGGAATTTGTCCCATGATCCGCTCGGCCTTCCAATTCTCCTTTTTCAAACTCTCCACTTGACCCTCCTTGATCAAATCAAAAAAAGGTGATGTAACAACCATCCTCAAGCAATTATCTCCGATAAAAGAACTCACCACCTTGCGGCTCAAAGCATCGGCCACCACATTGGCCTTCCCAGGGTGGTACAAGATCTCGCAATCATAAACCTTTACCACATCCAGCCATCTTCATTGTGATATATTTAGATCCGGCTGGTCCGTCAATTACCTAAAACTCTTGTGGTCGGTATACATAGTACACCGGACCCGATACTGATAGTGCCTCCAGATCTTGAGGGCAAAAACCACGGACCCCAACTCTAAATCATGGGTAGGGTAGTTTTCATCATAGGGCTTAAGCTGCCTCGAAGTGTAAGTAATCACGTGACCCCTCTGCATATGAACAGCCCCCGAACCCGAAATAGATGCGCTACAATAAACCAAAAAATGACCCAAACCCTCCGGGAGTGCGAGAATCGGGGCGTCACTCAGTCTCAGCCTCAGAGTCTCAAAATCCAACTGCTAATCAGGCCCCCATCAAAAAGTCACGTTCTTCTTTTTCAAACGAGTCAAAGGCACTGCGATTTTGGAGAAATCCTGGATAAATCTCTGGTAGTACCTGTGCCAACCCAAAATTTCTATTCTGTACAACCTCTCACTTCAATAAGAGTCAGAACAGTTTCTGCTAACTTTCAGGCTGTTTGGATTAAGTTCTAGTGTTTTAAAGTTAGTAATTCAGGAGATGGCAGGAGAGAGGATGCCCTAGGGTTTATTGTGCAACAATAATGTCCCAAAACTCCAAGAGTTTGGAGTTTACAGCCTAAACAAATGTGTTTACGGCCGTAAACCCTAAAAAGGGGGTATAAATATGACACTTAGTCATATTTCACCACTTTTCACATTTTCAAGATCCAAAACCAAATTCTCTCTCAAGTATCATCCAACATTTCTTCAAGATCTTCAACTTGTAAGTGTTTCTAGCCCTAATAAGTTGATATCTACCCTAATCTAGTGATCTAACATGATTCCATCCGTGAAATCATTCCAAAAGTGTAGATCTTCAAGTTTCACCAAGAACACACACTAGTGTTCTTGGACTTTTAGCACCTTTTCAAGCTTCTACCTAGTAAGTACTCCTACCCTAGTGTGTTATAAGGCTTATTACACTTCTAAACATCAAGAAAACACCCAAGAAACAAAGGATCAAAGGTGTTTACGGTCCAAGAACACCTTGGACCGTAAACCCTATTAAGGGTGCCAAAGTGTGCCCTAGTCCCTTCTAAGCCTTGGAAACTAGTCTAGACCCCTTCCTTATTGTGCTTAGGACTCAAAACAAACCAAAAGACCATAATCATTTGGGTTTACGGCCGTAAACCCAAAGGGAAATGGTCTAAGGACCGTAAACTCCTAAAAGGAGTGAAATGGCGCCCTAATCTCTTCCTAAGGCTTAAACATGAAGTAGGAATTCTTCTTGTGATCTTTAAGGCTTCAAAACACGAAATGGTCAAAGAAACATGAGTTTACGGCCGTAAACTCATGGGTTTACGACCGTAAACTCAAGGAGTTATGGTCACAAAACCGTAAACTCCAAGGGAGTTTACCCTTGAACCCCAAACTCAAAAACTCGAGCAGGAACTCTGGAATCTTAGAATGGTTGGTACTGAAATATTAGAATGGTTGGTACTGAAATATCAGCCTATACAAGTAAATTCTGTGATCTGGCAATTTTGTGCCAGAATATGGTTGCTCCTGAGAGCAAGAAAATAGAGAGGTATATTTGGGGACTGTCTCCCCAAATTCAGTCAAGTGTGTTAGCATCAAGGCCTGATACTTTTGATAGTGCCAAAGAACTAGCACAATCTATTATTGACCACAGAAACTATCAGAACTCAATAATTGTTGTACAAGATCAACAAAAAGGAAACAACAACAGGAAGCAAGGTGGGAACAAGAGGAAAGACGAGTCCTCACAAGAATCCTCAAGGAAACAACAGCTAGTTACAGTCAATGCTACTACAGTACCTACAATAGTCTCTGCTAACCCATTACCAGCAAAGCCTTATGCTGGTAATCTCCCAAAGTGCAACAAATGCAACTATCACCATCATGGACCTTGTCGGGAAATGCAGTGCTTAAACTGCAACAAAAAGGGACACATCATCCGTTACTGCAAGAATCCAGTAAGACCGATCAACCAAGTACCCAACGCTGGTGTGGGCCAGGCTTGCTACCGTTGTGGCGAGGTGGGTCACTACAAAAGAAACTGCCCGGGGACAGCAAATGTTGGCACAGACGGAAGGATGCTAACGATCACCGCCGCAGGAGAGACTACTCCGGACCCACTTTAAAAATCTATTACGTACATTAGCGTTTATGTTAGACTCCTATACTTCAAAAAAAAAAAAAAAAAAAAAAAAACTAGTGCAATTAGAGTCTTATCTTTTGCGAGATCCCATCAGTGTTAGGGACCCTCGTGCTGCTTGTACTGGCTTTTTACAGTATACTTTGTTCACAGCTGTAATAGCATAGTTGAAACTAAAGTACCGAAAACTCTTTCATAGATTGCACCGTATTGTTTTGTAACACCTTTTGATCAAGTCTAACGCCTGTAATTTCGAGTAGTTCGACGTCGTCATTTGACTTGGGTCGATTTGATCCTCACAGTGCCAGCTTCAAGCAAAAATCCTTTTCTTGTAATCGACACTCTAGCGAAGCCGTCGTTCCAGAACTCCGAGGTGCTCATGCGCAGAGTACCTTATGATTCGTAGCCTTCCCGAAGTAACTTCAGCAAACCTCTCCGGAGAACTACTCGTACAGTACGTCAAGTTCAATCCAAAGGCCCATACGATGAACCTATCATGGAGGAAAGTATATGCTAGGGTGGTACATAATCAAGATTCTACAGGTTTAGAATTGATGATTCCACTTTAACTTCTTTTCCTTGTTTGGATGTGAGCTTAGAGAAGAATCATTTATTCGACTACCTTTTCAATCTTAATTATATACGACTCGTATACCCGAGACGGTGATTGATGAACCATGTATGAGTTCTAAAATTAATTTCAGGACGGAGACTGTCTCCAGACAACGAGTAATTGTGCTACCATATAGATAAACTTAGAAGCCAAACTTAGAACTTCCCATCGATCAGGACAGGAGATGCAGATGGAACAGAAGTACCTATTCTTTTCATGATTCAGGAGTATTCACTTTCGAATCTGAATTTCGGGATGAAATTCCCTCTAACGGGGGGATGATGTGACAACCCAAAATTTCTATTCTCTACAACCTCTTACTTCAATAAGAGTCAGAAAAGTTTCTGCTAACTTTCAGGCTGTTTGGATTAAGTTCTAGTGTTTTAAAGTTAGTAATTCAGGAGATGAGAGGAGAGAGGATGCCCTAGGGTTTATTGTGCAACAAAAATGTCCCAAAACTCCAAGAGTTTGGAGTATACGGCCTAAACAAATGTGTTTACGGCCGTAAACCCTAAAAAAGGGGTATAAATATGACACTTAGTCATATTTTACCACTTTTCACATTTTCAAGATCCAAAACCAAATTCTCTCTCAAGTATCATCCAACATTTCTTCAAGATCTTCAACTTGTAAGTGTTTCTAGCCCTAATAAGTTGATATCTACCCTAATCTAGTGATCTAACATGACTCCATCCGTGAAATCATTCCAAAAGTGTAGATCTTCAAGTTTCACCAAGAACACCAAGAACACACACTAGTGTTCTTGAACTTTTAGCACCTTTTCAAGCTTCTACCTAGTAAGTACTCCTACCCTAGTGTGTTATAAGGCTTGTTACACTTCTAAACATCAAGAAAACACCCAAGAATAAATGATCAAAGGTGTTTACAGTCCAAGAACACCTTGGACCGTAAACCCTATTAAGGGTGCCAAAGTGTGCCCTAGTCCCTTCTAAGCCTTGGAAACTAGTCTAGACCCCTTCCTTATTGTTCTTAGGACTCAAAACAACCAAAAGACCATAATCATTTGGGTTTACGGCCTTAAACCCAAAGGGAAATGGTCTAAGGACCGTAAACTCCGAAAAGGAGTGAAATGGCGCCCTAATCTCTTCCTAAGGCTTAAACATGAAGTAGGAATTCTTATTGTGATCTTTAAGGCTTCAAAACACGAAATGGTCAAAGAAACATGAGTTTATGGCCGTAAACTCATGGGTTTACGACCGTAAACTCAAGGAGTTATGCTCACAAAACCGTAAACTCCAAGGGAGTTTACCCTTGAACCCCAAACTCAATAGCAAGGTCTTACCACCCTTAGATGCAATCCTTATGACTTATAGCACTTAAATCAAGTGTTTTACATGTCTTAGGATGTCTTAAACTTGGTTAATTAGTTGTTTTATGACTAATTGGATACATATATGTGATTATATGTTAACTAGGATCATTGTGTGTGTACAAGTCCTCACTTGACACTTAGGATCCTACATCATTCAGTTCATCCACAACCACCCACTGCAGGTGAGTTCATACCCCTTAATTAACCTTTTAAATGTTTTTAAATGCTTTTATGGGGGGGGGGGAATACAAGTTGAATCATGATAGTTATCATATCAATCGCATGTGATTAATAACTATCAAACTGTGAATTTACTATACTTTTAGCTGTTTTATCAAGTAAACTACTTCAAAATGATTTCTTTTACTTTAAAATGTTCTTATCAAACAAACTGCTTTCAAATCATTTTATAAACTGACATCAAGTCATCGATTCTTATTTATTAAACTTTTCAAAGGTTTTACCAATACTTCTTTTATACTTTTAAATTGTCAATTGCATGCCTATATATGTATAGTTATGTAAGTAATGTTTAAAGGACTTAGGACTGCTAACTCGCTTTATTTCCTTTTCCTTGTTTGGATGTGGCCTTAGAGTATCGGTTATTTGTCCGAATGTCGTCTAAATATTAGTTATATATTATGTATACATATATAGACATAAAAGTTCTATCAGTCAATTCAGTACCTTTGGGTAGCAAAGGCATACTTTCGGATATTCACATACATTACTAGTAACTATAATAGGTAAAGTTAGGAGATACTATTTACTATTCTTAGTACAATTGTTAAAATCATGTCTAGATATGTATAGTTATATAAATAATGTTTAAAGGACTTAGAACTGCTAACTCGCTTTATTTCCTTTTCCTTGTTTGGATGTGTACTTAAGGTATCGGTTAGTTGTCCGAAGGTCGTCTAAATATTACTTATATATTATGTATACATATGTAGATATAATGTTTCTAATCAGTAAGTTCAGTACCTTTGGGTAGCAAAGGTATACGTTCAAATATTCATATATATATATATATATATATATATATATATATATATAATTCCTAGTAAGCTATTATAGGTATAGTGTTGGGTATATATAGGTTTTCGTAACATTAATGTGGATTATTAGACCTAGCAATTCGTTGCGGAAGTCACCTTTAGTTCCCAGAATCTCTTATATGGAGAATTTATAGGATAGGGACTATCAATCACATTATTACTTACTTATAGCGGGTCTCGTGAGAAGACTACTTACTTACAGCGAGTCTTTGTTGGATTAATGTCTAAGTCCATAACTATAATTGGTAAGACTTGACCCAACCCGGCATGGTCCATTTGGGTTGCATGGCATCATGCATTTGGATAGACTATAATGAGAGAAATAACACTTAAGGTTGGTTAATATATTATAAGTTCTAATATATTAATAAGGTTATTTAATTAGTATTGATCAAGAATTAATTTGGAATTAATTAAGTGATCAAAAGGAGACTAATTAAATATATGGGTTGATTGTGTAAATCATTCATTCTTATATATGTGGGCTTGTGATCCAAGATTCCTTATGTTGGACAAAGTCCATGGGGTGACCCATGGATACTCCATGGAGGTTAAAATCCATGGAGCATAAGGAATGGGTAAAGTTATGAGTTACATGGTGTAACCCTAATAGCCACCATATAAAAGAATCCCATGGCTCAAGAAATCGTGCACTAATATGTGAGTGTGAGGGCTAGACGATTTCAAGGAGTGTTCAAGTTTCTCTCAAGTTATTCCAAGTGTATTTGGTGTTGTGTGAACCATTTGAGGTGTCACACTTGGGGCACTAGGCACTCAAGCTTCATGAAGACATTCTACATCAAAGAGGTATGTATTCTATCTTGTTATATTTATTATTTTGTATGCTAGATTAGGATAATACCTTGGATGTTCATAATTGTATGTATAATAGAGAAAACATAGATCCAAGGTATTTAGGGTTGCATGTACACTTAGGAGTGTTAGAATGCTCATAACCCAACAGTGGTATCAGAGCCTAGGCTTGTTTTCTTGTTATACTTGCAAAAGTAGCTGAAAAATCGAGTTGGATGCATATATTCGATTGTTTTGGCTGGAATTGGACTAGGAACATTACCCTAAGATGTTTTTGGACTTATAAACTTGTTTTTGACGTGGTAATGTTCATGCTAATCCAATTTCTAAGATAATTGTCATAATTTCAAGATTTGTATTAGTTTGTATGTTCATGCTAATTTCTTGAAGATTGATGATTTGAATTATCTTGTTCTTATGAGGTTCTTAGATTAATAGAAAAGTTGTGTAAAATAGTTGTTTTCAATCCATTTTAATCTAAGAGTTGATTCCAAAGTGTGTTTTTGTAACTTGTCCTCAAGTTATATGAAAAGTCACATTTAAGAATCATAAAACTCATAAAAGTTGGCAAAGGTTACAAAATGAAGAGTCTAGTTCTAATTAAATGGTTTTATGACTCCATAACTTGTCCTCAAGTTATGGAGGTTCAAGAGTCTCTTCATTAAATTAAAAAAAAAGTGTAACCTTAATTAGTTCCATAAGTTACAATAAAAAAAGTTATTTTTTTTTATTAATTAGTTTAAAGTCTTCCATAACTTGTCCTCAAGTTATGGAACTTGAAGAGTTTTTTTTTTTTTTAATTAAAACTACTTTAAACTCATAAGTTATGGAATTAATTAGTTTTGAATAGTTTCAAAACTTGCCCTCAAGTTTTGGAATTTGAAAAGTTTTCACTTATGAATACTTTAATTCCAAGTTAGCCCTTAGAATTTTAAAAGTTAAAATTCAACCCTTATACTTTATAATATTATAAGTTAATAATATTTATATATATGTATAAGAGTAAAGTCAGTCTTACCGTTAGTAGGCCTCATTCACGAAGCCGGTCTATAAGGGGGGTATAAGTTTACTGCATATAAAATGGCAGTTTAATGGGTGTCCACTCTCACCCCCTGCTTCCTTGACTGGTGGAGGGTCGTTAGCCGAACGGGTAGGACAAGGACTATAATTCTCCTTTCATTAAAAGTATTAATGATAAATACTAAGTAACTAAACTCTTATTAATACCCAATCTTAGTTACTTAGGAAAATGTGAATTTGGTGCTAACCCATGAAATTACACTTTGCACTTTGCTTATGTCGTTAGTGGAGCGTG
Source organism: Lactuca virosa (assembly GCF_052849685.1). Lineage (NCBI taxonomy): Eukaryota > Viridiplantae > Streptophyta > Magnoliopsida > Asterales > Asteraceae > Lactuca > Lactuca virosa. Next base: position 385,977,359 of record NC_136430.1, read on the forward strand.
TGTGGTTAACCGGCACACTAACCTGGACTTAACAAGGTAGGCAAAGGGTAACTTAATATTTATCATAGTATCGGTGGAGCGTGTGTGGTTAACCGGCACACTGATTAAGGGGTAAATATTAAGGGTACCAAGTATATTTGCATGGTTATTCACACCGTGTTTTGTGATCCTCGGCATCCCAGTCACAAAACCTGAAGGGCACACTCGAGATTGAAACATGCCTTTGAACAGTTCAATGAATCTCAAAGATCTAGGACTTTCAAATCCAATTAAAACCTAATAAATTATTTCGTTTTTCATGGTGGAAATTGGTGAATCGTCATTCACCTACCTTCAAATATTTTATAGCTTGGATTACGGCATCCCTCTTCTAAGTTATTAAATAGTTTGTTGGGTCCTAGCCTTAATATTTCATATTGGGTGTCATATTAAGGACTTTAAATCAACTATCTTGAATATCTCCCAAAAAGATGTATGTTCTAGACATTTATGATCTTCCCAAATCTCTTGAAACAAGCTTTCCGAAATGAAGATGATGTCCCATGGATATCATACTTCTTTCACCTCCTCCAATTATTCTCCCTAACCCACAAGTTCCTAAAAAGTTTAAGGTCACTCAAGCCCTATTGGCAAGGCAAGGTCTAGGTGTGATCACATCTTGGAGATGTAGTCACATATTGACAAGCCGGGAGAGTTGGGTGTCAAAGTCTTGAGAAAGTTGGTGGCTCAACTACTTTCTAAGTCACATAGTGAGTTCTTTTGGGAATCCTATGAAACAGACTAAGACAAGACCCTTAATGATCTTATCTATTTGCTAAGATCAACTTCCTAAAACGCTATGGACATTGACAATGATGACATTGGATATCCAGTAAAGCTCTCTCTTCCCAATGGAAAGGGATCGGCCATAGTCAACTCGGTTGACCCAATGGTAAAGAGAGAGGCGAAGTCTGATATAGTCCCATTATCAAGGGTCCATAGGTAACTATTGCCAAAGGAAGGGGCATTGGTTACGAAGCTGCCAAATTTTCCTAAGGATGTTAAAGTCAATAAGTTTGGCTCTACTTCAGGTAAAGTCCATTGTCTAACTCTATTAAGTACATGCTGATTCTGATCGCGAAGATGGATTTCAATCGCATGGTTCGGTGATCAGAATTTTGGGCTATTACTTAAGAGTTATGATATTTATATTGCTTAGGAATAGATAACAACAAGGTTTTCATATGGATTGTAAGGATAAGTTTTTCCGCAAAGTTTTAAAATAAAAGAAAAAGGCTTTGATTTTATTTATTTTAAGTATCCTTACAATGGCATTTGTGAAAAGTTGTTGCTTATAAGATTCCATTGATAGCAATATTGGAAAAATGGATTTGATTCTTTCGGTTGTGGTAGTGTCTAATATTACCAAATAAGGAAAGATTCTCATCACCCAAGGTTCAATTGGACCGAAACTAAGAATCATGCAAGTTGTATAGTATGATGAATGAGAACTTTCAGCTTGGAAAATTAAGACTAATTCCTTATGTGAATAAGGAAAGGACTAAGGGATCGAGTACACATTCTTGTGCACTGGTCAAGTCCACCACAAAAGATCAAGAAGACTATTCGTCATGATTTACTTAAGTTCAGTAAATATGGTTATACTTATAAGTTTAAGTATAAGTCTGTAGCATTGGAGAAGTTTCAATGTGAGACAGAACGAATAAGAAGAATCAAAGTATGGCAGAAAGATAAAAGTTTCTCAAATCTGAAAAGATGGGAGAGTACTTTAGTATCATGTTTATGATCATCTTAATGATTAAGATACCATATCACAATTGGTCCTCTAAAGTCATCTTAGTGCATTCTTATGACTAAGAAGAGGAGTCATGAATTGTTGAAATGGTTAAATCAAAAAGATGAGTCATACTTCGTTCCAAAACAATTCTTAGAGTGATACTCCAAGATTGTAACTTGAGTGACATATCTTAAAGAGGGTTTGTTAACACTAGTCAAATGTAAGAGTAAAAGGTTATCTACTCTTGTACATTTGAAATTGGTAAGTTGTGATGTTTTGGATCAAACAGAGACCAACTTAGGCCAATTGTGTAAAGTGTTAGTCTTGATAAAGAATCCGCACTATCTCTTGAATATTTGACAAGGGAGTCTTATATGTCAAGAGGACAGTGGGAGTCTTAAAGCTCTTGAAAGTTTCAAGACTTAATCAAGAATAAAACCTAAAGTCCTTCACTAGCACACGACATGAGGTTTATAACCTATCGTGTTGAAATTTTTGTGCCTATTCAAGTTGGCTTTGCATAGGAGTTCTGAGAGATCTCAATTGGTTGCACAACTACTTGGAAGCAATGGCAGGCACCTGAGCTGCCAAATGGCAAGAATTTAAGATTGCACAAGTTTAATCAATATGAGTTTGGATTTGTCACTAACCTTGTCTTGTGATTATGGTTTTGACAAATTCACATGGATAAGAACACATACACTATTAAATCTAAGTGTCATAAGGTTTCTCTCCGATTCATGAAAATGATGGTGAGGAAACACTCTCACTAAGTAGATTTTAGCTAGATAGCAATTGTGATATTTGCATTCTCAAAGTCGTTAGTGGAGCGTGTGTGGTTTACCAGCACACTAACATGGACTTGTGAGAAGTGGCAAAGGTCTAAACAATTGAGACTATGATTACGGCATCCCTTTTCATAGTTCTAAAATTGTTTAGACACACATGTGAGCTATCTAAGAGAGGTGTATGATTTTGATAAAGTTTTATCAAAACAATCTAGTATCAGAAATCTGAACTTTGGTAAGAAAGTCAGCTGATTTCTGAGTACATGTCAAAGCTAGTGGGAGCATAAGTGTTATGCTAATAATCATCATGTTAGTGGGAGCATGATAATTATGACAAAGGTTGCAAGTTAGCAATGTTAATTATAGAAAACAAAAGTTTCAATTCGTGAGGTTGTAGGGGTTGAAAAAGTTGTTTTGCTATAATTAAGGGAGAGGAAATTATACTTCATTTCAATTCTAAAAGCTTAGATTGAGATTTTAATCGTATTTTATCAAGGATATATATATGAATTTCATGTTGGAATGGCTCAACATAAGGAAATTCTATATATGGGTCCATTATTTGCGTTCTAAAACTCGATTATGATTACAGAATCCCTTTTCATAATCTGAATTTTAAGAACTTGGCAAATTGAAATGGAAATATTATAGCAAAAGACTGGTTTAGTCTTTATGTGAGACATCATGAATCGTGTCCCATATGCTTCGGATATAGGATCGATTACATGTGCTATATTCATCCTTTCTAAAATTTTCCAAATGCCTGGGGCATTATGAAGGGAAAAGGTCTAGAATTGGATATGACTAAAATGATTAAGCAATTGTCGAGGACAATCTAAGGTTTACCAAAGATTGGTTGCTCAAGGACAGTTGGAAGTATAATGTTAATTCTGGAAGGACCATATTGACATAATCTGTAAGGAGGCAACTCTTGTTCAGAAGTGATAGTGAAAATGGAATATGGAAATGTTTCAAAGTTAGAAATTATTCAGTCTGTTTAAGATTAGGAAACTTAATGAAAGAAGGATGTTTCCAAGGAGCTGATCTCCTTTGGAATGCTCTGTAATGATTGTTGTCAAGTCTTTCTGACTTCGTGCATAATCATTAAGAGGATCAATGCATATAAGTTTAGAATCTAACAGATTTCAGTAAATGGCATGAATTTGGAATTCTTGCATTTGCAGTAAGGATTTGGGACTATGAAAAGAGGATCATTGGAGTGATGTTCAATTGATCTATTTGACAAAGTAAAGATCATAGACAAACATAGTATGCATACTTGGTGTATGGCATGACTAGTGTTTAGAAAACATAGTGTACATGCTTGGAGCATGGGACAACTATTGTTTTAAATTCAAGTATATAGTTGATAAAACCGAAACAATGAATACTGAGTAATCAGTATGGTGATAAATAAAAGTGTTTATTTATATTCATAGGGTTTGATACCATATTTGATTCATTTATTCTTGTGTTTCACTTTGCATGTTTTGACTTCCAGAATAACTAAGTCGCTCTTCCTGAATGATTAAGTTATTCAAACCATCCACAGTCGGTCATATGTTGGAAGTAGATATGAATCAAGACTGTCATGGGTTGGTTTGTAGAGGTCCAAGTTGGTGGACAAAGTGGTGCTACAACACTCATGAGTGCTCATAAGTTCTGAGTATTGGATTCAACCCGCGCTCATTTGAATCACTTCATGGATTTTATCACGAGTGATCATGAGACGATAATATCTTATATTCTTCAAACCTAGAGATATGAGTTGTTACTATGAGTTGGTTATACATTGATTGCACGAAAACGCATTGGTAACTCGATGTTATAAAACGTGCCTTTGTGTATGATTCAACAAGTAGTAGAACAAGCCATATGAGTCAAAGTTTATCCATTCCTTTTACCTTCGGGATAAAAGCGATATCTGTGGGCCCCTCGATGATTTAAAGATGATACATGTGAGTGCTTGGCCAAGCCAGGACTGATTTGATTTGTTCAATCAGTCAGTCATCATGAATCAGAAATCTGGAAACAACAAATGGACAGAGAGAATGATTGATAATCCATGTCTCAGTCCATATGATATCTAGAATGGAGGAATATATGATCCCTTATCTAATGGAGAAGTCATTGACAAAGTTCAGAGTTCATCGACAAGGTCAGAGTTCGACAGAAGCTTTTGAGAGCTACGATTGCTGATCGGTTCCTGAAGTCATACGCAATAATAGTTTTAGACTTATCCAAGTGGGAGACTGTTGGATTAATGTCTAAGTCCATAACTATAATTGGTAAGACTTAAACCGACCCGGCATGGTCCATTTGGGTTGCATGGCATCATGCATTTGGATAGACTATAATGAGAGAAATAACACTTAAGGTTGGTTAATATATTATAAGTTCTAATATATTAATAAGGTTATTTAATTAGTATTGATCAAGAATTAATTTGGAATTAATTAAGTGATCAAAAGGAGACTAATTAAATATATGGGTTGATTGTGTAAATCATTCATTCTTATATATGTGGGCTTGTGATCCAAGATTCCTTATGTTGGACTAAGTCCATGGGGTGACCCATGGATACTCCATGGAGGTTAAAATCCATGGAGCATAAGGAATGGGTAAAGTTATGAGTTACATGGTGTAACCCTAATAGCCACCATATAAAAGAATCCCATGGCTCAAGAAATCGTGCACTAATGTGTGAGTGTGAGGGCTAGACGATTTCAAGGAGTGTTCAAGTTTCTCTCAAGTTATTCCAAGTGTATTTGGTGTTGTGTGAACCATTTGAGGTGTCACACTTGGGGCACTAGGCACTCAAGCTTCATGAAGACATTCTACATCAAAGAGGTATGTATTCTATCTTGTTATATTTATTATTTTGTATGCTAGATTAGGATAATACCTTGGATGTTCATAATTGTATGTATAATAGAGAAAACATAGATCCAAGGTATTTAGGGTTGCATGTACACTTAGGAGTGTTAGAATGCTCATAACCCAACAGTGGTATCAGAGCCTAGGCTTGTTTTCTTGTTATACTTGCAAAAGTAGCTGAAAAATCGAGTTGGATGCATATATTCGATTGTTTTGGCTGGAATTGGACTAGGAACATTACCCTAAGATGTTTTTGGACTTATAAACTTGTTTTTGACGTGGTAATGTTCATGCTAATCCAATTTCTAAGATAATTGTCATAATTTCAAGATTTGTATTAGTTTGTATGTTCATGCTAATTTCTTGAAGATTGATGATTTGAATTATCTTGTTCTTATGAGGTTCTTAGATTAATAGAAAAGTTGTGTAAAATAGTTGTTTTCAATCCATTTTAATCTAAGAGTTGATTCCAAAGTGTGTTTTTGTAACTTGTCCTCAAGTTATATGAAAAGTCACATTTAAGAATCATAAAACACATTGGTAACTTGATGTTATAAAATGTGTCTTTGTGTATGATTCAACAAGTAGTAGAACAAGCCATATGAGTCGAAGTTTATCCATTCCTTTTACCTTTGGGATAAAAGCGATATCGGTGGGCCCCTCGATGATTTAGTGATGACACATGTGAGTGCTTGGCCAAGCCAGGACTGATTTGATTTGTTCAATCAGTCAGTCATCATGAATCGGAAATCGGGAAACAACAAATGGACAGAGAGAATGATTGATAATCCATGTCTCAGTCCATATGATATCTAGAATGGAGGAATATATGATCACTTATCTAATGGACAAGTCATTAACAAAGGTCAGAGATCATCGGCAAGGTCAGAGTTCGACGGAAGCTTTTGAGAGCTACGATTGCCAGTCGGTTCTTGAAGTCATACGCAATAATAGTTTTAGACTTATCCAAGTGGGAGACTGTTGGATTAATGTCTAAGTCCATAACTATAATTGGTAAGACTTGACCCGACCCGGCATGGTCCATTTGGGTTGCATGGCATCATGCATTTGGATAGACTATAATGAGAGAAATAACACTTAAGGTTTGTTAATATATTATAAGTTATAATATATTAATAAGATTATTTAATTAGTATTGATGAAGAATTAATCTAGAATTAATTAAGTGATCAAAAGAAGACTAATTAAATATATGGGTTGATTGTGTAAATCACCCATACTTGTATAGTGGGCTAATGCTCCATGGATTGTCAAGTTGGGCTAAAACCCATAAGATGCTCCATGGATGCTCCATGGTATGTTTGAACCCATGGATCCAAGGAAATGGAAGGTCATGACAATTAGGGTTTACCCTAATTGTCACTAACTATATAAGCATCTTATTGTTGACAAAATCGGCACTAGAGTATGATAATAAGGGGTAGCCGATTTTCATGAAGTGTGTATGTTCTATCAAGTTATTCCAAGTGTATTTGGTGTTGTGTGAACCATTTGAGGTGTCACACTTGGGGCACTAGGCACTCAAGCTTCATGAAGTCATTCTACATCAAAGAGGTATGTATTCTAACTTGTTATATTTCATATGAATCAAAGTTTTGTATGCTAGTTAGTATAATACCTTGGATATTCATATTTGCATGTATAATAGAGAAAACATAGATCCAAGGTATTTAGGGTTGCATGTACACTTAGGAGTGTTATAAAGCTCATAACCCAACAGTCTCGTGAGAAGACTACTTACTTACAGCGAGTCTCGTGAGAAGACTACCTACTTACAGCGGGTCTCGTTAGAAGACTACTTACGTACTTTCATTCGGGTCTCAGTAGATGACTCCTTTTTATACTTGTAGGAAATATGGGATTTTCTAGGAAGTCAAACGTTTACAATTACTTACAAACCTTTTCATTGGTACTTATATAAATAATGACATTAAATACTTATGAATTCACCAGCTTTATGCTGATCTATGCTTTCAAAATAACTTGTATTCTCAGGTCACCAATAGACAGGTACGACGATCAGGTTTTGTGAAGACGGAGCAGTCAAGACTCGTCTTTTATTTTGAATATTCGTTATATTGTTTTATTCTATGAAAGAACACACTTGTATTTAAAATTATACTATTAATGCAATGGATGATGTTGTTGCTTGTTTACTACTTTGCATTGTTGTGATACTTTACATGACGTCCTCCGCCCCAAAACGTTTCCGCCGTTCTTGGTTTTGGGGTGCGACAGTACCTTACAAGACCTAAGAAACTCCGAATCTCAGATACGGTCCTTGGAACCTCCCATCTCATCACGACCTCGATCTTGGCCGGGTTGACCAATATACCCTTTTGTTTGATGATGTGCCCCAAACATTGCACCCCGTGCAACCAGAGCTCACACTTGGAGAACCTGGCATAGAGCCTCTCCCTCCTCAAAGTATCCAGTACCTCTCGCAAATGCTCCTCATGATGCTCCTTGGTCTTGGAGTAGACCAGAATATCATCGATGAATACAATCACATACAGATCCATCATTGGCCTATAAACCCGGTTCATGAGCTCCATGAACACTGCCAGTGCAATGGTGAGCCAGAATGGCATCATCACAAACTCGTAATGACCATAACGAGTCCTGAAGGCTATCTTATGCACATCATACTCCCTGGACTTCGTCTGATGATACCTCGATCACAAATCAATCTTGGAGAACCAAGATGCACCCTGAAGCTAGTCAAACAAATCGTCAATCCTTGGGGGTGGGTAACGGTTCTTCACCATTTGCTTATTCAACTCCCGGTAATCGATGTACATTGTGTGTGAACTGTCCTTCTTTTTCACGAACAGAATCGGTGCTCATCACTGAGAACTACTCGGACAAATAAAACCCTTGTCTAGCAACTCCAGAAGCTGCATAGACAACTCTTGCATCTCAGGTGGCGCCAGGGAATACGATGCCTTGGCTATCTGAGCCGCACCAGGTACCAGATCTATTCGAAACTTAAGTTGCCTCTCAGGAGGCACTCCTTGCAAATGCTCAGGAAACACATCGGGGAAATCCCGAACAATGGGCACCCCACTCATCCTGACATGACCTCAATTCGAGTGTATAAAACATATGCTAAGAACCCAGAACAACCCTGCTGCAGATATATCCTGGCCCTCACAGTTGAACAAAGAGCTGGCCTATGTGAAGCTCTCTCTTCAGGAATAACTACTTCTCCCCTACTTGGGGTTCGAACTCTCACTGACTTCCACTCGCAATCAATCATGGCCCCATTGGGGCCCAACCAATCCATCCTGATGATAACCTTCGATCCTCTCAAGGGAATCGGCACCAGTTCAATAGAGAATCTCTCACTAAATAGACTCAAGACACACCCATGAAAAACCCTCAAAGAACTCACAGTACGGTCATCCAAAATCTCAACCTCTAGTGGGGAATCCAAAGTCCCCGGAGCATCGCAAAACTTCTTGCTGAGTGTAAGAGATACTAAGGTTCGGGTAGCCCCCGAATCAAACAGAATATGAGCAGTCAAACCATTGACCAAAAAGGTCCCTATATAAGATGAAAATAAGCATAAGCATAAACTAAGAAAGCAATAAAAGATAGAGATAAAACACATACCTTTAACCACATTCGGTGCTGCACAGGCCTTATTGGCGGTCAACTGAAAATCCTTGCTCTTCACCACATGAGTCTAAGGCTTGCCCTGGTGCCCATCAGCAATCCTCAAGGTGGCTGGCGTAGGCGCCGCCACTAATCCCCCATTTAATCTCGTACAATCGGCTTTTTTATGGTCGGCCTGATTGCAATGGAAGCAAATCAGATCACTCTTGGGCAATCCCTGCTCACGTGGCCCGACTGGCCACAACTAAAATAACCTAAGCCTACTGATCAGCAAGCCCCACTGTGTAGCTTGCCGCACTTGCCGAAATGGCCCCGGCCCTGCAGGCCTCTGGTGTGAGCATCGGAGGTATTAGGCCTCTTAGTCTGTCTGGCCCACTGCTGCCTGTACCTTCTCCGACTTCCTCTTTATCCGGAGCTCCAACTCAATCTCTCGCTCGCGGGCCTTCTCAATCATATCATTTAGGTTCTTGCACCCCGAAAAGCTCACAAACTCCCTGATTTCCTCCCTTTGCATGTCGTGATATCTCGTCTTCCTCATTTTTTCATCTGCAGCGTACTGCGGCACCAAAAATGCCTTCTCCCTGAAATTAGCGGTAATCTCCGCCATGGTCTTAATAGTTTGGCAAAGGTCTTGGAACTCCCTCGCCAGCTGTTGCACCTCGATAGCAGGTGAAAACTCCCTCTAGAATCTCTGAACAAAATCCTCCTAGGTCATCGTTGCCACTATCGCTTACCCCACAGCTCGGGTAACCTCCTCCCACCAGTCTCGTGCTCTGTCCCTTAGTAGGCAGGATATAAATCCCACATTTTCCCCCTTAGGGAAAAAGCACCACAAGCCTAAAGAACTCGGGAGCACCACAAGCCTTGAACTCCCGAAATGAGGGAGTTCGAGCACCAATCAGACCCGCAATAATCTTGGCTCAAAAAGACCTGAGCCTCTCATCCATCAACTCAATAATCCCCTCCTTGATGGTACCAAACAACACATGGGTAGCATCCACCATACCGCAAGTAACCTCGGCCGAAATGAACTCGCGCAGCCTCTCATCAATTGGCTCAACAGCTGAACCCGAGCCTGAACCAGAACCCGAACGTAAACCAGAACATGAACCTCTCGAGTAGTCATCATCATCCTCAAACTGAAACACAACATAAATACAATCAACAAAGGATTCGAGGGGACTCCTCTACACATGCCTCCATAGAGTTTCTAGAGCCGCTCTAGTCTCAGGTACATGTCTTGTTCTTCTAGTAGTATGGTCCCGATACTCCCTTCCACACCTACCTATACCTTCCTCCAGTTCAGTCCTGATTCTTCTAAGTCATAACACTAAAACCATAAACCGATCCTATGTTATACAACATACATATCCTAGACTCTACTAGGAATTCCCAACCCTCACCGCTCGCAATACCAAGAACATCAATCAACAGCACTGGTTTCCTTATGTATGCAAGTTATACAAAAAATGGGATTGCATAGACTGTCAAATGATGATTCTACCCTAAGTCCACAACCAAACAAGGAATAGGAAATGAGGCCAAATCTATCATTCTGAGGCTATACAATCCTAATCGTATACAACTTTGAAAGCATACACTTAGCAAATAACTGATCCGATATAAATTCCAAGTAATACGTATCATCAATTTCTACTACGCTATAAGGTATCACACAAATTAGGCAACTCTATCATTTGATTCCTGAAGGTATCCTTAGCCCTAATCTACCATGCGATTCTCATATCAAGCATACTACTCATAATACATAGGTATGGGTAATTTGGGAACCACTTACTTGAGCTCGGCTGATCACACGCATCGCACCCCTTCTTCTTAATAAAAATCTTTTTAAAAGTCTAACTCTATTTTTATAAACAAAACTATCATTCACTCAATTTAAGTTCAGACTCACCCGAAAGTATGTCTGAATCCCTCAAACCAAGGCTCTGATACCAACTTGTAACAGCCCACAAATAATGGTAAAAATTTTCATTTTTTTAAAAACTAGTCAACTCATTCATTAAATTGTTCAGAATTAACATCAAGTCATAATATCCAAAACATCGGAGTACAAATATATTGAATGCAGAATTCGTGAGGGGAGGATGCTATGCCATCATGTCGGGTCCTTCCCTTTGGAACTAGATGTACCTGAAACCATAAACATAATTATAAGCATAAAGCTTAGTGAGTTCCCCCAAGTACCACATATCACGCATGAAAGAAGTTAATACTATGGGCCGAAGCATAGTCATATAATCATTTCCTGCCATAGGCCAAACCATGGTCTTTCCGTTCAGTGCCGAAACTAGGGGCCAGATCCTGGTCTTTCATATAACTGCCACGCACCAGACCCTAGTCTTTCATACAAATGCCAGGGCCCAGATCCTGGTCTTTCATATAATTATCATAAAGCATCCAACATTCTACACAACAAACAAAGGATTGGCATTGGTTACTTCGACCCATGGATATAGTGAGGAAACTCGCCTCGACAGCTGAAAAATTAGATAAATGCTCAGGCTGCTGGACTAGAGAAATCCGTATGCTAACTAAAAAAACAAAGTCCCAATTAATAATTGGGACATAACCCAAAGCTAAAAAACCTACATTACTTGCCTAATGTCCAAGGTAAAAAGGGCCAAGTTATCCTTTTCTTCGAAGCCCAATAAAATCCTAGGCTCAACCCCAAAAATTATCCAAAGTCCAATATGGGCCCAAAATCAGAAGTGGTCCATTACCATGACAATCTCTGATCTAGCCAAACAAGCACAACCCAAATGATTAAAGGCCCAAAAATCACCCAAGTTGGATTGGGTCATACGTCCAACGTACTAACTGTTATGCGCAGCGTACTCGGCTGGAGTGGGAAAGGGTCGCGACTGAGGTGCAGTACGCACGACGTACTAGGAGTTACGCCCAGCGTACACATCCCTACGGAAAAACTCATTACAAGGTCTTATTTCCATAAGACCTTACGACCAAATTTAGATCTGAGCTTAAAAAGACTCCTAAGGCCATAAAGTTGCGAACTTTATGCCTTTGCATGGCTACAAGAAGCGCAACACTAAAAACATAGCTTACTCAAACCTTTCCTTCATGATAACTCTTGGATGGGGACAAATCAAGATCCAAGCTTTCATTTTTATGACTTATAAGGTCTTAAAACATCTGAAAGGAAACCTTAAATGCTTTGTAGTACCTCCTACTCACCAATCTCTCGCTTTTGGGATAAAAGCTTGAAAATCATGGCTTAACTAAGATCTAAAGAAACATAAGCCAAGTTTGGAGCTTTATACCTCCAAATGGTGGACAATGAAGAGAAGATGTTGGATCCAAAGTCTTGAGAGCAAATCCTACTCCTTAAAGGTCCTTCTTCACACACAAGGAAGCACACAACTCACTCAAAAGCTCAAAATGCTCAAAATAGACTAGGGTTTGGAAGAAGGGTCGATATTGGGATGGAGGCTGATAAAGGGAAAGGTCTTAGGGCCATAATGGTGTTTAAATAGTGCACAAACCCTAAATATTAGGGTTTTGGTCTGAACCACGTACGCCCAACGTACTGGATTATACGCAGTGTACTGGCGCGGGGCTCAGTACGCCCAGCGTACACAAACTGCACCCAAAAGTCATGGAATTGCCCTTGGGGACCCATTTTGCAAACAATTCATAACTCAAGGGTCTAAAAGCAAATACCTGAAAAAATAGATGTTACATTATTATTATTATTATTATTATTATTATTATTATTATTATTATTATTATTATTATTTAACCCCTTTACATTATCATATTGTCTTTTATTTAATTAATTCACTTATCAAACCTATAAATTTAGTCCTTAATTATATAATATTTATTAAACCTAGTTGGAAATCGTTACACGGAAACGGTCGTTACACATCGGATGAATAATTAGATTATGTATAGCCTCTAAGGCAACTAATAGTTTAATGTTAAAAATGCATGCTACAGTAGAATAAGTGTCAAAATAGTCAATATCAGGTCGTTGCTTAAACCCTTGAATGACTAACCAATCTATAAACTTATCAATGGTTCCATTCACTTTCATTTTCTTTTGGAAGATCCATTTGCATCAAAGTGGTTTACAACCTAGAGGCAAATCTGATAATGTAACAACCCGTTATTTCGACTTTATGTAATAGTATAGATCAATAATAAAGAGAAATTTGTGTATACTATCTGCATTTACATAATCGACCCTCAAAAATGAAATGTTAAACAAACTTGTTTGGGATGAATATAGTGGTAGAAAGCGTGTCAAGGATTCCAAAAATATAAAGAACGCCCAATTCCGAGTTATGACGAAGAAGTTATGACCTATCGAAAATCCGCGACAAAACCGGCAAAACACTGTCTAACGTAAAAAGTGAATTTTCAATAAAATGCTTTTTAGCCTTAACTATCTAAATGTAAGTTATAATATACATTAAACCGAGAGTGTCCATAAAAAGAACGACTAAATCTGACTTCGTATGAAGAAGTTATGATTTTTCTAAGTTTCGACACAACAGTACGCAGCCCGAAACTCGAAATTCAGATCGAGCAACTTTTGACCAAAACAACCTAAACGAGAATCGTAGATCTTATCAAAAGAAATTCAACGGTAAAAAGACAGACAAAAACGAACGTCAGATGAAGAAGTTATGATTTTTTAACGGACTTTTCCTGTCCCGGCCTGTTAAAAATATAACTTTAAAAATAAAGTCAAAACTTGCCGACGGAGTCTAAACGAAAGTTGTAGAGCATAATCTCACCTACGTGTGGATATAAAAAACGTCAAAAACGTAGCTCGTATGCGAAAGTTACGAATTTTTTAAGTTGAAGAAATGTGTGTACGGCCAACGTACTTTGAAACAAGGCCTCGGATTGTCCACGTAGGCTCTTTATTCGCAATTAACACGTATCTCGCTCAATCAACGCATCCGAAGCCAGGTGGCCACTACGCCCAACGTACGAAAAGATTACGCCCAACGTAATGGTACTAGCCTCGACGCGTGCCTCGTAGCTTCACCACGTCCGAAGATCGGATAAGGCTTGAACTAGTACGCCCTGCGTACTGAGGTTTTTAGTAGTACACCCAGCATACACGAAAATTACGCCCAGCGTACTGAGGGCTAGAACCCTCCTATAAATAGGATGCGAGACCTCTGGGTTTTGTCTAGAAATTCCAAATCCTCTCTCCACTTAAACACTCTTTTAAGCCTTTCTAAACCCTCTGAAGTCCCGGGTACCTCCTTACCACCTGAAGCAAGCCCCAAATCCTCGAAGTCCTCAATTTTAAGCCGAAACTCTGCCCGAGTGAAGCCGGCTTTTCATCAAAAACTCTCAGTTACGTCAAGAAAACTCCCTTCTAAGAAACGAAACTCTGCCCGAATCACCATCTATCAAGTGAGTTCATACCCCCTACATATTTATGATTTTTAACTATTTTTGGGGGAAAATACAAGTGAAACACGATAAAATTGTGTTAATATCTTAAAAGATTATAAATGTTTTAGTTTATTTTAAATTGTTATAATTTGACCCCATTTCAAGTTCCTTGCTTGGTTGTGGGCTTGGGGTAAAGTTATTTAATCAAAGAATTAATTAATCACAATTATATAAATATTACATTCATATAATTATAAAATGGTTTTCAAACTGTTTGATACTACTTAGATACAAATAGAGAATTTCATGGAATAACAGTATTACAATTTTTACAGCAAAACAAATAGCTAAACTATAATAGGTATAGTTTACAGAACTCATTCATTAGTTACAAGTTTCAAAGTACATAACAGGAAAACAAACATAGTACATATCGGAAAACAAACAAAGGATAACTATTAGAAAACAAACAGATTACCTTACTAAAAACAAGCTTATAAACTATATTTTATACAGTGTATTTATTACAAAGTAATCTTTCAATATTTTACGCTTAATCATCAATATAGTATTTGTGAGACTACCTTCATGTACTTTTCCATGTACCAACAAAAGTCTTGAAATTATAACCAGAATCTCCTTGAGTGGAAGCGTGACACTTGTGTATAGATCTATACGGGACTGACAATCCCACACCAGAGCTGCTTGCAACAGCTAGGTCGGCAGACCTGTGGTCACAAATGTTGTAACTTTTACGACGCTCGAAGAACGTCGTGTTCAGGCCATCCTAAGTCATCTAGTATGGTTGTAATAACTCACAATTTGGTATTGAACAAAATGATTAGTGTATGAATAAGTAACACTTCACTTGGTTTTATTTAATTATAAGACTATAATACAATATATTACAAGAATAAACACAGATTACCATTTCAATATAGAGAAAAACTTACTTTTCATAGTTTTATGGGAATTTAAAACTATATCATACTATTTTAGAACACAAATACATATGCAACAGAAAATATAGGATTTTCTGGGAAAAACATCTTTACTTTATCAATGAACAAGAAAACAGATATCAGTTACAAACATCCTTATGAACTCACCAACTTAATTGTTGACGCCTTTTCAAAATCTACTTGTAATCTTAGGGAAACAGTGATACAGGTACAGCCACAGCTTTTGTGAAGATGAAGATTTATAAACTCATGTCTTTTAAACTTGTACTTTTGAGTTCATATACATTATATTTTGAACATAGTTGTAAAACTTATAACTTTGTAGTACAATGGTTGTTGTTGTACTTTGATTACTATTATGCATTGTTGTGATACTATACATGAAGTCCTCCACACCTGAATGTTTCCGCCATTCTGGTTTGGGGGTGTGACAGATAACACCCAAGTGTTATTCTCAAGAATTGAAGATATTTCATCTTCAATTGTTTCCTTCCAAAAAGCGACATCGCGAGACTCCATAGCCTCTTTAAATGTCTTGGGATCATCTTCTATGCCATAACAATAAGCATATTGAGAACCAATTTCATCCCTTGATCCCTCCACTAAATACACTTGAAAGTCGGAACCAAAATCTTTGGCAATTCAATGTTTGACGCAATAAAACCATCCAATTTATCAGGATTTGGCACTTCACTAATGCTTGCAATCAGATCCTTAGTCCGAACAATTGATGAAAATCCCATTTCATCAATATCGCATCACGAGGATCAATCACGATATGAACTGACACCGAATCATTACGTTCCTTATATAGAACGTATAAGCCTTGGAATACTCAACATATCCAACAAAGATGCAATAAATCCCAAGTTCACCCAATGTCTTTCTTTTGGGTTCAGTGTGTTGGGTTTTCTATGCGTCTTTACACTAGATTGAGGCAACAGAAGCATCAGAATTTATTCCTGAGTGTACATGCACCCTAGATTTAGTTTTAACTGTTATAGGCAACACAAGCATTCAAATATAATCCTTAGTGTACATGCACCCTAGATTTAGTTTTATCTTTTATAGCAACCTAACTTCAAAAATATTAATATAAACTAAAAAAATGGATAAATTACTTACCTTTCAAGTATAGTTGTATATACTTGTGATTCCCTTGAAGATATTGGATTCCTTGATGTCACTTGGAAGCACTAACACCCAAAGTAGAATGCCTCTAATAGCTCACATCCAAAAGTCTAAAACTATAAAATATTTAGGAGAGAGGAGAGAAGACTATGAGAACGAAATTCTTACTCTAAGAAAGATTAGGAACGAAATTCTCAAGGCCGGTGAGGTCTTTATACAGTTGAGGTAACTTGCAGGTTAATCAGATTTGAATCAACTAAATAATTAGATTTAATCTAGATTCAAATCCTTTATTTAACTATTACCTATAAAAATATTAGAAGGCTTCTAGATCCTCCAAAACCGTCCACCCCTTTAGAATTTCTAGAATGCTCCTCTTGCTCAACTATTGAATAAATGACAATCTGTATGCTCATTGAATACGTCCCTAGTTAATTCTACTTAATTCCAATTAATTTAAATTAATTTTAACAAGTTTCTAATTAATTTTTCAAGTTATGATAAATTAATAAACTATTTCCTTACCATCTTAAATCCTTTTCTAGGGATTTTAGCTCTTGGGGACAACCTAGAAAGGACTTTGCTATTATTCCAAAAGTTATACCAATTTAGTTATGACATTGGACACCTATTTCCAATAGTCTCCTACTTGGACAATTCATTAACTACTATTATTCAAATAATCTTCGAATAACCAACAAAATGTGCCTTCCACATCAATCGCCGAATTCTGATCTTATCAAGTATAAACCCTTTCATAAGTGATCAATTATTCCTATGTTTCTACAAGGTATCGTTATGAATCGAGTCATGGATTATGAATCACCATAACAGTTCAACATTATGTTTATCAATTTCCAATATCTTATGATCATATCATACTACTAATCGAACACATCAATTCAGTGCAGACCTGTCCACATACATTAGATATCAGTGCGAAATCATCAAGGGGCCTATGGATATTTCTTCTCCTATTTAGGGAGAAGGAACAGATAAATTCTGACTACATAATTTTCTTTACTTGTCAAATCGTGCATGGACTCACTTGTTATGACCACTAGTTACGGATAGCATTAGAGAAACACCAATACACAACCAACCTGTATGCAAAGAACTCAATGTATCTCTGTTTTAAGAATAAAAGATAATATTGTCTCAGAATTACTCGTAATAGAATCCATGAAGTAATGACTTTGAGCGTAAGTTGTTCTAATACTTAAATCACCATTTCAAATACTCAATAGTGTTAGCGCAATCTCCATTGTATGTCCAATAACTATTGACAATCCACCAACCTCATGACAGTCTTAATTCCTATACTCACTACTAAGAGTATGATCGATTGTTGAGCTTTGAATAAATATTCAAGAAGTGGGTTCTAAACATGCAGAAGGAGAACACAATGATAAACTTATTGAAATGACTAATCATAATCATATATTAAGATCACTACTTAATAATTTCCAAATCATATTAAGATATTATACTACTTAAGCTCTCAAATTTAAAATAAACTATTCAAAGTGGGTTTAAATCAAGTCATTTGCGAATCAATTGCCTCATCACCGAGTCTTATTATAAGACTTGCAGACTTAGCG
This sequence comes from Lactuca virosa, assembly GCF_052849685.1. Lineage (NCBI taxonomy): Eukaryota > Viridiplantae > Streptophyta > Magnoliopsida > Asterales > Asteraceae > Lactuca > Lactuca virosa. The sequence goes on from NC_136430.1 coordinate 385,995,534, forward strand.
AATGGTTTGACAAGATTTCTATCAAGATGATTCTATTACCTATGAATGATGCTTACAAATTCGAACAACTATCAGATATGATGGTACTTACTGAGTAAACTCCATGTGATATTGCGTGACTTCGGGATCCATACTCGAGGTAAGTTCGCCTTTTCAATCACAAGAATCTTTCTTTAGAATTTAACTAATTGCAATATACTCTAAGTTGATTATTAAATCCACTACGGTGTATTACTTGGTCCTCTCCCAAGAAAATACTTCAGCATTCATTAAAAGACATGAATTCCGACTACATATAAAATTAGTGTGAATCTTAGTATCATTACAACATTTACATTGAACTATTTCATTCTACGATTGTATCCTTTTCCTCCTAAGACACTAAGGAATGTTCTTTTTTTGATTCATTGATTTTTGCCAAGTCGATATGATCCGACGTACCATACGAGTCATTAAAATTGGTATGCGTTATGGCATACATGATCGATCCCATAAGCAAAAAGCATGTGGGACACGATCCATTTCTTCTATCTTAATACTAGAACTAGTACATTAACTTAATGTCATGCCACACATTATGAACTATTTCTAGTTTCTCAGGGCCTCATGTACTTTGGCTTATCCTAATGAATTATGTAGATCTATTACCATAAATTGACACATTTAGTATGTCTACTATTTCTCCCACTAGCACTGGCACATACATGGCTCATCTTCGTTTCTCGAAATTCAAACTCTTTAAAATTTCTCATTGAAACAAATATTCTAGTTGCTTCCACTAGCTTATCTTATCATCGTTTCTCGAAATTCAAATTCTTGAACTTTCTCATTGAAACAAAGGTCCTAATTTCTCTCCTACTTTCACTAATATATATATATATATATATATATATATATATATATATATATATATATATATATATATATATATATATATATATATAGGGGTTCAGGTTCATTTGAGACCATGCTATTTTTGTAAGACCGTGAAACGTAATCTAAAAATAATTTTAAAATGAAAAATAAAAGGAAAAAATCCGAAAATTCTTTTTTTAATTATTATTTTCTTCATTTTATTTACCTAAAAATAATAAAAATAATAATAAATAAAAGTTATCGTTTTTTTCGAAAAATACGTGAAATATTCTAATACAATATTACACTGTAAATATTCTAATGTGATTTTTAGAATGTTAGAATATTCTAGTATTCTACTAGATTTGTCAGATATGTAAAATATTCTAATATTCTACTATAATATTCTAATATTCAACTACAATAAGTGAAAAAACGGTAATTTTTTTATTATTTTTTATTATTTTTATTTTTATTTTTTTTAAATATAAATAACAAAAATAATATTTTAAAAAAATTCAAAAATTTTCAATTATTTTGGATTTTAAAATTATTTTTTTATCTACAAAATGAATGGCTAGGATTGCGTCTCACAGTCTCACGAAATTAAGCCGTCTCACATGAACCTAACCCTATATATATATATATATATATATATATATATATATATATATATATATATATATATATATATATATATATATATATATATATATATATATATATATATATGGCTTATTCTTTTTTCTTGAAGTTCAAATTCTTTTAACTTTATCAATGCAACGAGAATCCCAATAACTCTCATATCTGCGACATACCTGATAGTCCATCTATGCTTCTCAGAATTCAAACTCTTCAAATTATGTCATTGAAGTGAAGATCTCATCTTATGAGATACTCGTTCAGTTCATTAATGATCTTGAAAAGCTTTCACATTCTTCACAACCTATCTTGGTTCGACCATGTGTTAGTTCCCATCTACGTGTTGTCATCTTCTTGAAGATTTACTAACATTTATAGTTTTAATGTGAAGTGTTTAACCAATCAATTTTTCAAACATCCATAAACTGAATCTCAATCTCTATATCCTTCTTCCATCTTGCAGCCTTGTAGGCCCTGTCATAACTTATGATAGTTGGCATACTCTGATTACTATCTACTAGTGACTCATATAACCTCAATATATACGACAAGGTATGTGATGTCTTCTATAAGGTCTATTAGGAAGAGATGGAGGTATGTAAATTTCCTTAATAGCTCTTTCAATCTCGAATTAAATGTTAGGACCAAGTTTAGGTTCTTTGTTGGTTGACTCTTGAATCTTATTAAGATCATGTTAGCTCCCACTAACTCTTTTGGATATCAACTCCCTTTCTTTGAAGACTTCCCTTCGAGCTCTAATCATTTTGTTCTCAAAAGGTTTGTAAAACAATTATCCAACACACCTGTTCGGATGTCCAACGACACAACACATCTCTAATCTAAGTCCTAGATTATCGATCCCTTCACTATGAACGCACAACTCATAATCGTAGACTCCTAAATGTACTTAGTGAGGGATGAACCCTTAGTCCACATTTCAGAGAGTGTTCCATAAGCTTCTATAATGCTACAAGACCAAGAACTCTTGTAACACTATTCATGGTAAAATCCATGAACTGTTCTACTAAGCATAATTCAACTCATCAAGTATCAAATAAAACGATGATTTGTTCCAAAAACACTCATCGTTACACTATTTTGAGCAAATACAAATTTTTGAAAACTTTTTATAATTCCTTAGATGATTGGCATAATTTTGACTAAGATGTTCACCGATCTTATTGGAACTAAGTATCTTATCCTTTTGATTAGTTGATTCTTAACTTCGTTTCATGATAACTCTTAACACCTAGAAGGTTCGAGTCTCACTGTTTATTCAGATAAACATGTTTAGACGAAATTAGTTTAATTATGTATTGTGGTTTATCTGAACAGTCCATTATTGTGAACTAATTCCAATAGATATTTAAATCACTAAGTGATGAATTAATCATCTATTTTCATAAGCATGATTTTCATTTACCATAAGACTCATAGTCAAATGGTATTCAAGATCTGATCCAACTAGATACTTGGTAATGTATTTCATGTTTACATGTTTAAGACAACGACTCCACAAATACATTTTATCCAAAATTTAGGATGTGTTTAAGTTAGTATGTTGTAACATTCACAATTTAGGGGTATGCTCCTTTTAACCCCTACGTGTAAATTCTTTTCATTATTGGTACTAGCCGAGTACGCTGGGCGTACTCTATGAGTACGCTATACTGGCTCGAAGAAAGGACACGAAGGCACCCACGTACGTTGGGCGTACGTGGGAGTATGTTGGGTGTATGTTATGCAAGGGCAAACCGTAATTTTTAGGGTTTGTGCCCTTTTTGAACAACTTATGATGCCTTGGGTGCATCTTATGGTCAGCCTCCACTTCTCCAAACCCTAAGAACGAAACCCTAATCTTCATTGAGTGTTTGTGAGCCTTTGTGCGATTTTTGTGGTTTTTTTGTGCCCCTTGAAGGATGTGAAGCTTGGTGGAGAGGCCTTGGTGGACTTGGAGGTTGAAGATCCAGGATCTACATCAACTTTGCAAGCTATTTGAGGTATAAAGCTCCTAACTTGATTGTTCCTTATGGTAGATCTAGTTTAGGGCTTCATTTGTTCACTTTTGGGTCCTTTAAGCCTTGCTTGGGAGTATGGGCGACTCCAGCAGCTTTGGATAATAGATCTAGGATTTTCTGAGGCCCGTTGTGCATAAAAACGATAAATTGATGGGTTTGGTTCAACCATGCAAGGTTGATGTTCTTCTTAATGGAGTTAACATGCCAGAATTGAACTTTGGGGTGTTTTTAGCCATGAAAATAATTAAAGTCTTCGACTTTATGGTTTAGGACCTTAATATGATGTTATTTTGAGGGTTCGATGTTATTTTCTTAAGTGATTAAGACGTTTGATCAAGAGCTTGGAATCAAGCCAGTATGTTGAGTGTATTGGGTGCAAGCCCCGTGTCCGGATCAATCGCATACATCGGGCGTACGAGCCTCGTATGTCGAGCGTACGCTAATCAGTGGGCCGATAGAGTTTTGGGCTTGGCTTATTTGGGCTTTATTTTGAATTGGCTTAGACCCTTAACTTCTATGGATCATTTATGGACTTTGGGCTATTGTTGGACATTGGGCCTTCTTGGATCGGGCCATAATGGGCTTTGGGTTCCATTCAGGATTTTGGAGCTATTGGGTTGGGCCTTGGATATTGGTCCAAGAGAGAAAAGGGTAAAATGGTCTTTTACCCTGGGAGTTGGACTTATGGATGAGATTCATATCTTGGTTTATGACCCAACTTATTAATAGGGTTTTATTTGATTTGGTAGCGCGGGGATTTTCCGGATCAGCAGTCCGATCTTGTATCTAAGATATTCAGCAGTTTGATGTGAGTTTCCTCACTGTGTTCGGAGGTTCGAAGGCACCAATGTCCGCCCATGATTTTTTATGGTTAGGATGTTAGTTGTCTGCGTGACTGTTGCATGTTATGTATGTGTTATGTATACCGGGCAGGGCCCGATGCTAGGCGGGGCCTGATGAGTGTATTGTATGTTATTTGTTTTAGTGATTATTGTATGTGTTTATGTGCCTATATCTATACCGGGCGGGGCCCGATGCCAGGTAGGGCCTGATGGATGTGATGAGGCAGGGCCCATCACAAGATATTGACAAATCTGTTATGAGTTGAGCTCGATGTCGATCGGGGCCCGATGGGTGTTGATCTATGGCCCATTGTATGTTAGATATGCATGGTATGTGGTGTTTTGGGGAACTCACTAAGCTTCGTGCTTACGGTTTTTAGGTAATGTTTTAGGTACTTCCGGATCGAAGGGGAAGAGCTCGGGTTGATCGCATCGCACACACCACATTGTTCTGCATTTTATTTGACTCTAAGTAACTGGATGATTGTTGATATACTCTGATTTTGTTATGGTTTTTATGAAATGTTTTGGATGATGGTTTTATTGTTATTAAAATGAAATTTTTGGTCTTAAATTTTGGGACGTTACAAGTTGGTATTAGAGCCTTGGTTTGAGGGATTCAGGCATACTCTCGGGTGTGTATGATTCAACAAGTAGTAGAACAAGCCATATGAGTCGAAGTTTATCCATTCCTTTTACCTTCGGGATAAAAGCGATATCTGTGGGCCCCTCGATGATTTAATGATGACACATGTGAGTGCTTGGCCAAGCCAGGACTGATTTGATTTGTTCAATCAGTCAGTCATCATGAATCGGAAATCGAGAAATAACAAATGGACAGACATAATGATTTATAATCCATGTCTCATTCCATATAATATCTGGAATGGAGGAATATATGATCCCTTATCTAATGGTGTCGCATCCCCAAACCAGAACGGCGGAAACGTTCGGGGGCGGAGGACTTTAGGTAAGTATCACAACACATGCAATATAGTAATCAAAGTACAAACAACCATTGCATTAATAAGTATAAGTTTTACATAAGTGTTCAAACATTACATATTCAAACACTAAAGTAGGTACAGGAGAAGACAAGAGTCGCGGTACGGTACTAGGTAATCTTCTCAAAAGCTTCGGGAGTGTACCTGTCTACTGGATTCCTGAGAATACAAGTTATGTGGCAAGAGTAGATCAGCATTTAAGTTGGTGAGTTCATAAGTATTTTAGTTCTGTTAAGTATACCCTAAGTTCTTTGAAATCCTATATTTCCTGAGGTGATTAACTGATAACCTCAATAGTTTCCCTCTGTAATTACTTAGTTTATACTGATTATAAATAACCCAATATCGAATGGACAGTCAAATGGGTGTATCTGCCCTAAGCCCACAACCAAACAAGGAACAAGAAGTAAGGCGGAAGTCACACATTTCACTGTCAATCGGATATTACTTATGTATAACTATGACGTAGCAACTAAGGAATTATAGAATTAACCACTAAAGGTCCTTTATGTTATACTAGTTTACTGAAAGTAACTGACTAGATTCTCATTTGTAAAAGTGGTTTAATCCCATAAACCGTTCTCTTTGTAATCATGTTTTGTATTTGTATTCCTTTATAAAAACTTGTAACCGAGAGTGTGCCTGGCTCCACCAGCTGTTATTGAAAACTGTATTGAACCATTGTATTTTGTATTCCTTAAACTGGTACTTTGAAGGTGTACTTTCGTTTAGTCGTTTATACACTAACGTATTGTTAATATCTTTTTAATGAGTTATTATAACCATACTATGACGGATGGCCTGAAACAAACGCTTTGTGGGCGTTTAAACTGGTGATAACAATTGTCACTCATAGGCTTATAAACCTGACTGTAGCTAGCAGCCTGAGTGCGGGGTTGTCAATCCCGATATAAATCTACACACACTTGTTTCGATCCCCGGCTGGAGATTCTGGTTATAATGTCAGGACTTTTCCTATGTTGTCTAAAATGAATTAAACAACCTGAACTTAGTGTCTCATAAAAAGCATATAAACGTTACATGTGTATTATTTATGAAAAGCCCAATCATTCTGAAATAATGATTGACAGTATGTTCTTGAATTAGAATTTCTAACATGTATTTGATAAGTGTAAACCCTAGATTTGTTCTGTATCAAAACCCTGGTTTCTTGTAAAACTGTGTATTCTAGTATACATGAATCATGAATTATTGTTCTATGTATAAATTATACCTATTATAATTTACATGTACTTTCTGAATGTGTATTTAACCATGTTTGCATGTAATCCCTTGCTCAGCATGTTACAAAGGTAGTTAGACTGATGAAATAACTATTATATTTATATACATATACAATTTATTATATAAGTAAAATTTAAACGACACTCGGACAAATAACCGATACTATAAGTCCACATCCAAACAAGGAAAAGGACTCGTAATGAGTTATCAGTCCTAAGCCTTTTAAATCTTAGTTATATATATATATATATATATATATATATATATATATATATATATATATATATATATATATATATATATACAAACATGAATTTTGGAGAAAAATATAAGATGATAAAAGAGTTTAATGTTTTGAGTATTTTTAATGATTTAGTGTCGTTTTATCATGATTTTATAACACAAAGTTCTTATGTTATGCTTTTTCCCCCCCATAAAACAGTAGAAATTATGAAAATACGGGGGTATGTACTCACTTGATAGATGGTGAATCGGACAGAGTTTCGTTTCACGAAAAGGAGTTTATTTGTCGAGAAACCGGCTCAAATCGGGAAGAGTTTCGACAGGAGAGAGGTTACTTCTCGGGAATCTCGGGGCTTCGAGGCTTGCTTAGGGTTCGAGACTTGATACCGGGGCTTTAGGGGTTGTATATGAGTTTGTGGAAGTGGAAAATATGAGAGAGAATGAAATTTGGCGTGAAAAGTGAACATTTCTCGGAAGCCCTCGCATGGCTTTTATAGGCCGAGGCCTCGGTCCGAAGGTGAGTCAGCTTAGGCGCGTATCATCAGCAGCGAGGTCCATGGGGCGAAGCTTCGGAAAGCAAGCACGCAGTGGCAGGCTCGGATTGGACCAAACTTCGGTCCAGTAAGAGAAGAGCACGTGCGAAGGGGGCATCCGAGGGGCGTACGAGGTGATGTCCGGTGTGTCTCATGCGAGGCTGTCCGAGTGGGATTGGACCGCGGAGTTGGTCGAATCAGGAGGTGCCACGCAAGGCTTCGGTCCAATCAGCAGCCGCCACGTGCGAGGGTGACGTGGCATGCGAAATTGCCTGGTTTTTCCTATTTTTCTTTATTTTTGTGCCAAAACTTGCGAAAATCATAACTTTCGCATACGAGCTCCGTTTTGGGCGTTCTTTATATGCACGCGTAGGTAAAATCATACTCTACGACTTTCTTTTAGACTTCGTCGGCTAATTTTGAATTTATTTTTAATATTATGATTTTAAACAGACCGGGACGGGAATCTGATAAAAATTCATAATTTCTTCATCCGACGTCCGTTTTTGTCTCTCTTTTTACCGTTGTACTACTACCGAAGAGACCTTCAATTCTCGTTTAGGTTGTGTCGTCTAAAAATCGCTTGATCTTTCTTTCGAGTTTTTAGTTGTACACTACTATACTGAAACTTAGAAAAAATCATAACTTCCTCATACGAAGTCAGATTTTTCCGTTCTTTTTATGAAAGTTCTCGGTTTAACATATACTACAACTTTCATTTAGATTGTTAAGGCTAAAAAGCCTTTTATTGAAAATTCAGTTTTTATACTGAATAGTGTTTTGCCGGTTTTGTCGCGGATTTTCGATTGGTCATAACTTCTTCGTTATAACTCGGATTTCAGTGTTCTTTATGTTTTTGGAAACCTTGTTAGAAACTCTACCACTTGGTTCATCCCAATTACGATTATTGATCAATTTATTTTTGACCAAAATTTGACTGGTGTCCCATTATCCCCCCCTCCCCCCCCCCCCCCCCCGTTAGAAGGAATTTCGTCCCGAAATTAAGTCTAAAGTGATTCTCATGGACTAGGTCTAATCTTTCATTTCCCAAGTGAATTCAGGTCCCTGGTTTGTAATCCAGCGAACCTTCACTAACGGGATGAGATTTAGTGTGGTTCTTTAGATTTCACTATCCATGGTTTTCATTGGTTCTACTACAGAGTGTAGACTTTTATTTAACTTGATTTCATTAAGTGAAATAACAAGTGTTTTATCGGATAGACACCTCTTTAGATTAGATATGTGAAAGATGGGATGAATGTTATTAAGTTTTTGTGGTGGTTTTAAGTTTAAAAGTACAAGGCCGATTCTGGTAAGAATCTCAAATGGCCCTATGTACCTTGAATTTTGTATTCCACGCTTTCTCAAGCGTATGTTGTCCTTTCAGGGTGAGATCTTCATATGACAAGGTCATCAATCCTGGAATTCAAAGGGTTTTCTTTTATCGAAGCCATAGCTTCTCTGATTAACTCTGGAAGCTTTATGGCGCTTCCTGATTCGTATTTTGTTTTTAGTAGTTTCTCGGATGAATTCCAGATCAGCGAGGGTGCTGTGTGGAAATTGGATCTCTACCTAGTTGCGTATTACCTACTTTAGTCCAGTGCAGATAGAATCTGCACTTGTGACCACAAAAGGTTTCGAATGGAGCAACTTGAATGCTAGCGTGATAAAGGACTCGACTAATTGGTAAATGGATATCCCATTCTTTACCATAGTTGATCACATAGAATCATGACTACTCTGGTTCCTAGAGATTTTTGAGTGACTGCCTGAACTGGGTGATGATTCTATTATCTCAGTGGAGATAACAGACATTGGAATACCGTGCACTCACACGTTCTAGTCATCTTCTCTACTTGCCACATTTTCAGGTTTCAAGGCTTCCTGTTGAGCCTCCTTACTTTGTGTGGAGAGATTTGAATGGGTTATCATAGTCAATGATTGGCACTATGACCTGGATACTCTTTCCGACTTAGGGTGTTAGCTACTATATTGGCTTTGTCGAGATGATAACGAATTTCGAATTCTTAGTCATTTAGTAGCTCGACCCATCATCGTGGTCTCCTGTTGAATTCCACCTGGTAGAATACCTGATGTAGGCTTTTGCTCCGAAGTTCATGATCAGACTCATACTTGGCTCATCCACCATTACCTCGTGTATACAAGTCGTATATAATTTAGATTTCACAAAACGTTCGGATGGGTGACTCTGCCCCATGTCCACAACCAAACAAGGAACAGGAGATAGGGCGGAATCACACATCCTTAATCTTGTTAAGTCTAACTTATATACCACTCTCGTGTATACACTTAGCAGCGATAGATTAACTCAATGAGTTCTTAGTCTCTATTCTTGAACTTAACCTATGGTTCGATGATTTTCCTATGAGATCTATTGAGGTACTTCGGTAGTTACTAACTTCTAAGACTACTTCGGTGCTTTTCGTTTGAAGTTTTCTGTCTACTGAGTAGGCTAGAATGGCGTGGTACTCTTCGCATAGGTACTTCTGAAGTTTTTGAAACGAGAGACAACCTAAGGGTTTTGTGTTATGGATTGGAATAATTTCATCTTACGGCTGATTAAGGAAAAAGTTTTCTTATACAGCATAAGAATTTTCACATGGTAAGGGCCAGGCCAAACCATGTCGAATGAGGATGTAAAAATTTGCTCGATGAAATAGATATTAAGTTGTTCTGGGATGAATGATTACTAGGATGATATCCTATGTACCTAAGTTTTTAGCGCTTCTAGTTTTATTCTGTTATTATCATTACGAACCCCTTTTTGATTCGAAATTGGCGGGTACTACCGATACGAGGGTTCTGATAATTTGAAATTATGAACTTTCATGAAACGATCCTTACTAGGTCTCTCTATAATTGCTTGGTGTATACAAGTCATGTATAATTAAGATTGGTAAGACCTTTGACTGAGCAACCCTGCCATAAATCCACAACCAAACAAGGAACAAGAAATGAGGCGGGATTACTCACTCTAAGTCTACAAATCTTAATTATAAATGACCCCTATGTATACACTAAGTCATTATAGCTTACCTGTTAGGGTTTCAAATTTTATATAATTGTTGTGATTTAATTTGAACGGAAGAGTAATCATAATTGTAGCTAGTTATCGGGGTTTGGAAGCATACCAAAATATAGCAGGGTTCTTTGATGCTTTCCCATGTATTGGGGTCAAAATCCTCCTGCTCCCCCGTCGTTCTTCTCTGTTGGACAATCCCTCTTGTAATGTCCTATTTCACCACAAAGGTGACATATGGGAATGGTTCCAACATTGGTAGTTGAAGTGATGAACTCAACCGGAGTTCTACAGAAGCGGGCGGTATGCCTCTTCAAGTTGCGTCTATTGCAATGCGACTTTCGGGAGGTATTGACTGCCTCAGTTCGTTGCCCTCTGTTAGGTTCTTGAGTTGAACAACTCCCTTTCTTGTTCTTCAACTTTCATTTAAGGATATTAGGCTTAAGGTTCAAGGTGTTCTTACAAGTAGGTGCTAGTTGTTGTACTTGGCCATCACCACGATCGGGGTTACCGATAGCATTACTACTAACATTTGCATTGTTAGCATTAAGGCGTGCCATGACAGCTGTTACAGCTGCTGTGACCGCAGCTTGAAACGTGGCCGCATCTATCTGAAGGATTGGTGCTTTGCTGGTGGGTTGGTTACATTTCTTTGGAGGCATGATTCTGTTACATGATAAGAAATGAGCTCGTGAGCGACTATCGTGTCTCTAGATGTATTCTAACCATTTGTATCTATGTATTAATCTTTCATTTTGTTATATTGTTCTTAATGATTCGACCTGCATCCCTATGATGCAGTCCTGGTAAGGAACAAAATTAAGTTTCTAGAGTAGTTAGGAACCGAGTATCATCCGAACTAAGTTACCTTCGTTTGGTGGATATCGTTTCCCAATTTTCGAAAATATTCGAAAACAATTCATAACAGTGTCTACATAAAATAGACTTATGAATTTGGGAAGTAATCACTATCAATTAAGATTCCGTGATCTGATTTATTGTTATTAGCCGTGACAGGAAAAGAGGATAAGCTCCAAACCTAATGTGAGTAATGAAATCACTAACTCACTAGGTTGAACCGATTTACTAGTTATTACTTAGATGAAAAGGTGTTCAAACACTTCACATGAATCATGTGTGGTTTTCCTTTGTTCTCTGTTCTATTCTGGGTGGTAATGATTTGTTCTCTCCTGGTATCTATAGGGTGTCCTTCTCCTCTGTAGGTATATTGAATTCCTGGGTTGTCTTACTTCTGATTCTGACACTGATCCCCGTTACTTCGTAATGAAGATTTTGAATCTCGGAAGTTCATGCGAATCTCTCATTGGCGTCCTCAATAGGGTAAGGGCACTACATGATTTCTATAGTTTGTTTACTTCTCCTATGTTTCTTTCTTGGGATTCTCCTAATGAAATTCTGTTGGATTCTCCTTGACTCTTCTATTGATTGCTGGAGTAACTATGTTTATCTAACGGGTGTATACGAGAATGGGAATGTCTAAAGAATCTATGAGAAAATTTAAATTCTTACGAAGGTGATCCTTCCTGGTCCTCCTATAATCACATGGTGTGTACCGATTATACATAATCCAGATCAAATAGACCTTTGAATAGGTAATCCTACTCTAAAACCACATCCAAACAAGGAAAAGGAAGTAGAGTGAAAATCACATATTCTAAGTCTATAAAATCTCGGCTATATATAACCTTAACGTATCCACTTAGTAATTATAGACTTATCAGAAAATATCTTTTTAACATTTCCCCAAAGGTATGTAACATACCTCCATGTTATTTTAGTTATGAGTTTGATTCTTCGACTTTTAGATATAAGAACTTGACAGGTTTTCAGTTTTCTTGTTATAGCATCCTAAAATACTCCCATAGTATTTTAGTCCTTATGTTTGGTTCTAGAATTCTTCTGGTACTTAGGTAAGTTTCAGACCAGTTGCAACACTACAATCACTCCCCAAACACGTGTTGGTCATATCTCGGATGAATATAGTTGATCAGGCTATATTGATCCCAGATATGATTACGTCACTGTCTAGGTTTAACTGCAATGTCCAACATCCAAATACTTTAGTTTTGTTCTTCTTGTGATACTCATTCTGGTATAAATACTCTGCATGTACTTATACTTTTATAAAATATTGATATATTTTTAAAGTATAACTCTTGGTCAGAGTGTTTCTATCCCAATGGGTTTATAGTTGTATATCTTTTATGATTGATATACTGAGTACACTATAAACACTGCTCTGATACCAATCTGTCGCACCCCCAAACCAGAACGGCGGAAACGTTCGGGGGCGGAGGACTTTAGGTAAGTATCACAACACATGCAATATAGTAATCAAAGTACAAACAACCATTGCATTAATAAGTATAAGTTTTATATAAGTGTTCAAACACTAAAGTAGGTACAGTAGAAGACAAGAGTTGCGGTACGGTACTAGGTAGTCTTCTCAAAAGCTTCGGGAGTGTACCTGTCTACTGGATTCCTGAGAATACAAGTTATGTGGCAAGAGTAGATCAGCATTTAAGTTGGTGAGTTCATAAGTATTTTAGTTCTGTTAAGTATACCCTAAGTTCTTTGAATAAGTTCACTGGTTTCTTCAGGAAATCCTATATTTCCTGAGGTGATTAACTGATAACCTCAATAGTTTCCCTCTGTAATTACTTAGTTTATACTGATTGTAAATAACCCAATATCGAATGGACAGTCAAATGGGTGTATCTGCCCTAAGCCCACAACCAAACAAGGAACAAGAAGTAAGGCGGAAGTCACACATTTCACTGTCAATCGGATATTACTTATGTATAACTATGACGTAGCAACTAAGGAATTATAGAATTAACCACTAAAGGTCCTTTATGTTATACTAGTTTACTGAAAGTAACTGACTAGATTCCCATTTGTAAAAGTGGTTTAATCCCATAAACCGTTCTCTTTGTATTCATGTTTTGTATTTGTATTCCTTTATGAAAACTTGTAACCGAGAGTGTGCCTGGCTCCACCAGCTGTTATTGAAAAGTGTATTGAACCATTGTATTTTGTATTCCTTAAACTGGTACTTTGAAGGTGTACTTTCGTTTAGTTGTTTATACACTAACGTATTGTTAATATCTTTTTAATGAGTTATTATAACCATACTATGACGGATGGCCTGAAACAAACGCTTTGTGGGCGTTTAAACTGGTGATAACAATTGTCACTCATATGCTTATAAACCTGACTGTAGCTAGCAGCCTGAGTGCGGGGTTGTCAATCCCGATATAGATCTACACACACTTGTTTCGATCCTCGGCTGGAGATTCTGGTTATAATGTCAGGACTTTTCCTATGTTGTCTAAAATGAATTAAACAACCTGAACTTAGTGTCTCATAAAAAGCATATAAACGTTACATGTGTATTATTTATGAAAAGCCCAATCATTCTGAAATAATGATTGACAGTATGTTCTTGAATTAGAATTTCTAACATGTATTTGATAAGTGTAAACCCTAGATTTGTTCTGTATCAAAACCCTGGTTTCTTGTAAAACTGTGTATTCTAGTATACTTGAATCATGAATTATTGTTCTATGTATAAATTATACATATTATAATTTACATGTACTTTCTGAATGTGTATTTAACCATGTTTGCATGTAATCCCTTGCTCAGCATGTTACAAAGGTAGTTAAACTGATGAAATAACTATTATATTTATATACATATACAATTTATTATATAAGTAAAATTTAAATGACACTCGGACAAATAACCGGTACTATAAGTCCACATCCAAACAAGGAAAAGGACCCGGAATGAGTTATCAGTCCTAAGCCTTTTAAATCTAAGTTATATATATATATATATATATATATATATATATATATATATATATATATATATATATATATATATATAGATATATATGCAAACATGAATTTTGGAGAAAAATATAAGATGATAAAAGAGTTTAATGTTTTGAGTATTTTTAATGATTTAATGTCGTTTTGTCATGATTTGAAATCATGATTTTATAACACAAAGTTCTTGTGTTATGCTTGTATTCCCCCCCTTAAAACAGTAGAAATTATGAAAATACGGGGGTATGTACTCACTTGATAGATGGTGAATCGGACGGAGTTTCGTTTCACGAAAAGGAGTTTATTTGTCGAGAAACCGGCTCAAATCGGGCAGAGTTTCGACCGGAGAGAGGTTACTTCTTGGGAATCTCGGGGCTCCGAGGCTTGCTTAGGGTTCGAGACTTGATACCGGGGCTTTAGGGGTTGTATATGAGTGTCTGGAAGTGGAAAATATGAGAGAGAATGAAATTTGGGGTGAAAAGTGAACATTTCTCGGAACCCCTCGCATGGCTTTTATAGGCCGAGGCCTCGGTCTGAAGGTGAGCCAGCTTAGGCGCGTGTCATCAGCAGCGAGGTCCACGGGGCGAAGCTTCGGATAGCAGGCTCGCAGTGGCAGGCTCGGATTGGATCAAACTTCGGTCCAGTAAGAGAAGAGCACGTGCGAAGGGGGCATCGGAGGGGCGTGCGAGGTGATGTCCGGTGTACACTGCTATACTGAAACTTAGAAAAATCATAACTTCCTCATACGAAGTCAGATTTTTCCGTTCTTTTTATGAAAGTTCTCGGTTTAACATATACTACAACTTTCATTTAGATTGTTAAGGCTAAAAAGCCTTTTATTGAAAATTTAGTTTTTATACTGAACAGTGTTTTGCCGGTTTTGTCGCGGATTTTCGATTGGTCATAACTTCTTCGTTATAACTCGGATTTCAGTGTTCTTTATGTTTTTGGAAACCTTGTTACAAACTCTACCACTTTTTTCATCCCAATTATGATTATTGATCAATTTATTTTTGACCAAAATTTGACTGGTGTCACAAATGGACAAGTCATTGACGAGATCAGAGTTCAGTTACAACGTCAGAGTTCGACAGCGGCTTAAATAGCTACGATTGCCAGTCGGTTCTTGAAGTCATACTCAATAATAGTGTTAGACTTATCCAAGTGGGAGACTGTTGGATTAGTGTCTAAGTCCATAACTATATTTGGTATGTACTTGACCCGATTGACATGGTCCATTTGGGTTGCATGGCATCATGCATTTGGATAGACTAAAATGAGAGAAATAACACTTAAGGTTTACTAATATATTATAAGTTCTAATATACTAATAAGATTATTTAATTAGTATTGATCAAGAATTAATTTGGAATTAATTAAGTGAACAAAAGGAGACTAATTAAATATATGGGTTGATTGTGTAAATCATCCATACTAGTAGGCTAATGCTCCATGGATTATCAAGTTGGGCTAAAACCCATAGGATGCTCCATGGATGCTCCATGGTGTTTTTGTACCCATGGATCATGGAAATGAAAGGCCATGACAATTAGGGTTTACATGGAGTAACCCGAATTGTGACAAACTATATAAGCATCTTATTCTTGTCAAAATCGGCGACCATGAGAGAACTATGTGTGTATGCTGAGGGCTAGCCGATTTCATGAAGTGGTTCATTTCTATCTAAGTTATTCCAAGTGTATTTGATGTTGTTTGAACCATTTGAGGTGTCACACTTGGGCACTCGGCTCTTAAGCATCACGGAATCAAGCTACATAAAAAGGTATGTCTTCAAACTTGTTTTTTATTACCCAAGTATCAAAGATTATATGCTAGATAGGGTAATACCTTGGAATATTCATATTTGCATGTATAATAGAGAAAACATAGATCCAAGGTATTTAGGGTTGCATGTACACTTAGGAGTGTTAGAATGCTCATAACCCAACAGTGGTATCAGAGCCTAGGCTTGTTTTCACTTATACTTGATGCAAACTTGTTTTTTCAAAGCTGAAACTGTCCAGACCATAAAACTCGACGAGTTTATGCAAAAAACTCGACGAGTACATCATTTTGGGCATGAACTCGACGAGTTCCTCAAGGAACTCGACGAGTTTTGGGTGCTGACAGCTTGTTGTTTGATGTTTTTGGCTGGAATTGGACTAGGAACATTACCCTAAGCTGTTTTTGAACTTGTAAACCTGTTTTTGATGTGGTAATGTTCATGCTAATCCAATTTCAAAGATAATTATCAATAGACTCATGTTTTGTATTAGTTTAATGGTTAGGCTAATTTCATGAAAAAGTTTGATTTGAATTATCTTGTTCTTATGAGTTGCTTTGATTAATAGGAAAGTTATGTGAAATTGTTGTTTTCAATCCAAATTAATCTAAGAGTTGATTCTAAAATGTGTTTTTGTAACTTGTCCTCAAGTTATATGAAAAGTCACATTTAAGATTCATAAAAATCATAAATATTTCCATAGGTTACGAATAAAGAAAAGTCATATTCTTTTAATAGTTTAAAGTCTTCCATAACTTGTCCTCAAGTTATGGAACTTGAAGAGTTTTTGGATTAAAACTACTTTAAACACATAAGTTATGGAATTGAATAGTTTTGAATAGTTTCAAAAATTGCCCTCAAGTTTTGGAATTTGTAAAGTTTTCCCTTATGAACACTTTAATTCCAAGTTAAGCCCTTAGAATTTTAAAAGTTAAAATTCAACCCTTATACTTTATAATATTATAAGTTAATAATATATATATATATATATATATATATATATATATATATATATATATATATATATATAAGAGCAAGTCGTCTTACCATTAGTAGGCCTCATTCACGAAGCCGGTCTATAAGGGGGGTATAAGGTTACTGCCTATAAAATGATAGTTTAATGGGTGTCCACTCTCACCCACCGCTTCCTTGACTGGTGGAGGGTCGTTAGCCGAACGGGTAGGACAAGGACTATAATTCTCCCTTCATTAAAAGTATTAATGATAAATACTAAGTAACTAAACTCTTATAAATTCCCAATCTTAGTTACTTAGGATAATGTGAATAAGGTGCTAATCCATGAAATTACACTTTGCGCTTTGTTTGAGCTGTTAGTGGAGCGTGTGTGGTTAACCGACACACTAACCTGGATTTAACAAGGTAGGCAAAGGGTAACTTAATGTTTATCATAGGATCGGTGGAGCGCGTGTGGTTAACCGGCACATCGATTAAGTGATAAATATTAAGGGTACCAAGTAATTTGCATGGTTACTTCACACCTTGTTTTGTGATCCTCGGCATCCCAGTCACAAAACCTGAAGGGCACACTCGAGATTGAAACATGCCAGTGAAAAGTTCAATGAATCTCAAAAGAATCTAGCAGTTTCAAAACCAATTAAAACCTAATAAATTGTTTCGTTTTTCATGGTGGAAATTGGTGAATCGTCATTCACCTACCTTCAAATATTTTATAGCCTGGATTACGGCATCCCTCTTCCAAGCTATAAAATATTGTGTTGGGTCTTAGCCTTAATATTTCATATTGGGTGTTATATTAAGGACTTTAGATCAACTATCTTGAATATCTCCCAAAAGATGTCTAGTTCAGACATTTATGATATTCCCAAATCTCTTGGAACTTCACTTCCTCCACCTCCTCCAATTATTTTTCCTAACCCACAAGTTCAAGGTCACTCAAGTCCTATTGGCAAGCAAGGTCAATGTGTGATCACATCTTGGAGATGAAGTCACATATTGACAAGCCGGGAGAGTTGGGTGTCAAAGTCTTGAGAAAGTTGGATGTTTAATCACTTTCTAAGTCGCATAGTGAGTTCCTTTGGGACTACTATGAAACAGACTATGACATGATCCTTAATGATCTTATCTATTTGCTTGGTGCTGCTGAATCAGCAATGGTTTGAGGACTAGTAAAGCAAATTTGATTAGGAGATCAACTTCCCAATGGACATTGACAATGGTAACATTGGATATCTAGAAATGTTTTCTCTTCCCAATGGAAAGGGATCGGCCATAGTCAACTCGGTTGACCAAATGGTAAAGAGAATGGCTAAGTCTGAGATAGTCCCATGAACCATTCCCAAAGGGTCCATATGTGTCTATTACCAAAGGAAGGGGCATTGATTGCGAAGCTACCTATTTACCTGAAAGATCATAAGGTTGATCAAGTTAAGAAGTTTGACTCTACTTCAGGTAAAGTCCACTATCTAACTCTGTTAAGTTTCTACTCTGAGATTCTTATTACATGATGTGACTGGGTCACATGTTGATGTTTTAAGAATCAAAGAAAAGTGAAGAAACTTAAAGGAAGTATACGTTGATTCTGATCGCGAAGATGGATTTCGATCGCATGGTTCGGTGATCAGAATTTTGAGCTGTTGCTTAGGAGTTATGATATATTGCTTAGGAATAGATAACAACAAGTTTTTCATATGCTTTTGCACTGTAAGGATAAGTTTTTCCGCAATGTTTTAAAATAAAATAAAAAGGTTTTAATTTTATATTTATTTTAAATATCCTTACAGTGGCATTTGTGAAAAAATGGTTGTTTATATGATTCCATTGATAGCAATATTGGAAAAATGGACTTGATTCTTTCGTTTGTGGTAGTGTTATAATTTACCAAATAAGGAAAGATTCTCATCACCCAAGGTTTCAGTTGGATAGAAACTTGGAAATCATGCAAGTTGTATAGTATGATGAATGAGAATTTTCATGTTTGGAAAATTAAGATTAATTCCTTGTTCACATGTATATGTGAGTCAAGTGAAGGACTAAAGGATCGAGTACACATTCTGGTGCACCTGTCAAGTCCACCACAAAAGATCTATAAGACTATTCATCATGATTTACTAAAGTTTAGTAAATATGGTTATACTTACAAGTTTAAGTATAATTCTGAAACATTGGAAAAGTTTCGATGTATAGCAGAACGAATGAGAAGAATCAAATTAGGCAGAAAGATAAAAGTTTCTCAAATCTGAAAAGATGGGAGAGTACTTTAGTATCAGGTTTTGTGATCATCTTAATGATTTAGAAATCATATCACAATTAGTCCTCTAAGGAAATCTTAGTGCATTTCTATGGCTAAGAAGAGGAATCAAGAATTGCTGAAATGGTTAAATCAAGAAGATGAGTCATACTTCGTTCCAAAAAAATTCTTCGAATCATACTCCAAGATTGTAACTTGAGTGACATATCTTAAAGAAAGGTTTATAACACTTGTCAAATGTAAGAGTAAAAGTGTCCTACTCTTGTACATTTGAAATTGGTAAGTTGTGATGTTTTGGATAAAACAAAGACCAACTTAGGCCAATTGTGTGAAGTGTTTGTCTTGATAAAGAATCCGCACTATCTCTTGAATATTTGACAAGATAGTCTTATATGTCAAGAGGACAGTGGGAGTCTTAAAGATCCTGAAAGATTTCAAGAGTCTAATCAAGAATAAAAAAACCTGTAGTTTATCACTAGCACACGACGTGAGGTTTATAACCTATCGTGTTGACATATTTCTGTTTCTATGCCCATTCCAGTTAAAGTTGGCTTTGCATATGAGTTCTGAGAGTTCTCAATTGGTTGCATAACAACTTGGAAGCAATGACAGGCCCTTGTGCTTCCAGGTGGCAATAAGTTAAGACTGCACAAGTCCAGTCCATATGAGTTTGGATTTGTCACTAACCTTGTCTTGAGATTATGGTTTTGACAAATTCACATGGATAGGAACACATACACCATAAAATCTAAGTGTCATAAGGTTTCTCTTCGATTCATGAAAATGATGGTAACGAAACGCTTTCACTGAGTAGATTTTTTAGCAGATAGCAATTGTGATATTTGCATTCTCAAAGTCGTTAGTGGAGCGTGTGTGGTTAACTGGCACACTAACATGGACTTGTAAGAAATGGCAAAGGTCTAAACAATTGAGACTATGATTACGGCATCCCTTTTCATAGTTCTGAAATTGTTTAGAGACATATGTGTGCTATCTGAAGAAAGGTGTATTATTTTGATAAATTTTTATCAAAGCAATCTCGTATCAGAAATATGAACATTCGTAAGAAAGTCAATAAAGTATTGATTTCTAGAAGTCCAGCTAATTTATGGATACATGTCAAAGCTAGTGGGAGCATAAGTATTATGCTAATAATCATCATGTTAGTGGGAGCATGATAATTATGATAAGTATTGCAAGTTAGCAATGTTAATTATAGAAAACAAAAGTTTGAATTCTTAAAGTTGCAGGGGTTGGAAAAAGTTGTTTTGCTATAATTAAGGGAGAGGAAATTATACTTCATTTCAATTCTAAAAGATTAGATTGAGGTTTTAATCGTCTTTAGTCAAGGATATATATATATATATATATATATATATATATATATATATATATATATATATATATATAAATTTTATGTTGGAGTGGCTCAACATAAGGAAATTCTATATGTGGGTCCATTATTTGCGTTCTAAAATTCGATTATGATTACGGCATTCCTTTTCATAATCTGAATTATGAGAACATGGCAACTGGACATAGAAATATTATAGCAAAAAGACTGGTCTAGTATCATGTCTTTATGTGAGACATCATGAATCGTGTCCCATATGCTTCAGATATAGAATCGATTGCATGTGCTATAATATTCATCCTTTCTAAATTTTCCAAATGCTCTGGGCATTAAGGGGGAAAAATCTAGAATTGGATATGACAAAAATGATTAAGCAATTGTCGAGGAGAATCTAAGGTTTACCAAAGATTGGTTGCTTAGGGACAGTTGGAAGTATAGTGTTTCTGGAAGGACCATATTGACATGTTCTGAAAAAAGGCAACTCTTGTTCAGAAATGATAGTCAAAAATGGGAATATGGAGTTGTCTCCATAGGTGGATTTAATCTGTGTAAGATTAGAAAAAAACTTAATGCAAGAAGGATATTTCCATGGAGTTGATCTCCATTGGAATACTCTGTAATGTCTGTTGACAAGTCTTTGTGACTTTGTGCATAATCATTACAAGAGGATCAATGCATACAAGTTTAGAATCTATCAGATTTAGGTAAATGGAAGGAATTTGGAATTCTTGCATTTGCGGTAAGGAATTGGGATTGTGAAATGAGAATCATTGGAATTATTTTCAATCGATCTATTTCACAGAGTAAAGATCATAGACAAACTTAGTGTGCATACTTGATGTATAGCATAACTAATGTTTAGACAAACATAGTGTGCATACTTGGTGTATGGCATGACTAGTGTTTAGAAAACATAGTGTACATGCTTGGAGCATGGGACAACTATTGTTTTAATTCAAGTATAACGTTGATAGTTGAAACAGTATACAATGAATAATGGGTAATCAATATGGTGATAAATAAAAGGTGTTTTATTTATATTCATAAGTTCTGAGACCATATTGGATTCGATTATTCTTGTGTTTCACTTTGCATGTTTTGACTTCCAGAATAACTAGGTCGTTCTTCCTGAATGACTAAGTTATTCAAACCATCCACAGTCGGTCATATGTTGGAAGTAGATATGAATCAAGACTGTCATGGGTTGGCTTGTAGAGGTCTAAGATGTTGGACAAAGTGGTGCTACAACACTCATGAGTGCTCATAAGTTCTGAGTATTGGATTCAACCTGCGTTCATTTGAATCACTTCATGGATTTTATCACGAGTTGGGTAGCATCATGCATTTGGATAGACTAAAATGAGAGAAATAACACTTAAGGTTTACTAATATATTATAAGTTCTAATATATTAATAATATTATTTAATTAGTATTGATCAAGAATTAATTTGGAATTAATTAGGTGTGACAACCCGAAATTTCTATCTTGTACAACCATTCAGTTCAATCAAAGTCAGACTTGTTTCTGCTAACTTTTAACACTGTTTAGAGTCTGTTTGAGCATTCTGAGACTAGTACATCAAAGGAATCAATGTTTGGATTTATCAGTTAATGTTCCAAACCATCTAGCAAACCATAAACCTCCTCAAAAGGAGTTTACGGTCAAGGAGCTTAGAGCTTACGGTCATAGTGACCGTAAACTCCCTTGCTATATATATGACACTTAGTCATTTTTCAATCACTTTTACAATTCCAAGCCTAGAACTCGATTTCTCTCCCAAGGATCATGAGGTTTTGCTTCCAAACTTCAATAATGTAAGTGATTCCTTCCTTTTTTTGGAGTTATTACATCTCTTCTTCTTGATTCACTCTTGAATTCATCCACAAATCTCATCTTTTGAGTCTAGATCTTCAAGATCCTCAAGAACATCAAGAACACTTAAGTGTTTTGGGCCGAAAACACTCTTCTTTGCTTCCAAATTGTAAGTATCTATCTTCTATACTTGTTATCTGGTTAGGATTCTTGATTAAGGCCTTGAAAACATCAATTATCCAAGAACAAAAGGTGTTTACGGTCTAGTGCATCTCCTTAGACCGTAAACCCTTATAAATGGTGCATTGTGACCATTAAACCCTCCTAAAGCCTAGAATGGAACTTAGAACCCATCGAAATGCTTGGAAATCATCCTATGCACAAAAGGATGTGAGTTTACGGTGGTAAACTCACTAGACCGTAAACCTTATGACCGTAAGGTCATAGGACCGTAAACACATGGGACCATAAAACCATTTGAACCGAGAACCACTTGGACCGTAAACCACTTGAACCGTGAACTCCCTAGGTCATACCATTTTGACCGTAAACTCACTTGATCATGTCATTTAGACCGTAAACTCTATAGGGTGGCCATATACCCTAGTTATGCAATCATATGTGATTGTATCCCTTCAAACTAAGAATTTCCTAGTCTATTAGGGTGTTATCCCTTATAATTAGTTGCTTATACACTAATCAAATACACATACATGTCATTATATGTTTATTAGGATCTTTGTGTGTGCTCAAGGTTTCACCCCACACCCTACATCCTATTTCCAAATATACTTCCGTATCACTCACTACAGGTGAGTTCATACCCCTTAATCTATCTTTTAAATAATTTTAAATGCTTTCATGGGGGGAATACAAGTAGAAAACATGTTAGTTATATAATCAATCACATGTGATTTATAACTATATTTCAAACAAAGGATTTCATATACTTCAAACTATGTTTCAAACAAAGGATTTCTTATACTTTCAAAACTGTATTATCAATCAAACTGCTTTTAAATCGTTTTATAGATTGACATCAAGTCATCAATATTTATTATTAAACTCTTCAAATTTTTTACAAAACTTCTTTTTAAACTTATATATTGTCAAATGCATGTCTATATATGTATAGTTATATAAGTAATGTTTAAAGGACTTAGTACTGATAACTCGCTTAATTTCCTTTTCCTTGTTTGGATGTGGCCTGAGAGTATCGGTTATTTGTCCCAATGTCGTTTAAATATCAGTTATATATTATGTATATATATGTAGATA
Source organism: Lactuca virosa (assembly GCF_052849685.1). NCBI lineage: Eukaryota > Viridiplantae > Streptophyta > Magnoliopsida > Asterales > Asteraceae > Lactuca > Lactuca virosa. Next base: position 386,019,271 of record NC_136430.1, read on the forward strand.
TAAAAGTACTATCAATCAGTTTAGTACCTTGGGGTAGCAAAGGCATAGTTTCATTCATTCAAACTACAGGAATTACTAGTAAACAATAATAGGTATAGTTTAGGAGAATAGTATCATATACAAATACTATAACAGAGAATACTATAACAAAGAACACTATAACAGAGAATACTATAACATAGAATACTATAACAGAGAATACTAGACAGAGAATACTATACAAAGGATATTATACAGAGAATACTATACATAGAATACTATTACTATAACAAGTATACTACAACAAGATTCAGAGATAACATAATGTGAGATACTACTTCATGACACATCGACCATTTCGTAATGTCACGTTTTGTAACCAGAATCTCCTGGAGGGAGAGCGTGAGTTTGCGTATAGATCTATACTGGATTGACTATCCTACACCTTGTTGTTCGCTACAGTGGGACTTGCAAGTCTACGGGTGCCAAATGTCATTTCTTCCGACGTCTTTCATCGTCGTGTTATAGTCGGTTTAGTATGGTAACAATCTTATCACATTTTGCCTTAATTAAACCATTGGTTTTAAGGTAGTTATTACTTCAGTAGTTAATACAAATAATACTGCAGTACACATACATTTTTCCAATTATATTCAAATTGTGATCTTCTCACATAAAACTATATTCTGGTAACGATATTCATATTTGGGAAAAGCCTCCACTTTTACAGAGAAACAAACATACAAAACAGTCTGGTCTTGGTAGAAGACTACTTTTTATACTAGTAGAAAATATAGGATTTTCTAGGAGTTTTTCAAACATATACAAACATTTACATCGATCAATTACAAACATTTTCATCAAACTTATACAAACATTGACACTAAATACTTATGAACTCACCAGCTTAAATGCTGATCTACTCTTTCAAAATAACTTGTATTCTCAGGTCACCAGTAGACAGGTACCGATGACCAGGTTTTGAGAAGACGAAGCATGTTCAAGACTCGTCTTTTATTTTGATTATCAATTTTTGGGGTCTTATTACTACAAAAGAACACACTTGTATGACATTATACTATTAATGCAATGGATGATGTTGTTGCTTATTTACTACTTTGCATTGTTATGATACTGTACATGACGTCCTCCACCCCCGAAAGTTTCCGCCGTTCCGGTTTTGGGTTGTGACATTAAGTGATCAAAAGGAGACTAATTAAATATATGGGTTGATTGTGTAAATCATCCATACTTGTATAGTGGGCTAATGCTCCATGGATTATCAAGTTGGGCTAAAACCCATAGGATGCTCCATGGTGTTTTTGTACCCATGGATCATGGAAATGAAAGGCCATGACAATTAGGGTTTACATGGAGTAACCCTAATTGTGACAAACTATATAAGCATCTTATTCTTGTCAAAATCGGCGACCGTGAGAGAAATATGTGTGTATGGTGAGGGCTAGCCAATTTCATGAAGTGGTTCATTTCTCTCAAAGTTATTCCAAGTGTATTTGATGTTGTGTGAACCATTTGAGGTGTCACACTTGGGGCACTCGGCTCTTAAGCATCAAGGAATCAAGCTACATAAAAAGGTATGTCTTCAAACTTGTTTTTTATTACCCAGGTATCAAAGATTGTATGCTAGATAGGGTAATACCTTGGAATATTCATATTTGCATGTATAATAGAGAAAACATAGATCCAAGGTATTTAGGGTTGCATGTACACTTAGGAGTGTTAGAATGCTCATAACCCAACACCTTATGCAACTGATGGCGGGGAGTAGTGTGGTTGTTGCCTAGGAAAACCTAGGAATAGATTTAGTGCTGGGAGCCATGTCTTGTTGAGGGTTGTATGTATGGATAAGGGAGTGACTTAGAGGATTCGGAGCGATCCTTGAGGAAAGTATGGATATATGTAGAAGGTAGTATGGGCCCGTACTACTGGAAGCATATCATCCGTACTCAAGTTAAGGAAATCCACGATAATACCAAGAAGCTTGTAGAGTATGGGATCTCTCAATGTTTATATATGTGTGTTCTGATGGTTTGAATGGTCTATTTCAGTATGGTGGTCGCTCGAGGAGGATTTGGTAGTGGTTCTGGTGCTGGTGAGGGTTCAGGTTCAGGTTCTAGAGCTAGACAGTTGGATCGTTAGATGCGGGAGTTCATTTCGTTAGAGATTACCTGTAGTACTCTTGTACTGGTGAGGGTTCAGGTTCGGGTTCTGGAGCTAGACAGTTGGATCGTTAGATGTGGGAGTACATTTCGTTAGAGATTACCTGTAGTATTCTTGAGCAGACTCTTGTGATCTTCGGCATGGTCAAGGAGGGTATTGATGGGATCTCGCACATTGACTTGCAGGGATTGAGCGCTATTCGTTTTCAGATGGTGGCATTGATGGGATCTCGCACATTACCTTGAAGGGAGTTCCAGGCATGTGGGTCTCTATAGTTCTTCAGGGAGAAGGACCAGATCACAAGTAGACAATGCTTAGCGGATATCACTAATGCCTTCTGCACTAGCAGTTGTCCTGATGGGGAAAAGGTCAGACTTGCTTCCTGTCTTTTGAAAGATAGAGCTCGTGATTGGTGGGAGGAGGTCGGGCGCCCCTTAGGGAACGATGCGGTTGATTCGATGTCATGGGCTGAATTTGTGTCGACGTTTCGAACCGATTTTGCACCGGTGATTGAGGTGCAACTGTTGGCGGGGGAGTTTCAGGATCTTCGCCAGATTACTGAGACAGTGGCTGAGATCACTGCTATGTTCCACGAGAGAGCGTTGTTGGTTCCGCAGTATGTGGCAAATGAAGAGATGAAGAAGGTGAGATACCATGAGATGTTGAGGAGTGATATCCAACAGTTTATGAGCCGATCCAGTTGCAGGACACTGGATGATAAGATTATGAGAGCTAGAGAGAGAGAGAGAGAGAGAGAGAGAGATTGATTTAGAGATGGAGAGGAGGAGTATGCCAGATCATCTTTAGGGTTCAGGGAGTTCGGGAAAAAGGCCCGAGGTATTTGATTCGAAATTGAGAGGCCAGTTGGGCCAGAGCCGTTGTGGCAAGTGCGGAAAGATGCACAATGGGGCGTGCAAGGTGGGTGTTTCTGGCTACTTCAAGTGCGGAAAGACAGGTCATTTCAGCAGAGATTGCATTGCCACCACCACCACCCAAACATCTAATCTAATTTGCTACCATTGCAATCAGAGGGTCCATAAGAAGGCCAATTTCCCGAGTTTGGCAGCAGCGGGACTAGTGGTAGCACCCGCTCCAGCAATTCTATGGATTACTGATGCCTGCCAGGTCAAGGCGGATGCGCCTGTTGTGAGGAGGAGGGCTTTTCGGCTGACAGTCAAGGAGGTTTGTGCAGCACCTAATATGGTGACGGGTATGTATCTTCTCCTTATCTCTTTATTTATGTTGATTTGTTTTTGCTTATATTTGTGTGTTTTGTTTTAGGATCATTCCTTGTGAATGGTATCTCTGCCTTGGTATTGTTTGATTTGGGGGCTACCAGATCTTTTGTAACCCTTGCGCTTAGCAAGATGTTTGTTGATGCTCCAGGGGAGCTGATTTTCCATTAGAGGTTGAGATTGTGGATGATCGATCTGTCCGGGTATCAAGGGTTCATCAGGGTTGTATTCTGGAGATGTTTAGTGAGCAGTATCCGATTGATTTGGTTCCAATTCCTTTACACGGGAACAAGCTTATTGTAGGGATGGGCTGGTTGAACCCCAATGGGGCAGAGATTGTTTGCGATAATCAGAGGGTATGTATTCGGACCCCAAGTGGGGGAGAGTTGGTAGTTCAGGGAGAGGGTGTTCAGTGCGGGCCGATTCTATGTTCAGCAACTAGCGCTAGACGCTATCTTCAGCAGGGTTGTTCCGGATATGTTGCCTATGTTATGGAATCCCGGGAGAAGGGTAACACAACTATGGATGGTGTACCAGTTTTCGGGAATACCCAGATGTGTTTCTGGAGGACTTGCTTGGAGTGCCTCCGAAGAGCCAGGTGGAGTTTAGGATTGAGTTGGTTCCTGGTGCGGCTCTGATAGCCAAAGCACCTTATCAGTTAACCTCCAGAGATGGAGGAGTTGCCTACACAGCTGCAGGAGATGTTATACAAAGGGTTCATTTGGCCGAGTAGTTCGCCATGGGGAGCGCCAATTCTTCTTGTAAAGAAGAAGGATGGATCACATCGGATGTGCATCGACTACCGGGAGATGAATAAGCTAACGGTGAAGAGCCGTTATCCACTATTGAGGATTAATAATTTGTTTGACCAGGTTCAGCGTGCATCTTGGTTTTCCAAGATTGATCTTCGTCCGGATTATCATCAGATGAGGGTCAGAGAGGACGATGTGCAGAAGACGGCCTTCTGGACTGGTTGCGTGAGGTGCAGTTGTTGGATAAGGTGTCTAAGTCCATAACTATTTCTGGTATGTAATTGACCCGACCCGGCATGGTCCATTTGGGTTGCATGGCACCATGCAATTGGATAAACTAAAATGAGAGAAATAACACTTATGGTTTATTAATATATTATAAGTTGTAATATATTAATAATATTATTTAATTAGTTTGATCAAGAATTAATTTAGAATTAATTAAGTGATCAAAAGATAACTAATTAAATATATGGGTAGATTATGTAAATCTTCCATATCTTATATAGTGGGCTAAGAGGCTCCATGGATTATCAAGTTGGGTTCCACCCATAGGATGCTCCATGGGAGTTACAAACCCATGGGTCATGGAAATGAAGAGTCATGACACATTAGGGTTTACATGGTGTAACCCTAGATGTGTCAACACTATATAAGAAACCCATTCTCCACCAAAATTGGCTACACATAAGAAACAAGAGGGCTAGGCCGATTTTAGAAGTGTGTATTCTCTCTAAAGTCATTCCAAAAGCATTTGGTGTTGTGTGAAGCATTTGAGGCATCACACTTGGGGTGCTAGGCTCACAAGGTTTCAAGGATCATAAGCAACAACAAGGTAAGTTATTCTATCTTTCATGCAAGTTAAAATTTGTTCCCCATGTATGCTAGATAGGAATATAACCTTGGAATTCAACTTTGCATGATAATTAGACAAACATAGATCCAAGGTTATTAGGGTTGCATGTACACTTAGGAAGTGTTAGAATGCTCAAAACCCATCAGCAGTTTCTAGGGCACCTTGTCAACCAGAATGGTATTCTGGTCAATCCAGCCAAGGTCAAGGCTATGATGAGATGGGAGGTTCTGAGGTCTCCATCTGAGATTCAGAGTTTCCTTGGGTTGGCAGGTTACTATCGGATATTCATTCAGGATTTCTCCAAGATAGCGGTTCGTTTGACTCGATTGACGAAGAAGATTGTCACTTTTCGCTGGGGAACTGAGCAGCAGGAAACTTTTGAGACCCTGAGACAGAGATTGTGTGAGGCGCCGATTCTGACCCTGCTGGAGGGTGTTGAGGATTTTGTATTTTTTTTGTGATGTGTCGATCACGGGTTTGGGTTCGGTTTTGATGCAGAGGGGTCGCGTTATTGCTTACGCTTCAAGGCAGTTGAAGCCTTATGAGGCGAATTATCTGACGCATGACTTGGAGTTGGGAGTTGTGGTGTTTTCCCTCAAGATTTGGCGACATTACCTCTATGGGGTCCGTTGTACTATCTACACGGATCACAAGGTCCTGAAGTATTTGATGGATCAGCTGAATCTGAACATGAGGCAGCGTTGGTGGTTGGATGTGGTGAAGGATTAAGATTGTGAGATCCTTTACCATCCGGGGAAGGCCAATGTGGTGGCCGATGCTCTCAGTCGCAAGGTGGTTATGGCTCCGATTAGAGACATTCGTCTAAGGATGACTCTGATTACTCCACTCTTGGAGCAGATTCGAGAGGTTCGGGTTGAGGCTATGAAGGAAGAGCACCGGAAGAGTGATCGCATAGTGGGTCAGGTGGCTTCCTTCTATAATGATAGTCGTGGGTTATTGACTCTCCATCGGAGGGTGTGGGTTCCTTATTGGGGGTGGTTTGCATTAGGTTCTGATGGAGGAGGTGCACATGTCGAGGTTCTATATCCATCCTGGAGCAACAAAGATGTATAGAGATCTCATGTATGAAGCGGGTTGTAGCTTGGTATGTAGAGATCTGCTTGACTTGTAGGAAATTCAAGGTCGAACATCAGCGACCTCACGAAAAGATGCAGTCGTTAGACATTCCCATTTGGAAATGGGAAGAGATTACAATCGATTTCATCACGAAGTTGCCTCGGACAGCGTGCAGGGTGGATTCGATATGGGTCATCGTGGATCGATTGACCAAGAGCGCATTTCATTCTAATTCAGGAGAGTATCTCTGTCGGGATGTTGGCCGACATATACATCAGGGTGGTTGTGGCACAACATGGCGTGCCAGTTTCAGTGGTTTCAAATAGGGACGTCTGGTTTACTTCCATGTTTTGGAAGAGGTGTCACGAGGAGTTGTGTACTCGTCTTCATTTCAGCACGGCTTTCCATCCATAGACTGACGGACAGAGTGAGCAGACTATCCAGACCCTGGAAGATATGCTTCGGGCATGTGTATTGGATTTCGGTGGGAGTTGGGATACGTATCTCCCTTTGGGGGTTTTTCAATAGTTATCACGCCAGTATCGATCGGCCTACTTTTGAGATGCTCTCTGGGAGGAAATGTAGGACCCCGATATGTTGGGGTGAGGTCGTCCAGCGAATCATGTGGAATATTGAAGTGGTACTCAAGACTACTGAGTTGATTTAGCAAGTTCGGAGTAGACTTCAGACAACACAGAGTCAGCAGAAGAGTTATGCCGACAAGCACCGATCAGACCTAGAGTTCCAGGTTAGGGATATGGTTCTCCTAAAGGTGTCGCCTTGGAAATGTGTCATCCAATTTAGGAAAAAGGACAAGTTGGGCCCCAGGTACATCGGTCCTTTCGGGGTTTTGGCCCAGGTGGGCCGGGTTGCTTATCGCTTGGATCTTCCCGAAGAGCTAAGTCAGATCCATAGCACATTTCACATCTCTCAGTTGTAGAAGTGTTTGGTGGATGATTCCGCGGTGGTTCCATTGGAGGATATTCAAGTGGATGATCGCCTGAATTATATTGAGAGACCGGTGGCGATCTTTGACCGGTAGACGGAAACCTTGAGGAACAAGGTTGTTTAGTTGATGAAAGTCCCTTGGCAGCACCGCAAGCGTTCAGAATGGACGTCGGAGCGTGAGGACGAGATGAGGGAGCATTGCCCAGAGCTATTTGCGGCAGCGGACTTCGAGGATGAAGTTTGATTCAAGTGGGGGGAAATTGTTACATTCATGATTTAGGGATATGTTCCTTTTAACCCCTATGTGTAAATTCTTTTCATTATTGATCTTTAGCTGAGTACGCTGGGAGTACTCTATGAGTACGTTGAGCGTACTAGCTCGAAGAATGGACACGGAGGCACCCACGTACAATGGGCATACGCTAAGCAGGGACAAACACTAAGTTTTAGGGTTTGTGCCCTATTTAAACAACTTATGACGCCTTAGGTGCATCTTATGGCCAGCCTCCACTTGTCCAAACCGTAGAAACAAAACGCTAATCTTCATTAAGTGTTTGTGAGCCTTTGTATGATTTTTGTGTTTTTTTGTCCCCTTGAAGGAAGTGAAGTTTGGTGGAGAGGCGTTGGTGGGCTTCGAGCTTGAAGATCCAGGATCTTCATCAACTTTGCAAGCTATTTGAGGTATAAAGCTTCTAACTTCATTTGTGCACTTTTGAGTCCTTTAAGCCTTTTTTTGGGAGTATGGGCTACTCCAGTACCTTCAGATGATATATCTACGCTTTTCTGAGGTCCCTTGTACATAAAAATGATAACTTGATGGTTTTAGCTCAACCGTGCAAGGTTCATGTTCTTAATGGAGTTAAGATGCTAGAATTGAACTTTGGGTGTTTTAGCCATGCAAAGGCTTAAAGTATTCGACTTTCTGGTTTACGACCTTAATATGATGTTAGTTTAAGGGTTGTGTTAGGGGCAGGATCCTTAAATCATATTCAAGATCCTTAATATTGCTACAGGATCAGGATCCTTAAACACATCTCAGGATCCTGATTATTATCGTTAATATTTACTTACACTTACAACGGCTATATTCTACTTTCTTTTTCTCACATGCACAGAATTAGTCAGCTAAGGACTTATTCTCAACAGAGAATCGTCTCAATCAGGCGAAAGACCCAGAATACCAAGTCAAACAATGTTCATATGCTTATTCTCGGAGGATCCCGGAATTATCGGACTTCTTGTTATTAGCATTAGACTATAAATAACACTTCTATTACACACACAAGACACAATTAGCTCATCTACGATACTTTTATTGGCATTTACACATTTATCTCTGTAATTAACATTTTACATCAATAAAATCATCAAGGCAGGTGATCATTATCACCTCCCAAGGTTTTGTGTCAGAGATCGTAGCAAGGATCAAGGGCTTTCCTTGTAAACCATTTGGTCACCTTGTCTACCATTTCATACTTGTTTTACCTCAAACATCACAGCCTCTCATACAATTTGGTTGATTATTGATTGTTCATTTTTTGACCAAAACAATTTGGCGCCCACCGTGGGGCCATGGTGTTCGTAACCTTCAGAAAATCATGTCTACTCAAACAACCTTATCCTCATCCTCCATTCCTACTATTGCAACCAAAAACCTACCACCTCTTCCGAGCGAACCCCCTACGAAGTGGAAAGCACCCGACACTTCTAAGAGAAACACCTCTCCAGTCGTCAGCCAAGGAAGCTTGGGATCCCGAGGACTCCAAGATCCTCTTACTATGGTCTCCAATACTGAGCTCCTCGGCGTGATGAGGAAAATGACACAAAAGATGTCCCAAAAACAGGAGGACAACATGACTCTGCTTAAGGAAGTGGAGAGGATGAAAGTCGAGATCCAAAGATCCCAGGAGACAGCACCCACCGTCATGCAGCCGAAGATCCTGAAGTTTGATACCGTAGGATCCTCAAGGAACCAACATCGGAATACGATTCCTAAAACTACCTCATCGCCCTGGGGGACAACTCTAAATAATCAAGCATCTATAATCCATGATCTCAATGGACCTTTCACTACTCCTCGAAATCCTGATACTAGTAACTTCATAAATAGAAATACTTTTAATACTAACTCTATGAACCTTGATGCAGGAATGAGTCCAATTATGGCCAAGGAACTTCAGTAATTAAGGCAAATGATCTCAAGTGTTCCTGGGGTAGTTCAACCTATACCAGAAGCATCTCCCACAATCCACAGGATCTCGAGATTTACTCCAGCAATAGCTGACACCGAAGTTCCAAAGCGCTTCCAAACTCCCAACATGAAGCCTTATGATGGAACTACAGATCCTGAGGAGCATGTGGCACAGTACTGAGAAAGGATAGAGATCATTCTCATCCCCACACACTTGAAGGAAGCTTACCTATGCAAGGGCTTTGGTTCAACCCTCATAGGTCAACTCTTAAATGGTTGCTGAATGTTTCTCCTTATTCTATTACATCATTTGCACATGTAGTTAACGTCTTTAATAATCAATTTTCTTGTAGCAGGACAATCGAGAAGATCACCAGTGATCTCTATCGGGTGGTTTAGGATCCTAAAGAATGACCTAGATACTTTGTTAACAGGTTTGGCAGGGAAGCTCTGAGTATCCCCAACATTGACATGGCGATTGCAGTTGAAGCCTTTAAAATGGGCTTAAAGAAGGACTATCCTTTCTACGAAGACCTCATAATGACTCCATGCAAAAGGATGGACGAAGTTAGGAGCATAGTACTAAGGTTCATAAGGCTCGAATAAGACAAGGAGATCCAAAATAGGAGCAACCCACCAAGCTCATACGAGAATCCCAACAGGAAGGCCGAATCTTCGGCCCAAAGATCCTACAAATCAAAGCCCTATTCCAAACCTGATCATCACAGGGTTAACGCCCTTGAAGATGAAGGAGAGGAGAAAGAGCTTCCTAAGATCACTGACTATTGTTTTTCTATGGATGTATCAGGTATAATATATGATGTGCAGTATCTTGGAGATAAGGCAAAATGGCCAAAGAACGGAGAAAAATCCACCAGCTGGAAGGACAAGTCTATGTGGTGTGCATATCACGAAGACTTCGGTTATATGACAGAAGATTGAATAGCTCTAAGGAAGGAAATCGATTACCTCCTGAGCAAAGGACACCTCAAAAAGATCCTTAGAAGAAAGAAAGAAAGATCCATAGAGAACAGTCAAGATGGTCACAAGAACCCGGAAAAACCAGGATCCCCTCCCGCAGATGCCAAGATAATCAATGTCATCTCAGGTGGTTCTAACATTTGTGGTACCTCTTATTCTCAAGCTAAAATGCACGCCAAGGTATGGAAAGCAGAAAAGGAAGAAAGACCACGAAAGAATACCTCAATCACAAACGAGAAAGAGATCACCTTTGATGAAGCGGACTGGGAAGAGATCCAACATCTCCACCATGATAGACTAGTAATCACACTCTACATCGCCAACCACTTCGTCAGAAGGATCCTTATTTACAGAGAATCCTCAGTCCACATCATACTCTTGGATGCACTAAAAAGATGAACATCCCAAAGCATGAAATAATCAAAAGATCCTCAGTCCTCATAGGATTTAGTGGCGAGACAAAACGATATGATCGGAGAGATATAGCTACCTATATACATAGAGGGGGTAAACTCTATGCAAAACTTTTGCGTAATGGACACATTATCCACTTATAATGTTATACTAGGTAGACCATGGATCCACGAGATGACGGCGGTTCCATCAACATATCACCAATATGTGAAGATGCCCACTCCATGGGGAACAGTGAAGATCACAGAATATCAACAAGAATCAAAAGAATGCTACAAGATCTCGATGAATTCCACACAAAACCACAGCAAGCATAGAAATTAAGGCAGGGGGCACGAGATGTACTGGAAACAAGAAAGCAAAACATAAAGGAAGTGCCCCTGAGAATTGAGGATCCTGAAGCCAAAGTCCTCATAGGATCCTCGATACCCGAACAAATCGAACAAGACCTGTTGAGCTTCCTCATATATAGAAGCAAGACATTTGCATGGAAACATGAAGACATGACAGGTATAGATAAAATAATTATAACTCACAAACTTAACATTGATCCTTCTTTCAGACCAATACACCATAAGAGAAGAAAGTTTGCACCCGAAAGAAATCAAATCATCCAAGAAGAAGTGGATAAACTCTTCAAAACAGGGATGATCAAGGAAGTAAAATTATGGCTAGCCAATGTGGTCATAGTATAGAGAAAGAATGGTAATGGTGAGTGTGTGTAGATTACACGGATCTTAACAAGGCTTGTCCTAAGGATCCTTTCCCTCAACCATATATTGACTCCATGATAGACGTTGCAGTTGGCCATGAGTTGTTAACATTTATGGATGCTTCAATTGGATTCCAACAAATCTAGATGGAACCATCCGACTGAGAAGATACGGCATTCATAACTCCGACAGGTATATATTGTTATAACGCAATGCCATTTGGTCTTAAAAATGCAGGTGCAACGTACCAAAGGTTAGTCAACCGAATGTTTAAATAGAAACTGGGGGACACCATGGATGTCTACATCGACGACATGGTGGTCAAGTCTATAAAAGCCGATGATCATCTCAGGGATCCTAAAGAATCCTTCGACATATTGGACGAATACAACATGAAGTTGAATTCATCCAAGTTTCATTTCTAAATGAGATTAGGAAAGTTCCTCAGATATATGGTAACCAAAAGAGGGATAGAAGCAAGTCTGGAGCAGATCAAACCAATCATGGAACTAAAATCCCCATCTTCAACAAAGGACATTCAATGGCTGACTGGAAGAATAGCAGCCCTCAACATATTCATCTCAAGATCCTCAGAAAGATGCAAACCTTTCTATGATATCTTGAAGAATAATAAAAGATTCGAATGGACCCAGGAGAACGAATAAGCCTTCCAAGAACTTAAAAGATATTTAAGTTCAGCACCACTATTGGTGAAACCTCTAGATGGGGAACCACTCCTCCTCTACCTCTCAGTATCCTCAAACGCTGTGAGTGTTGTCCTAGTCAAGGATCTCAATGGAGACCAACATCCCATCTACGATGTAAGTAAAAGTCTCCTAGATCCAGAGACCAGGTATTCCTATCTCGAAAAGTTAATACTTGCATTGGCAATTGCTTCCATTAAATTAAGACATTACTTTGAAACACATACCATACATGTAAAGACTAACTATCCCATTAAGAATGTGATGAGAAAACTAGAGATGTCAGGAAGAATGGAAAAGTAGTCTGTGAAGCTAAGCACATTCGAAATAAAGTATGAGCCAAGATCCACTATAAAATCTCAAGCATTAGCGGACTTTGTGGCTGACTTCAGCGATGATCTACAAACTGAAGTAAAAGTAGAAGCTAAGCAGCTCTTAGAAGAAAGGAACATGGGGAAATGGACACTATTCATGGATGGAGCATCAAACCAAAGAGGAACTGTACTAGGGATCATACTAAAGTCGCCACAGGGGGACATCCTACCCTAGGCAATAAGCTGTGAATTCAATGCAACCAACAATGAGGCGGAATACGAAGCACTCATCATGGGATTGCAATTGGCTAAGGATCTCCAAATCAAGGATCTTCAGATATTCGTCGATTCATTATTATTGACTAATCACTTTAATGGATCCTATGAAGTAAAAGGCGAAATATTATCACTATATCTCAAGATCCTCAAAAACTAGCCTCCGAGTTTGAAAACTTTAGCCTAGATCAAGTTCCTAGAGAAGAAAAGATCGAAGGAGACGCATTGGCTGGCTTAGGATCTTCTCTAAGGATCCTACCAGAAATCAGGATCTCTATAACTTACATACTAACTCCAACAATAGAAGATCCCTCCGAGAAACCAAACATCCCTGACCGAATAATGAATATAGCAGCTATCGGAGATCCTGACCCACAGATCCCTCTTCAAAGGGATCACGACGATCAAAATCCTCAAAGAGATCCAGAATCATGGATCCAACCTATTATGGAATACCTCCAGAATGGCATGATCCCAAAAGAGGAAAAAAGTGATAGAGCATTCAGAACAAGGGTCTCAAGGTTTGTAATAATCCAAGGTAAATTATATAAATAATCCATGTTAGGTCCATAGCTTAGATACTTAGAAGATCGTAAAGCTGCAGAAGTTCTAAAGGATATACATGACGAAGACTGGGGAAATCACACTGGGGGGCAGATCCTTATGCTCCAAAGTGTTGAGAACAGGATACTACTGGCCAAACATGAAGAAATATTCCTTCCTACATGCTCAAAAATGTGATGCTTGTCAAATACATAGCAACATCCTACATCAACCAGCATAACCTCTACATCCTATAATCTCCCATTGGCCACTCATGAAGTGGGGGTTGGATATAGTAGGCAAATTGTTGGTAGCTTCTGGAGGAAAATTCTTCATGCTAGACTACTTCTCGAAGTGGATAGAAGTCGAAGCTTTTGTTCGGGTAAGAGACAAAGAGGTAGTCTCCTTTATTAAATACAATATCTTGACCAAGTTTGGGTTCCCTGCTGAAATCATATGCAACATCGGATCCCAGTTCATAAGAAAAAGGACAATACAGTTTTGCATGAGTTGGGGAATCAAAATGATAATGTCCACTCCTGTTCACCCTCAAGCCAACGGTCAAGAAGAATCTAGCAACAAAATCATAGTCAATAACTTGAAGAAAAGTTAGATAAAATGAAAGGAAAATAGGCAGAAGAACTTCCTTTCGTCCTATGGGCAGATAGGACCACTTCCAAAGTAGCCACAGGCCAAACCCCTTATTCCTTAGTGCTCAGAGCAGGAGCAATGATCCCTACTGAAGTAGTGATCCTGATAGCAAGATGCCTACTTCAAAGTCAAGAAAACAACAACAGGATCCTGGCCCAAGATCTTGATACTATTGATGAACTCAAGGATCTTGCCAAGATCCACATCGCTACTCATCAACAAAGAATCACCAAGGCATACAACAAGAATATAAAAATCAGAAGATTCTAGATAGGAGACTTGGTATTAAGGAAAACATTCCAAAACACCAAGGATCCTAGTGTAGGTAAACTGGCACCTAAGTAGGAAGGACCATATCTCATAGATGTTGAAGTAGGAAAGGGGCACACTCGTTAGCTACTCTTGATGGGAGTATCCTGCCATGATCCTAGAATGATATACATCTTAAATCATATCATATGTAAGTAAGATCAGTCACTCTTCAACAAACTCAAGGTGCATGTATTCTTTACCTTAATTATTATTATTATTTACACTTCGTGAATACATTACCGACTTAAGCGTCGTAGGGGCCTTAGCTAGTGTAACGCCCACCCCTAGGTAATGCTTGTTGTGCATAGGGACTCAAGGATCCTGACACACAAGGATCCTGACACACGAAGATCCTGACACATGAAGATCCAAGGATCCTGACGTACAAGGTTCTTGACATTTGAGGACCCTAGCACTTAAGAGTCCGATACTTACAACGTTCTATGATTCTTAATGATTGCAATACGCAAGTATCCTAGTAACTAAGAATAGAGTCTGATCATCTCTTCTACGAATAAGGGTACTTACTCCCCTCTAATGTTTAAAGAATTAATTACCCCTTTCATACGAGTTAAGGTTTCTACACCTCACTTCGACGCACTTTTTCTATCTATGAGATGTGAATAAGGGGATCATTTCACGCTGCAGTGACTTGGCAACTCTCTTATTTCTGAACATCAGTTAAGATCCTAAAGTTAAAATCCAAGGTTTATAACATTGGCATGTTATCTCAAGTTGGGAATTTCCCTAGATGATTCCTAAGGTTTATAACATTCACATGTTATCTCAAGTTGGGATCTTCCCCAGATAATACCTAAGGTTTATAAAATTAATTTGTTATCTCAATTTGGGATCTTCCCCAGGAAATGCCTACGGTTTATAACATTTTCATGTTATCATGCAATTGGGATTTTCCCTAGTAATTTACTAAAGTTTATAGCACCAATGTGTAATCTCAGATTGGGAATTTCCCCTGAGATTTTTCAAGGATTATGAATCTAACGTGTTGTTTGAAGTTGGGATGTTCCCCAAAAAATATACAAGGGTTTTAACATTATCATGTTACAAAAGCAAGATTTTTCTCAGTTGTTTTCCAAGTTGGAATTATTTCTAAGGAAGGATCCGCCTCAAAGTTTATCGAGTTGTGGCTAATCGAGGATCCTCACTGATGAACTCCTAAAGCAAGGATCCTATCATATGAAAACTTCAAATACCATACAAAGTTTAAACTTCTCTTAAGTCTAAAGGCCACAAAGCCTAAGGATAGACAAGTTCTATCTATCTTTGTATCATGCCTTTATACAAAGTTTTAAATTGTTTCTAAGTAAAGTTTGAGGATCCCAATGTTTTCTAGATCCCAAACAAATGGTTATGTTTCAAAGTTACTAAATATCCTTAAGGTTTATTGAAACTCTATTCAAATCATTATTTTCTAAAAAGTTTTTATTTGTAGAATTTAACCTTTCAGGATCCTACTATAACCACGCGAGCCAAATCAAATAAAATGAGATATAAAGAAAAAGCATAAGTGTAGATTAAAAGGGATGTACGCCAATACCACAAAAAGGAAAGTGAGAAATTGTCTTACAAAAACCATTTAAAATATTTTTATCTAAACAGAGCTAAACCGTGGATTGGTTATCATCGCCCAGCACCTTCTCCCCTTCACTTGCCTTTTTTTGGTGCCCATCAGGATCCTGACTGGTATTAACAGGATCACCAGTTAGTTTTCCTAGAGCTTCCCGCCATAGGCCACATTCCAGGATCCTGCGTTGGCCACGTCCTCGGCCGATTTGATCTTCGCCTCCCAAATGGCCACAGCAGCATTCCTCTTCACCTCAGTGATCACCTCTTCAATCTCTGCAGCATCTTCCTCATCCTTCTCCGCCTTCTCCTTGCTAAGAAGCTCCACCCTCCTGAGAAGATCGTCGTTGGTTCCCTTCCACATCTTCTCCTGCTCCTTGAAGGCTTGTTCAGCCCTTTCAGTCTGGATCCTCAAGTCTGCGGAAACATGATCAGCGACCTGAAACAGAAATGACATCAGAAAAAGTGGAAGGCAAAGAACAAAAAATAATAATAATAACACTAACACTTATGGTTTGAGAAAAGGAGACCAACTTCTGGAGTGCGTCCTCGGCTCCGAGGTTTTCCAAACTCAAACTCGTGACTTCAGCAGTTTTCCTCTTCCGAGATTCCGACATCTTCATAGTCAGATCAATATGGGCCTTCTTTGGGACAAGGGAGGAAGCAACCTTTTCTTTATTCAGAAACAGTTGGCCACTTGACATTGCCGTATCAAGGCCAGAAAGGGAGAAATTAGCACTGGCGTGTGTGGCTTTAGACACTGGAAATAACAAAGAAATATTTAGGATCCTCCATGATATAAAAAAAATAGAAGCAATATGGGATCCTTACCAGTAGTCATGGGGATGATGGACGTCGAACTCTCTTGGTGGCTATAATGTTCAAGCTTGAATGTCCTATCGACCTCAGGCAGGGCGAAGAAACTCTTAAGCCTCTCCTCAGAATCTTCAGCAAGGGGAACTAGCTCGTCAAACTTGAAAGCTGCAAAAAATCAAACAACATAAGAAATGTGAATGTCAGGATCCTCAATATAAAAATATGAAATCCTACCCTTTTTAGCCCAGGACTGAGGTAAGAGATTTCCATCAGGAATGGAGTCGCGTTTCATGAAAAAGTATTTTCCTTTCCAAGCGCAATCATTATACTTGGATCCAAAATAAAGGGGGATATATCAGTTTTGACCTTCAATAAGAAACGAGAGTTCCCAAAGGTTGAGAGATCATAGAAGCAAGCTAACTCATTCAAACCGATACCAAGATCCATAAAACGGTTTAGTTGGTCAATCCAATACAAGATCCTCCAAACCGTTGGCATGGCTTGAATGTATGAAATCTTGGTGATTTCAAAGAATTCGGAGATGATGTCGCGAAAAGGATAAGAGAGACCAAAACTGAAAGGATTCTTAGGAAAGCAGATCCAGGAGGACGAAACAAAGTACAGCTGGATCCTTGGATCGAAAGCTCTAAAAATGGTACCGGCAGGGAAAGTTCCGGCTGATTTCATAGCTTCAATGTGATCATCATCAAAGGTACAAGTCTCCTCGTACGATAACATTTTTTTTATCCGTGAAATCTTCATCAGGGATGGAAATGATACTTGCACGAGAGCGAGTCGCTTTTTTGCCCATGATTTATGATGAAAAAGGATGAGAAAAGAAAAAAGGAACAAGAAGAGTACCTTCGATGATACATGATGAACGTCGGAAATAAGAGCTAAGAAAGTAAGATAAAACTAAAAATCTAAACGTCCTATTTATATAGGAATCACGGAGAGGCAAAAGGGTGATTTGACCTATTACAATGGCAAGAAATCTATCCATCAAAATTTAAATTACCCTATCCGTGAAACTTCAAAATCTTATCTCTTTTTTAATATGTTTTAAATTATAACTATAAATATTGGATAAGTAACCTTAATATTTCGCTGGAATAATTTGGGGGCAATTGTTAGGGGCAGGATCCTTAAATCATATTCAGGATCCTTAATATTGCTACAGGCTCAGCAACCTTAAACACATCTCATGATCTTGATTATTATCGTTAATATTTACTAACACTTACAACGGCTATATTCTACTTTCTTTTTCTCACATGTGCAGAATCGTCTCAACCAAGCAAAAGACCCAGAATACCAAGACAAACAATGTTCATATGTTGATTCTCGGAGGATCCCAGAATTATCGGGCTTCTTGTTATTAGCATTAGACTATAAATAACACTTGTATTACACACACAAGACACAATTAGCTCACCTATGATACTCTTACTGGCATTTACACATTCATCTCCGTGATTAACATTTTACATCAATAAAATCATCAAGGCAGGTGATCATTATCACCTCCCAAGGTTTTGTGCCAGAGATCCTAGCAAGGATCAAGGGCTTTCTTTGTAAACCATTGTGTCACCTTGTCTACCATTTCGTACTTGTTTTACCACGAACATCACAGCCTCTCTTACAATTTCGTTGATTATTGATTGTTCATTTTTTGACCAAAATAGGTTGGATGTTAAGCTTTTAAGTGATTAAGACGTTTGATCAAGACCTTGGAATCAGGCCAGTATGCGGGGCGTACTCCTGAGTACGCTGAGCATACTGGGTGTGAGCCTTATCTCCGGATCAATCATGTACGCCAGTCATACGAGTGTTGTATGTCGAGCGTGCGCTAACTAGTGGGTCGATGGAGTTGTGGGCTTGGCTTATTTGGGATTTGTTATGATTTGGCTTAGAACCTTAACTTCTATTGATCATTTCTGGACTTTGGGCTATTGTTGGACATTGGGCCTTCTTGGATCGGGCCATAATCGGCTTTGGGTGCCATTTAGAATTTTAGGCTTTTGGAGCTATTGGGTTGGGCCTTGGCTATTGGGCCAAGTTGTAACAACCCGTTACTTTCCGAGTCAACAAAAGTCAAATCTGATAAATAAAATTCGAGTCTTTATTTATTTCGTTAAGTTCGTGAGGATTAGAAAATAATTTAAACTATATAGATAAAGTTTATATAAGATTATATAAGTTTTCGGAATCAAAAACACTCGAAAAGCCCAGATTTTTCTCTTGAAACCGCAAAACTCGTGACAACAAACTGTTTGCGGCCGAAAATCTTGTTTGCGGCCGAAAACACTCTTTGCGGCCGAAAACCTAACCGTATATAAGTGGTTCACTCGAAAACTTAGTCATTTTCTCACATTTCCACCCGAAAATACTCTCATTTTGCTCTCAAGTATCATCCAAGAACGTTTATATCTTCAAGAACAATCCTTTGAATCTTCATATTTTCACCAAAAACACCAAGAACAGCCTTCATATCTTCAAGTGGCCGAAAACAGCTCAAGACCGCAAACCGTTTACGGCCGAGAACCGTTTTCGGCCGAGAACCCCCTTTGGACCGAAAACTCCTTGGAACCGAAAACCCATCAACACTTGTGCAATTTTCGGTAACATATCCTAACACAAAAACAAGTGTTTTCTAACTCGAGGGTCATCTTTCCAGTCTCGCTGTCCAACACGTGCACAAACAACTGTAAGTTCGTACCCCTACATTTTCACTGTTTTTAATGTTTTTAGGGGGAAATACAAGTAAAACACAAGGATTTTTTTGTGTTATTATACAAATGATTTCAACAGATTAAAAACTTTTTCAATTGATACAAACCGAGAAATCACTACATTTTATAAAAATATTCAGATATTTTTATCCCTTTTGTAACATGCTGAGCATAAGGGAAGTTTTCAACATACAACCATAATTGAAAAGTTTTCAGTACAATACATAACATACAATCAGACTATGGTCGATATAGTTTGGGAACATTACGGAACTTTTACAGAATTCACTACAAGAAACAAGAACATACACACAAACTATAATAGGTAATGTTTGGGATACATTACATGGTTTTACTAATTCACGAACATTACTCAGAAATGAACATATAAACTATGGTAGATATAGTTTATGGTATACAATACCATTTTCCAGATACAAGAGTACAATACTAAATAATTATTTAAGTATAATTATTTTTACTCTACAAGTTATACATACAGTTTTCAAGTACAAGAGAACACTACAACACTACACGTAAACTAGTTAACATAGGGTTGTGAGGCACTACTTCAATTGTACCCCTTCGGGGTGCGGAACTAAATCCTATACAATATAACCAGAGTCTCCTGGAGGGAAAGCGTGAGATTTGTGTATAGATCTATACGGGACTAACAATCCCACACCTGAACTGCTAGCTACAGTTAGGCGGGCAGGCCTGGGGTGACAAATGTCATAATGTTTCTGATGCCTGAAGAACGTCGTAGAGGTCACTAGGTCATATCAAGCATGGTTATACGAAACTCACAACAGTATAAACTAACCATAAGTTTACGGGATTTCAACTCTTCAATTAGTTTTATTTTAATTAATAGAACTATTATACACTAAAACTGGAGGATTCCAGGGAATACAAACACATGGTTTTATTTTAAGTAATAAAACTACTATACATTACTAGTGGTATCCAGGGATTTCATACAAAGGTTTTCATACAGTACATTACTATACATAACTACTGGTGGTATCCAGGGATTTTATACAAGAGTTTTCAAACAAAACAATACAATACAGCTGGTAATACCCAGGCATACATACAAATATATTCATATACAATTATAAAATACAGTAACAAACATACATTTTGGTCTTAGGGTCTGAGACTACTCTTCACTACTAAAGAAAATATTGGATTTTCTTGAGAAGCATACAAACATTTTCACAGATTCAAAGACAATATTTCATTACAAAAACATACTTATGAACTCACCAAGTTAAATGTTGATACACTTTCAAAACCACTTCTATTCTCAGGGAATCGGTAGACAGGTACACCCGTAGGTTTTGAGAAGACGGAGCTTTTAAAGTCGCGTCTTTTATACTTTTGTTATACATTTTTGATGTCATACAAACTATGTATTGAACAGATGTAAATGTTATATTCAATCAATGTGATGGTTGTGTTTGCTTTGATTACTATTATGCAATTGTTGTGATACTATACATGACGTCGTCCGCCCCCAAACGTTTCTGCCATTCTGGTTTGGGGGTGTGACACAAGTGATAAAAGAGTAAAATGGTCTTCTACTTTGGGAGTTGGACTTATGGATGAGATTCATAGATTGGTTTATATCCCAACTTATTAATTGGGTTTTGTTTGATTGGTTAGCATAGGGATTTTCTTGATCAGTAGTCCAAGCTTTTATATAAGATATTTAGCAGCTTGAGGTGATTTTCGTCACTATGTTTGGCGGATCGAAGGCACCAATACCGGCCCATGATTTGCTATGGGTAGGATGCGAGTTGTATATGTGACTCTTGCATGTGATGTATGTGTTATGTATATAGGGTGGGGCCTGATGGACGTGATGAGGTAGGTTCCATCACATGATATTGACAGATTTGTTCCGAGCAGGGCTCGATGTCGGGCGGGGCCCAATGGGTGTTGGGCTATGGCCCATTGTATGTTAGATATGTATAGTATGTGGTGTTTTGGGGAACTCACTAAGCTTCGTGCTTACGGTTTTCAGTTTATGTTTCAGGTACTTCCGGATCGAAGGGGAAGAGCTCGGGTTGGTTGCATCGCACACACCACATTGTTCCGCATTTTATTTTACTCTAAGTAACTAGATGATTATTGATATACTCTGATTTTTTTATGGTTTTTATGAAACATTTTGGATGATGGTTTTACTTTTATAAAAATGAAATTTTTGGTCTTAAAGTTTAGGACGGTACATATGTATTCTGGATATTCTAAATGGACTATTAGTCAAAACTAATTTCAATAAATATTCACACTATCAAATAGTATTGTTATCATCTGTCTTGACAAATAGAAGTCGTATTAATCATAAGACTTGACGTCAAATGATTTCCAAAATCCTACCCTACTCTTCTTTAGCAATGCAATTCTTATTTTCAAGAATATGATTCCATAATATTACATCTCATTCAAATACTTGAATTAACCTTTTGAACTTGTGTCAAGATACCAGTTTCATATATCTCATAACTTTTCTTTTAAATACAAAACATATGAAATGTTCTTCGTTTAAATAAGTTAGAATAACCCACGAAATTTTTATAAATAGTTTTCGAATAATAAGACCATATATTAAACCATTAGGAAAGAACGAGATCTCTTTTAATCTTATGAATAGTAACAAGAGCCAGATATTCATGATTAAATCTGCTTCTCCTTATTTTAGTCCTCTTTACTCCTTTACAATCACTATACATTCTTGCGAATGTAAGTACTTTATCCTTTAGTAAAACACTTAATGATTGGAAGTAATGTTCCAATGGTATTATGAATTATCATATCTAATCGTAGACTAAACACTCACGAGTTGTCGTTTGACCTATGGATGTGCTCATAAGCCATGATCAAATTATCATTTCTATGTTTTAGTCTTACCTATCAAACATATTGGGCATTTATGCTTTATAAGTCCTTTTTCCTATTTTGGAAATGAAAGATTATCAGAATAAGTCTCAGAATAAGCCTTCTTATTGCCCTTGGCATTTGGGGACCAATTAGGTATTTCAACACTAATCACCTTTTAGTCATGGGCAACAACTTTCTTATTCTTAACACTTATATTCATGATAATGAATTTGGGAGTATTGAATTTGGAGTTTCTGTGATTGGCTATGTTAGTCCCAAAGGGTCTCTACATCCATTCAACTCCTTAATGGACATTTCTATGTTGTTTATATCAAAATCAGAGTGAACCTATTATATGTACATGGTTAGCTTAGTCGATAACCATAGTAAAATCCTAGCTAAATGAAATTCCACTTCACTTTAATATGTTAATTTGATAACTGTTCTTAACAATTTTGGAATGTAGTGGTTAGAGAAACCTTTGAAAGAGCTTTAAGTAAGATATGATCTTCCTATTCATAAATGAGAAATATTCCAAAATACGAATTTGATCACCTTTCGGCTAATCCTTTCGAGAGGTTTTTTATTGCAGTATATTAGTGGATTATCTTGTAGACATCATTTAATTAATTCCATTCTTCTATGTTTTATTGATCCTTTAAATAATTTTTTCAACACTAGTTTATTATTTACTAAGGCTAGGATCCATATTTAGCTTTACGATGTGTATAAGGATGCCGTCAACACACCACAAAGTTATTTAGG
Source organism: Lactuca virosa (assembly GCF_052849685.1). NCBI lineage: Eukaryota > Viridiplantae > Streptophyta > Magnoliopsida > Asterales > Asteraceae > Lactuca > Lactuca virosa. The sequence continues at coordinate 386,042,184 of NC_136430.1, forward strand.
TAGGTAATGCTCTTACCAATTTCAATCACTATGAATTATTAAATCTTTTGAGATTCATTGAAACTATTCAATGGAATGTTAATCTCAGATTGACACATCCTCTATTTATGTATGGGATTTTGAGGCCTCACAAATAAGACGATGAAGTAACCATACAATAATGTGTGACCCTCAATTATGTCATGGTACTTAAATTGGTGTGCTAGTTAACCACACAGGCTTCGCCAATAAGACCATTTTCTTCTTATATCTCAAATTTATGTGCCGGTATACCACACATGCTCCATAAATAGACAATAAGGACCAAATGTGCATTATTCATGGATTAGCAGCTATTCACATTTTCCTAAAATAACTAAGAATGAGAATTTTGTTTTTAGTCCTTTTATTTGTTATTCTTTTAACAAGACATCGTCCTATCGAACCCTTTTGGCTAACGACAATCCACCACACAAATAAACGGTGAGTGAAAAGGATACTCATTCAACGGTCCATTTTATAGGTCGTTTCCTTATACCTCTCTTATAACATGGTTTCATGAATGAGGCATAGTCTTGATTTGACTAGTGATCAATAATTAAAAATGTGAGGATACATGTTGTATTATTCTTTTACATATAGTAATTTTATTGCATATATAAATGTTTTTGGTATTTATATATTCTTTTATAAACTTTTATATTTATATGAAGGGTAAAATTAAACAATTTAAAAATTATATGATTTAAACAAATTATCTTTAATTAACTTGTAATTAATTAATTTTAATCATTATTTACAATTTCAAATTACTTAGGCATGTTTATCCTCTTAGTTTAATTATATAATTTTAACAATCTAAAATAACGTTTAAAATGTAAGTCCCAGAACTCGGATCTAACAATGTATCAATGCAATTGTTTGAATTAATACGGAATCTTAATCAAACAATAATACGAAACAATCAATAAGATATATCAAGAACACGTTTCAAATGAATGCACACAATTCTATTAATAATTGTCAAGTACATTCAATCACTCTTTAGCCGTGAATAACTCGAATTCACCAATAAAAACGCATTAACCTAGAAAGGCTATACACAGACCATATATATATACTAACCGATAACCTAAATCTCATATATAACAAGCCCACTGAAAATACACTAAGCCCACTGAAATCACTAGATGATTTCGGTCCAAAACCAAGAACCATATAATACATTCAAAGCAAAGCATAAACCACTAAATATAGACCAGCAATCTCCCCTTTGGTTTATTGCTTTCAGTTCTCCTCAAGGTTTCTCCACGAGATGCACGTCTGCTTGGTCAAAAGCCCTTGCCCATAGCTTCTTGTCATATATTGTAGCTACCATTCCAGTGAAGGCTTTAGCGGCAGCTTCAAATAGTTCATTCTCAACAATTATTTGAAATTTTGACAAAGTGCGGATATCTCATTCTCCAAACTTCAAAAAATCTTTGGGATCAACAATACGAAACTGGTTTTTCTTCAGCTTGATCACAACAGTTGCAGTAGCCTTATCATAAACCTAGAATTGCATTGAATCCAACGTGCCTTCAGGTAAGCATTTGGGAAGTGGAATCCTTTTAGCTTGCTTTGTAGGTAGCCACATGACATTCACCATGGTTTTGTTGGTGAGTGGATCAATGACACCCTTGGCCTTCTTAGTAAACGATGAAGCAGTCTTTAAGTCTTCAAAGTTATTTTTCGCTTTACTCTCAAGAAAATTCTTGTAGGACCAGGTCATGGCATCATTGGTTGGATTGTCGAAAGGTGCGTGGATGAGTTTAGAAAGATCAACTTTTGTCCAGGACAAGAAGTCGACTTTCTTCTCATAATATTCAATTCTTCCACTTTTCCGCTTCACCACCCACATCTTTTTACCAGCATCATATCCCCACATGGTGATGCCAGAATGATCCCCATATTTATCTGTGAATTTCTTTCCATTTTCCCTAAAAAACATCTCAGGGTGATCACCTGGAGCATTTTGGTTTGAATGCTTCATCACTAGCATCTTCCCTTTTAGTTTTTCAACCCTTATTTGCTTTTCACTTCTTTCTTGAGCAGTAGTAGGACAAGAAGATAAGAATGTATCAAGATTAGCATCTGGTGCAGGTCTTGTAGCTCTTTCACTTGAAGATTAAGAAGCTGGATCGGCGGGACCAGAACTAGAAGCAGTGATCTTTTCTCCTTCAGCGCTCAAAGGCTGAAATTCATCACCAAACTTTTGAAATAGGCATTGTTTCAGGTCAAAGAATAGAGCAGTTAGACCACCAATATTTGCTTCAAGTTCTGAGATCTTTGAAGCTTTGTCGGAGTTCTCTCTCTCTCAAGCTCACTGATACAAATGTCCTGCTATCCAATTATCAAATCTTTTTCTACAGAGCTTTGTTCTAGATCAAAGACTCTGTTTTTAAGCAAAACCACATCAACCAATTCAGATTCAGGCAACTTGCTTTTGCCTTTGGAGATGTCTAGCTCAGGTGTTTCAAATGAGCTTCTTGAAGCTTGAGCGCCTTCCGAAGGTACGGCATCTTCTTCAACAATTAGGCTTTCAAACACTTGATCCATAGGAATGGATTCAGTGAACGGGCTTGACATTTCTTGAGTCACTGGAGTGGTCTCAGTGAGTGGGCTTTGAATGTTTTGAGCCCTAGAACCAGGCTTAATCGGTGTAGATTGCTTGTGAACTAGGTATGTGATAAGCACTCCCGGCCTTGGATCTCTTCTCTTTCGCTTCCTTGGGAGTAAAGCGTTGGCTGAGTCTTCTAGATCACTTACATATGGAGGTTCAGTATCAACAGGAACTGTTTGGTGAGGCTTCCTTGCACTTCGCTGAAGTTCTTCAAAAAGAGCATCCATTTGTTCAGGGGTAGGTGACGAAGATTGCACCATTGATTCCCTTTCCCTTTCAGTCACGCTTGGAGGTGTAACAGCTACATCCTCTTCTTGGACTGAAATACTTTGCTGAATAAAATTTTCAAACTCATTTTCTGACAACTCATTTCCTTGATCCTCTTGATCTTCTTTATCATTAGATACTTCTACCTCTTCAAAGGAAAATTGAAATTTTTGCTTGGGCGCCACGTGTTCCTCGCCAACCTCATCATTTATGGAACTAACAATACGAGTCCCTTCAACTTCAGCAAACTTTCCAAATTTAATCAACTCCTTCAATCCTTGATAAGCCACTTTGGCAGCCTTTCTTGATTGCTTCATGAGTCCAAAAGTGTTGGGACCCAAAGCTTTCATATCCAAAGTATCAGACGACCTCTCAGTTTGGGGATATTTTTCATTTAGGATCATCTGAAGGAACCTAGGGTACATTAAAAACATGACCTTTTTCTTTCCCAGAAGGTTCCTCTTCATCTCTTCAAAAACAAACTTTGAGAAATTATAATCCCAATCCATAGCCAGAGTGACAATGGCTGAGGTGACAGTCTGACTAATTTCATCAGAACTCCCCTTTCTTCCAGAAATGCAAATCACAAAGGAGTGTGCCAGGAACCTCCAGTAAGGTGGCAGTAACTTCATAATAGTGGTAGGATAGGTTCCTTCATAACACATCTTTTCCAGACTTCCTTGACTTGATCAACAGAGTTGTAACACCGGATTCCTTGTACGATTTTATTTTAGTATTTTCTTAAATTTTTGCCATGAACTCGGCGAGTCTGCGTCCCGACTCGCCGAGTAGCAGCGAGGTGGACACGGGATTTAAGCTGGGAACTCGGCGAGTCCACCTGTCTGGATGAAACTCTATTTTCAGACATTGCACCCTATTTTACCCATTCTAAAACACCCATTTCGTCCCATTTTCCTCCCAGAGAGCAGTAGAGAACAACCCTAGCTCCTTTAGTGTTCTTGAGTGATTTTGATCTTCCAAAGAAGGTTTTGGAGCTTAGAAGAAGAAGAAGGAAGTTGGAGTGTTTCAGAAGTGAAGGTAGATCCGAAATCTACTCTGGGGAAGGCATCAAATCAGGTAATAAAACCCTCACTTTGCTCATTAGCTCTTAGGTTCCTTTTTGTCCCCAATGGTTGATCTTCAAGCCTTAAAACCCCCAGATTTCGTGTGTATATGTGATAACCAGACCCTAGGAACTGAGACCCATGAGTTGGATCAGTTGCATGTCTCAGATTTGGCCAGATTGGGTGAAGAGTCGAAGGGAACTCGGCGAGTACCAAAGTGCACTCGGCGAGTTCCATGAAGATGGCCTTAGACTCGACGAGTTGGATGAACAACTCGGCGAGTCCTATGAAGATTGCCTGGTACTCGGCGAGTCGTTCTTCAAACTCGGCGAGTCCTTGAATATAGCCTTGAACTCGGCGAGTTGTTCTTCAAACTCGGCGAGTCATATGAACTGTCACTAGGATAAGAAGGGTTTAAGTGTAGGAGGTCCAACCCTTCGTAGTCGCACGTGGAATTAGCAATTTAACGTGTAGCTATAGTCCCAGAATCTCCAAATCTCCAAGGTTGATGTTCTGATGGAAGATTGGAGCGAATTGTGAGATCTGTTCGTCGGACTCGGCGAGTCCCCCCTTGCACTCGGCGAGTCATGTCGCGGGTTTGTTAGTTGTCCCCGTTTAGCGAGTCAGGCTGACTCAGTGAGTGGGAACAGGGACCCGATGAGTCAGAGTCGGGCTAGACGTAGAAGGACTCGGCGAGTCGCTATATGGACTCGGCGAGTCCAGTCAATCAGAGAGTTGACTTTGACCAAGAAGTTGACTTTGACTAGTCATTTGACCTAAGGGGTATTTATGAGTACCTAATCCATGATTACAGATTTATAGCCGGAGGGTTACCGGTGCGGCAGCCAGGCTTAGGTTGAGCGGGTTTTCAGCAGCTACCCTCGAGGTGAGTTACCTTCCAGTAAAAGTGGGTCTAAGGCCACAATGTCGGCCCACTAGTAGGAGTCGTATGATAGATGACTGTCTGTGTGATAATCATCTAGGTTTGTTACTACCTGATATGCTTTATGTGCTAGCAGATTATGATGTATGGGTTATGTGATATGTTATTATGTGGTAGTAGTAGTAGGGGGTGAAACAGTCCCCGATCCGGTCGACAGGACCGAAGGGGTAGGCCAGCACCCAGATATGCTAGGCAGTATCCGGTCGACAGGACCGAAGGGGAAGGTCGGGCACCCAGAAATGCACGGCAGACATGTATGCTATGTGATTGTATGGTATGAGGTTCGTTGGGGGAACTCACTAAGCTTCGTGCTTACGTTTTATAGTTTTGTTTTCAGGTACCTGTTCAGCTAGGGGAAAGGAGCCGGCGCGGTAGCGGCATATCACACACACTCTTGTTTCCGCACTATGGATTTTCTGGGATGTACTCTGAATATTTTACTATGATGTTACCAGTTTTCAGACATGAATTAATATTATGAATGTTTTGTAACGATGTTTTTATGTATTAACCTAATTTAAAAATGAAATTTTTAGATGGTATTTTTGGGATGTTACAAGTTGGTATCAGAGCCCTGGTTTGAGGGATTCGGACACACCTTCGGGGGTGTCTGGACTCAAATCGAGGGGATTAAAAGATTTTTATAAAGAAATGATTTTTCTAAAGACTAAGTAAAAGAGTTTTGAGAAAGAAAGAACAAGGTGTGTGATGTGCACGACCGGCCGAGCTCAAGTAAGTTTTCCCCAAAGTACCCATACAAGTTATTGTTATGATTATCAGTTCCAGTTTCAGTAGAACAGCATGCTAGAATAGGACTAAGGATCTAGGAATGATGCCTTATGTGCCTGATTTATGTGTTCCAGCTTTATGAGAATTGCATGCTAGTACAGATCAGTCAGTATGATAGCCAGAATAGTATATACTTGATTATGTGTACTCAATGCACGAATGCTGCTTGCTATGTGCTTTTAGGAGTTCTAGTTGTCTCTCACTAACTAGTAAACGAATATGTTACGTTACATATTGCAAGGACTAAATAATTTCAGAAGGTTGGGTCTAGCCCTGCTTCGCAGCTCTTGTCTGAGTCCAACCGTTGTAGGGTAGGACCTCTCATTCGAAGAATTATCTAGTCTGAGTAATATGTAATAGTATTCGAGAGCTAGTTAGGGAAAGAAAGCAGGGACTTCTTGTGCAGCTGATGGCAGAGAGTGGGATGGCGATTACTTAGGGCAAGCCTAGGGCGAGAGTAGCACGAGAACCGCAGTATTAGTATAAAGGACTTGGTTGAGTTGAGGCAATTCTTGAGGAAAGTACGGATAGACGTGGAAGGTAGTATGGGCCCGTACTACTGAAAGCGGAGGATCCGCACTCGATTCAAAAAGGGACGAGACGAGACCGGGGACTTGTGATATGTATGTGAGCCTCGTTAGTGGAATATAGTTTGATGGTGGTTAAGCCATGTTTTGCAGTATGGTGACCACACGACAGGGAGCGGGAGGCTCAGGATCAGGATCGGGTTTGGGTTCAGGATCCGAACCAGTTGATGAGGGTCTACGCGAGTTCATCGCGTCAGAGATTACCAGGGGCATCCTTGAGTCGACTCCCATCATCTTCGGGTCGATCAAGGAGGGTATTGTAGAGTTAATGGAGGATCGTCTCAGGGCGTTCAGGAGTGATATGGCGGCTAGCCAGTCAGGACCACGCACACTGTCCTTTAAGGACTTCAGGGGCAGTGGTACACCAGATTTCCATGGGGCGAAGGACCCCATTGCTGCCGGACGATGGATTGCAGACCTTGAGTATGCACAGCTGATCAGCTTCTGCCCCGAGGGGTCGAAGGTACGATTTGCAGCAGGGTGTCTACGTGACAGAGCTAGAGATTGGTGGGAGTCGGTTTGTGACTCTTTGGGAGCCACGGCCATTGAGGCTATGACATGGCCGGACATTGTGACACGATTCAGGACGGAGTTCGCGCCTGCGGTGGAGCTCCAGCAGTTGGCATGGGAGTTCTTGGATATGAGGCAGACGACAGAGACAGTGGCGGAGATCACCGCCAAGTTCCGGGAGAGGGCGTTACTGGTACCTCAGTACGCGGGTGATGAGGACATGAGGAGGACCCGCCACCACGACATGCTCCGAGCCGACATCCGGGAGCATGTCAGTTTTTCAGCTTGCCCTACCCTGGAGTCCATGATTGCCAGGGCAAGGGAGAGGGAGATTGATCTGGGTCACATTCTGAAGAGAAAGGCTGAGGAGGGACAGATGACTGGGGCTTCGGGGAAGAAGCCCAAGGGATCAGATCCGGGCCCAAGAGGCCCACCGAGTCGTAGTCGCTGCAGGAAAGGCGGCAAGTCGCATGAGGGACCATGCAGGTTAGGATCGTCAGGCTGCTACAAGTGCGGAAAGATGGGGCACTTTAGCAGGGATTGTACTGCTCCTACTCCGGTATTTCAGACGTCCGAGTTGCTGTGTTTCCACTGCAACCAGAGGGGCCACAAGAGGGCCAATTGCCCTCAGTTGACAGCACCAGCACCAGTACAGGCGCCAGCTCCAGCGACCCTGCGGATTACGGATGGCCGGCAGGGCAAGGCAGAGGCTCCGGTGGTGAGGAGCCGGGCATTTCAGCTGACAGTCGAGGAGGCACGCGCTGCACCCGATGTGGTGACGGGATCGTTCCATGTGAACGGTATTCCAGTCCAGGTGTTGTTTGATTCAGGGGCTACCCGATCCTTTGTTTCTCTTGCACTTAGCAAGAAGTTTCCTGAGTCCTCGGGCATGTTGGATTGCCCTTTAGAGGTCGAGATTGCGGACGACCGGTCGGTGCGAGCATCAGAGGTCTTCCGAGATTGTGTATTGAGGTTGTTCGAAGAGCGGTATTTGGTTGACCTAGTTCCCATTCCATTGTGGGGAAACAAGGTCATTATTGGTATGGATTGGCTGAGTCACAATGGGGCAGTGATAGATTGCGCGCAGCAGTTAGTACGAGTCAGAGCCCCAAGTGGGGGAGAGTTAGTAATTCAGGGTGAGAGATCACAGCGAGGGCTAGCCTTCTGTTCGGCAGCGAGGGCAAGGCGTTACCTTCAGCAGGGTTGCGCAGGATATGTCGCATATGTCATGGACACCCGGGAGGCGGGTAAGGCGACGGTGGGCGATGTGCCCGTAGTACGAGAGTTCGCGGATGTATTCCCCGAGGAGCTGCCTGGGATACCTCCGGAGCGACAGGTGGAGTTCAGGATCGACCTAGTCCCTGGTGCGGCTCCGATAGCCAAGGCACCGTATCGGTTGGCTCCTCCTGAGATGCAGGAGTTGTCTACACAGCTTCAGTAGTTGTTAGACAGAGGTTTCATTCGACCGAGCAGTTCACCCTGGGGAGCCCCGATTCTGTTTGTGAAGAAGAAGGACGGGTCGCAACGGATGTGTATCGATTATAGGGAGCTGAATAAGGTAACGGTGAAGAACCGCTACCCACTCCCGAGGATTGACGACCTCTTTGACCAGCTTCAGGGAGCATCTTGGTTCTCCAAGATAGATTTGCGTTCAGGGTATCACCAGGTGAGGGTCAGAGAGGAGGATGTGCAGAAGACGGCATTTCGGACACGTTATGGCCACTATGAGTTCGTGGTGATGCCTTTCGGGCTCACCAATGCTCCTGCTGCGTTCATGGACCTCATGAACCGCGTGTGTAGACCGATGTTAGACCGGTCGGTGATAGTATTTATTGATGATATCTTGGTTTACTCCAAGACGCGAGAGCAGCATGAGGAGCATTTGCGAGATGTTCTAGAGACCTTGAGGAGGGAAAACTTGTATGCCAAGTTCTCCAAGTGTGAGTTCTGGTTGCGCGAGGTGCAGTTTCTTGGGCACCTTGTCAACCAGAACGGGATTTCGGTGGATCCGGCCAAGGTGGAGGTCGTGATGAGATCGAAGGTTCCGAAATCTCCATCTGAGATTCGGAGTTTCCTGGTATTGGCTGGCTACTATCGGAGATTCATCCAGGATTTCTCCAAGATAGCATTACCCCTGACCAGGTTAACGAGGAAGGCCGTGGTCTTTCGTTGGGGGCCTGAGCAGCAGGCAGCATTCGAGACACTGAGACAGAGATTGTGCGAGGCACCAATCTTAGCCTTGCCAGAGGGCATGAAGGATTTTGTTGTATACTGCGATGCGTCCACCTCAGGTTTGGGCGCAGTATTGATGCAGAGAGGGCATGTCATCGCCTACGCGTCGAGGCAGCTGAAGCCTCACGAGGCGAACTACCCGACGCATGATTTGGAGTTGGGGGCCGTTGTGTTCGCCCTCAAGATTTGGCGCCATTACCTCTATGGGGTTCGTTGTACGATTTACACGGACCACAAGAGTTTGAGGTACCTCATGGACCAGCCAAATCTGAACATGAGGCAGCGTCGGTGGCTTGATATGGCAAAGGATTACGATTGTGAGATCCTCTACCACCCAGGGAAGGCCAATGTCGTGGCCGATGCGCAGCACCGATCAGGGATATCTGTTTGAGGATGACGGTAGTGACTCCGCTTCTGGAGCGGATCCGGGAGGCTCAGCAGGAGGCTATGAAGGAGGAACATCGGAAGAGTGAGCGGATTGTGGGACAGGTTTCCTCCTTCGACCATGACAGCAGGGGATTATTGACATTACACCGCAGGGTGTGGGTTCCATACCTCGGAGGCGTGCGCCAGGTTCTGATGGAGGAGGCGCACAAATCCCGATTCTCCATTCATCCAGGGGCAACGAAGATGTATAGGGATCTTCGTCTGGACTATTCGTGGCCCTGCATGAAGCGGGATGTAGCATGGTACGTTGAGCGGTGACTGACCTGCAGGAAGGTCAAGGCCGAACACCAGAGACCGCACGGCAAGATGCAGCCGTTGGATATCCCGTTGTGGAAATGGGAAGACATCACGATGGATTTCATCACCAAGCTTCCCAGGACCGCGCAGGGAGTGGATTTTATATGGGTCATCATCGATCGGTTGACCAAGAGCGCCCACTTTATCCCGATTCAGGAGAGCATCTCGGCCGAGAAATTGGCCGATATCTACATCAGAGAGGTAGTAGCACGGCATGGGGTGCCAGTTTCAGTGATTTCGGATAGGGATGTGCGGTTCACTTCCAGGTTCTGGAAGAAGTTTCATGACGAGCTGGGTACTCGTCTGCATTTTAGTACAGCCTTCCACCCGCAGACGGATGGCCAGAGCGAGCGGACCATCCAGACTCTGGAGGACATGTTGCGGGCGTGTGTTTTAGACTTCGGTGGTAGCTGGGATACCTATCTTCCTTTAGCCGAGTTTTCATACAATAACAGATATCACGCGAGTATTGACTGTCCTCCCTTCGAGATGTTGTACGGGAGGAAGTGCAGGACCCCGATATGTTGGGGCGAGGTTGGACAGAGAGTCATGGGGAGCACCTAAGTAGTGCTCAAGACGACAGAGAAGATTCAGTAGGTCCGGAGCAGGCTTCAGACTACTCAGAGTCGGCAGAAGAGTTATGCCGATAGGCGCCGATCAAACTTGGAGTTCCAGGTTGGGGATATGGTTCTCCTGAAAGTGTCGCCTTGGAAGGGCGTCATCCGATTCAGGAAGCGGGGCAAGTTGGGTCCCATGTATATTCGACCGTTTAGGGTTGCAGCCCGAGTAGGCAAGGTGGCATACCGGATGGATCTGCCAACCGAACTCAGTCAGATCCACAGCACTTTCCACGTCTCCCAGCTGCGGAAGTGCCTGGTGGACGACTCAGCGGTGGTACCTTTGGAGGACATCCAGGTTGATGATAGCCTGAATTATATCGAGCGGCCTGTAGCTATCCTAGACCGGAAGTCGAAGGAACTGAGGAACAAGAGGGTGGAGCTGGTGAAGGTGCAATGGCAGCACCGGAAGGGCTCGGAATGGACTTGGGAGCCCGCGGATGAGATGGTGGAGCATTATCCGGAGCTGTTCCGGGAGGGAGCGGCAGACTTCGAGGACGAAGTCTAAAATAAGTGGGGGAGATTTGTAACACCGGATTCCTGGTACGATTTTATTTTAGTATTTTCTTAAATTTTTGCCATGAACTCGGCGAGTCTGCGTCCCGACTCGCCGAGTAGCAGCGAGGTGGACACGGGATTTAAGCTGGGAACTCGGCGAGTCCACCTGTCTGGATGAAACTCTATTTTCAGACATTGCACCCTATTTTACCCATTCTAAAACACCCATTTCGTCCCATTTTCCTCCCAGAGAGCAGTAGAGAACAACCCTAGCTCCTTTAGTGTTCTTAAGTGATTTTGATCTTCCAAAGAAGGTTTTGGAGCTTAGAAGAAGAAGGAGGAAGTTCGAGTGTTTCAGAAGTGAAGGTAGATCCGAAATCTACTCTGGGGAAGGCATCAAATCAGGTAATAAAACCCTCACTTTGCTCATTAGCTCTTAGGTTCCTTTTTGTCCCCAATGGTTGATCTTCAAGCCTTAAAACCCCCAGATTTCGTGTGTATATGTGATAACCAGACCCTAGGAACTGAGACCCATGAGTTGGATCAGTTGCATGTCTCAGATTTGGCCAGATTGGGTGAAGAGTCGAAGGGAACTCGGCGAGTGCCAAAGTGCACTCGGCGAGTTCCATGAAGATGGCCTTAGACTCGACGAGTTGGATGAACAACTCGGCGAGTCCTATGAAGATTGCCTGGTACTCGGCGAGTCGTTCTTCAAACTCGGCGAGTCCCTTAAATATAGCCTTGAACTCGGCGAGTTGTTCTTCAAACTCGGTGAGTCATATGAACTTTCACTAGTATAAGAAGGGTTTAAGTGTAGGAGGTCCAACCCTTCGTAGTCACACGTGGAATTAGCAATTTAACGTGTAGCTATAGTCCCAGAATCTCCAAATCTCCAAGGTTGATGTTCTGATGGAAGATTGGAGCGAATTGTGAGATCTGTTCGTCGGACTAGGCGAGTCCCCCCTTGGACTCAGCGAGTCCTGTCGCGGGTTTGTTAGTTGTCCCCGTTTAGCGAGTCAGGCTGACTCAGTGAGTGGGAACCAGGACCCGATGAGTCAGAGTCGGGCTAGACGTAGAAGGACTCGGCGAGTCGCTATATGGACTCGGCGAGTCCAGTCAATCAGAGAGTTGATTTTGACCAAGAAGTTGACTTTGACTAGTCATTTGACCTAAGGGGTATTTATGAGTACCTAATCCATGATTACAGATTTATAGCCGGAGGGTTACCGGTGCGGCAGCCAGGCTTAGGTTGAGCGGGTTTTCAGCAGCTACCCTCGAGGTGAGTTACCTTCCAGTAAAAGTGGGTCTAAGGCCACAATGTCGGCCCACTAGTAGGAGTCGTATGATAGATGACTGTCTGTGTGATAATCATCTAGGTTTGTTACTACCTGATATGCTTTATGTGCTAGCAGATTATGATGTATGGGTTATGTGATATGTTATTATGTGGTAGTAGTAGTAGGGGGTGAAACAGTCCCCGATCCGGTCGACAGGACCGAAGGGGTAGGCCAGCACCTAGATATGCTAGGCAGTATCCGGTCGACAGGACCGAAGGGGAAGGTCGGGCACCCAGAAATGCCCGGCAGACATGTATGCTATGTGATTGTATGGTATGAGGTTCGTTGGGGGAACTCACTAAGCTTCGTGCTTACGTTTTATAGTTTTGGTTTCAGGTACCTCTTCAGCTAGGGGAAAGGAGCCGGCGCGGTAGCAGCATATCACACACACTCTTGTTTCCGCACTATGGATTTTCTGGGATGTACTCTGAATATTTTACTATGATGTTACCGGTTTTCAGACATGAATTAATATTATGAATGTTTTGTAACGATGTTTTTATGTATTAACCTAATTTAAAAATGAAATTTTTAGCTGGTATTTTTGGGATGTTACAAGAGTACTCAATAGGGAATGCGGATGCATCACCAAATTCAAGTACCTCTCGGATAACTTGTTCGGAGATTATCACTAGTGTTCCTTTCACTAAGGATTCCACAGTACCAGCTCCATCTGCCCTAGCTTGTTGATCGAGGCATTTCTCCAGAAATTAGTGATTAAGTCTTTGTGAATGACTAGATTGGCACGAAGGGCCTGAGATATCCTGCAGTTGTTCAAACCCACCATCATGGATTTGAATTCTTGATGAGCGGCAGGTGGATCCATGAGATATCCAGCAATGTTGTCAGAGTCCACGAATTTTAGTTGCTCTGCCATTTATCTGCACCAAACAAGCCAAGTAAGAATTAAAAAATTAATTAAATTGAGTATAAAATTTGATTTCGGTTAAAGTCAAAATTTTAGTCGATTTCGGTCAAAGTCAAAGTTTCAGTCATTTTCGGTTAAGGTCAAGATTTCAGTCGTTTTTGGTCAAAAAGATCGATTTTGGTCAAAGCTGATCGATTTCGATCAAAACACTTGTTGGTCAGATGATTTCGGTCAACGCTGGTTGATTTCGGCCGAGAACCCAGTTTTTGGTCAAGCCTTCATCTGATTTCGGTCAGATCCGGGTTGAACCGAAAACCCGAAATCTCATTGGAACCTGTTCCAACTCATTTCCTCGAAAAACCTTGAGAAATTTACTCAAAAACCTACAAATCTATGAAACCGAGTACACCAAAAACAACTTAAAACAATATTGCCATGATCGAAAACCCAAACAATACCTGATTCACCGAACAATTTTCAACAAAAATAACGATTGAGTAGGATTTAGCAGAAAAACTCGAAGAGAGAAAAGAGAGAAAACGACGATGGCTTTTGGGGTTTTTCGGTCAGAAACCCTAATCAGCCGAAAACGAAGTATATATATTACCGAAAAACGGTCCGTATGGCCCACCTAAACGATTTCGGTTCGAGAAAAATACCTGTTTTTTAATAAAAGGATTTCCTTCGATTTTACATTTCAAAAACCAAAACGAAAATAAAATTAAAAATAAAATCAAACACATTTTTTATTATTTTTTATATTTTATTTACTTTTTTTTAATTTTAATTTAATTTTTTTAATTTTATTTATTTATTTTATTTTTTATTGTTTATTTTTATAATTTCTCCCCCTAAATTTATGCATAACAATGAAAATATGTACAAATTTAAATAAAAACAAAAATATAATAACCAGATTCTAATAGAACAAAAACTTTTGGGATCAAACGTTATTGAGCAAATTAATGAGGTTTATCACCACACACGTTCATGAAAAACTCTGGACCATCATTGATATTGTGATCCACTTAAACACAAAGGACATTTTGCAGGACAGATCATGAGTGATGATATATAGCTACTATATTCCTAGATAGACCATTTTGTCTGACGACGACCAGGGATATTGTTGTCCACTTAAATTTAGCCTGTAAAATCTACCAGTCAGCCTTTAGTTATGGGTGCAGTTAATGTTAGTACACTGGAGCATGTTCCCCACTTCATGGCATACCCCAGTAATCAAGGAAATTTCTTCGGAATCCTTTAATTCAGGTGAGTAGATAATCATTGTGGAATGCATATGTTGTGTCCCAGGTTGGATCTACTGATCACGCAGAGGAGACAACATATGACTAACATAGAGAATAGGATATATGTAAGAGACAATATACTAACTTAAAAGCAATGAACATCATCTGAGGGCATATGTTGTGTCCCAGGTCGGTCTTCCGATAACACAAAGGGAACAACATATGGCTGACTAAGAGAGAGAAAGAATACATATCTGTGTGCATATGTTATGTCCCAGGTCGGATCTTCCAATCACACAAAGGGGACAACATGTAGCTGACTAAGAAAGAAAGAAAAACGATTTTAAAAAGACCCAATTTAACAGAACCCCTTAGTCACCCCCTGTCAATACAAGAATTAAGGACACAAGTCCATACGCCAATGAAGTGTTGAGCCACAGATTTAGATGATAGTTAGGTTCAATTTATGTCATAGGCCTCCTTATCTATTTTACTGTTAAATTTATCCAAGCGTCGTATTGTCAATCCAAATGAGGTTTTCGAAGTTCAAATGAATCCACATTGTCTAGTCCATTTGTATTAGTCCTTTATGCCTACCAACACATTGAACATAGAGTTTAGACAATTTGGCTTTAGTGCTTTACACGTATTTCGTTTGCCCTTTATCACTAACTCATATCACTTCCCAAAAGACTGTCAGAAAATTTCCTTTTCTAAAGATAAAACAAAATAGAAAAAAAAAGAAATACTAAATAAAAATGAAAAGAAATTTCAGTCCTCGAAACGTATCATCTTAAGAAATCCCACCAGCATGAGCTTGGTTTTTTTTTAAAATAGGTTTTTGGACGATCGAATATCAACATTATTATCACAAAGAAGCAAAAAGTCGGAAAATTCAAACCATAATTCAGCGATTGAAGAAATCCCCATTTGTGATATTTCCTTTTCCTTTCCCGCAAAGGACACATGCTCTCCATTAAAATTCTAAATGTCATGCAGAAGAGAGATGTCCCCTATCATGTGTCTGGAACAGCCACTATCAACATACCGAAGTCTGATGATATTCCTCCATAGCTGCTCCGGCACAGAGTGGGATTAATTGGTTTTAGGAACCCAGTCCATTTTGAAACTGGGTTGACCTTTGCCATCTATGCATGATATGCATTCCCAAGTCATATCATGTTTATCAAACACAGAAAATGAAGATATGTTATAATTTTTAGGTGATTTGGGAGTTGAAACTTTTGGTACCCATCTGTAATCACGTTTAACCATTTTCTTGTTTAATCGGATGGATGCTTCAGTACTTGTGTTGGAGCTTGAGACCGATCGCCGAGATGATTTCGACCTTACCGATCTTGGTTTGACTAAACTATTTCTCAAATCAAATTTCTTGTCTTGGAAAGTCTCCTTTTTGGTATTTTTAGCATTCCAATCACCATTGCTTGAACGTGACCTCGAAGGATTTCTCTTGGAAGATCTCCCCCTTGGCACGTTCTGCCTACCTTGTTCATAGTAGGGAACATATGAACGATGTGGGAAATTTCTAGCAATGTGACCGGGAGTTCCATAGTTAAAACAAGTTTGTTTTTTTAAATAAATAAGATTGTGACTTGGTCCTTGTCTAGATGAAGTTTGTTTCAAAGAACTTCCACAAGCACAAGCACATTTATTAGACTTTTTAACAAATTTTCATGGCTTGAATTTTTCAACAGTGGGATTATTATCATCACAACTTTTTGAAGCATTTTCAGCAAAACTAGTATTATTTTTGTTCTGCTCAAACCCATCTTGCACTGTTACTTTATCTGCACATGAAGTAGAAACATTAGTATCATTCACATTAATACTCTTAGTTGGGCCGGACTGTTCAGTCTTGATTGAGGCAGTTACAGGAGGCTGGCCATATTGTGCGGGTATCTCTATCTCTTTGGTTTCAGGAGTAGGAGTATAGTTATCATTGAAGGGAGGTGGTACACTGTGATACCCTAGACCCTCACCATGTTTGTCTTTCCACTTTAACTGTTTTTCTATCATTGACTCAACTATCTCGCTTGACACATCAAATTTCTTAAAGTTAAAATCAGCATCCTTAAATTTGGCCTTTAATGCATCAAGCTCAGCAGTTAAGTTTGCAATTTTCCCAAATGTGGTTTTCTAAGTTCAAATGAATCCACATTGTCTAGTCCATTTGTATTAGTCCTTTATGCCTACCAACACATTGAACATAGAGTTTAGACAATTCGGCTTCAGTGCTTTACACGTATTTCGTTTGCCTTTTATCACTAACTCATATCACTTCCCAAAAGACTATCAGAAAATTTCCTTTTCTAAAGATAAAACAAAATAGAAAAAAAAGAAATACTAAATAAAAATGAAAAGATATTTCAATCCTCGAAACGTATCATCTTAAGAAATCTCACAAGCACGAGCTTGGTTTTTTTTTAAATAGGTTTTTGGACGATCGAATATCAGCATTATTATCACAGAGAAGAGAAAAGTTGGAAAATTCAAACCGTAATTCAGCAATTGAAGAAATCCCCATTTGTGATATTTCCTTTTCCTTTCCCGCAAAGGACACATGCTCTCCATTAAAATTCTAAATGTCATGCAGAAGAGAGATGTCCCCTATCATGTGTCTGGAACAGCCACTATCAACATACCGAAGTCTGATGATATTCCTCTATAGCTGCTCCGGCACAGAGTGTGATTAATTGGTTTTGGGAACCCAGTCCATTTTGAAACTGGGTTGACCTTTGCCATCTACGCATGATATGCATTCCCAAGTCATATCCTGTTTATCAAACACAGAAAATGAAGATATGTTATAATTTTTAGGTGATTTGGGAGTTGAAACTTTTGGTACCCATCTGTAATCAGGTTTAACCATTTTCTTGTTTAATCGGATGGATGCTTCAGTACTTATGTTGGAGCTTGAGGCCGATCGCCGAGATGATTTCGACCTTACCGATCTTGGTTTGACTAAACTATTTCTCAAATCAAATTTCTTGTCTTGGAAAGTCTCCTTTTTGGTATTTTTAGCATTCCAATCACCATTGCTTGAACGTGACCTCGAAGGATTTCTCTTGGAATATCTCCGCCTTGTGACGTTCTGCCTACTTTGTTCATAGTAGGGAACATATGAACGATGTGGCCAATTTCTAGCAATGTGACCGGGAGTCCCACAGTTAAAACAAGTTTGTTTTTTTAAATAAATAAGATTGTGACTTGGTCCTTGTCCAGATGAAGTTTGTTTTAAAGAACTTCCAAAAGCACAAGCACATTTATTAGACTTTTTAACAAATTTTCATGGCTTGAATTTTTCAACAGTGGGATTATTATCATCACAACTTTTTGAAGCATTTTCAGCAAAACTAGTATTATTTTTGTTCTGCTCAAACCCATCTTGCACTGTTACTTTATCTGCACATGAAGTAGAAACATTAGTATCATTCACATTAATACTCTTAGTTGGGCCGGACTGTTCAGTCTTGATTGAGGCAGTTACAGGAGGCTGGCCATATTGTGCGGGTATCTCTATCTCTTTGGTTTCAGGAGTAGGAGTATAGTTATCATTGAAGGGAGGTGGTACACTGTGATACCCTAGACCCTCACCATGTTTGTCTTTCCACTTTAACTGTTTTTCTATCATTGACTCAACTATCTCGCTTGACACATCAAATTTCTTAAAGTTAAAATCAGCATCCTTAAATTTCGCCTTTAATGCATCAAGCTCAGCAGTTAAGTTTGCAATTTTCCCAAATGTGGTTTTCTAAGTTCAAATGAATCCACATTGTCTAGTCCATTTGTATTAGTCCTTTATGCCTACCAACACATTGAACATAGAGTTTAGACAATTCGGCTTTAGTGCTTTACACGTATTTCGTTTGCCTTTTATCACTAACTCATATCACTTCCCAAAAGACTATCAGAAAATTTCCTTTTCTAAAGATAAAACAAAATAGAAAAAAAAAAGAAATACTAAATAAAAATGAAAAGATATTTCAATCCTCGAAACGTATCATCTTAAGAAATCCCACAAGCACGAGCTTGGTTTTTTTTTTAAATAGGTTTTTGGACGATCGAATATCAGCATTATTATCACAGAGAAGAGAAAAGTCGGAAAATTCAAACCGTAATTCAGCAATTGAAGAAATCCCCATTTGTGATCTTTCCTTTTCCTTTCCCGTAAAGGACACATGCTCTCCATTAAAATTATAAATGTCATGCAGAAGAGAGATGTCCCCTATCATGTGTCTGGAACAGCCACTATCAACATACCGAAGTCTGATGATATTCCTCCATAGCTGCTCCGGCACTGAGTGGGATTAATTGGTTTTGGGAACCCAGTCCATTTTGAAACTGGGTTGACCTTTGCCATCTACGCATGATATGCATTCCCAAGTCATATCCTGTTTATCAAACACAGAAAATGAAGATATGTTATAATTTTTAGGTGATTTGGGAGTTGAAACTTTTGGTACCCATCTGTAATCAGGTTTAACCATTTTCTTGTTTAATCGGATGGATGCTTCAGTACTTGTGTTGGAGCTTGAGGCCAATCGCCGAGATGATTTCGACCTTACCGATCTTGGTTTGACTAAACTATTTCTCAAATCAAATTTCTTGTCTTGGAAAGTCTCCTTTTTGGTATTTTTAGCATTCCAATCACCATTGCTTGAACGTGACCTCGAAGGATTTCTCTTGGAAGATCTCCCCCTTGTGACGTTCTGCCTACTTTGTTCATAGTAGGGAACATATGAACGATGTGGCCAATTTCTAGCAATGTGACCGGGAGTCCCACAGTTAAAACAAGTTTGTTTTTTTAAATAAATAAGATTGTGACTTGGTCCTTGTCCAGATGAAGTTTGTTTCAAAGAACTTCCAAAAGCACAAGCACATTTATTAGACTTTTTAACAAATTTTCATGGCTTGAATTTTTCAACAGTGGGATTATTATCATCACAAGTTTTTGAAGCATTTTCAGCAAAACTAGTATTATTTTTGTTCTGCTCAAACCCATCTTGCACTGTTACTGTATCTGCACATGAAGTAGAAACATTAGTATCATTCACATTAATACTCTTAGTTGGGCCGGACTGTTTAGTCTTGATTGAGGCAGTTACAGGAGGCTGGCCATATTGTGCAGGTGTCTCTATCTCTTTGGTTTCAGGAGCAGGAGTATAGTTATCATTGAAGGGAGGTGGTACACTGTGATACCCTAGACCCTCACCATGTTTGTCTTTCCACTTTAATTGTTTTCTATCATTGACTCAACTATCTCGTTTGACACATCAAATTTCTTAAAGTTAAAATCAGCATCCTTAAATTTGGCCTTTAATGCATCAAGCTCAGTAGTTAAGTTTGCAATTTTCCCAAATGTGGTTTTCTAAGTTCAAATGAATCCACATTGTCTAGTCCATTTGTATTAGTCCTTTATGCCTACCAACACATTGAACATAGAGTTTAGACAATTCGGCTTTAGTGCTTTACACGTATTTCGTTTGCCCTTTATCACTAACTCATATCACTTCCCAAAAGACTGTCAGAAAATTTCCTTTTCTAAAGATAAAACAAAATAGAAAAAAAAAGAAATACTAAATAAAAATGAAAAGATATTTCAGTCCTCAAAACGTAACATCTTAAGAAATCCCACAAGCACGAGCTTGGTTTTTTAAAAAAAAATAGGTTTTTGGACGATCGAATATCAGCATTATTATCACAGAGAAGAGAAAAGTCGGAAAATTGAAACCGTAATTCAGCAATTGAAGAAATTACCATTTGTGATCTTTCCTTTTCCTTTCCCGCAAAGGACACATGCTCTCCATTAAAATTCTAAATGTCATGCAGAAGAGAGATGTCCCCTATCATGTGTCTGGAACAGCCACTATCAACATACCGAAGTCTGATGATATTCCTCCATAGCTGCTCCGGCACAGAGTGGGATTAATTGGTTTTGGGAACCCAGTCCATTTTGAAACTGGGTTGACCTTTGCCATCTACGCATGATATGCATTCCCAAGTCATATCCTGTTTATCAAACACAGAAAATGAAGATATGTTATAATTTTTAGGTGATTTGGGAGTTGAAACTTTTGGTACCCATCTGTAATCAGGTTTAACCATTTTCTTGTTTAATCGGATGGATGCTTCAGTACTTATGTTGGAGCTTGAGGCCGATCGCCGAGATGATTTCGACCTTACCGATCTTGGTTTGACTAAACTATTTCTCAAATCAAATTTCTTGTCTTGGAAAGTCTCCTTTTTGGTATTTTTAGCATTCCAATCACCATTGCTTGAACGTGACCTCGAAGGATTTCTCTTGGAAGATCTCCCCCTTGTGACGTTCTGCCTACCTTGTTCATAGTAGGGAACATATGAACGATGTGGCCAATTTCTAGCAATGTGACCGGGAGTCCCACAGTTAAAACAAGTTTGTTTTTTTAAATAAATAAGATTGTGACTTGGTCCTTGTCCAGATGAAGTTTGTTTCAAAGAACTTCCAAAAGCACAAGCACATTTATTAGACTTTTTAACAAATTTTCATGGCTTGAATTTTTCAACAGTGGGATTATTATCATCACAAGTTTTTGAAGCATTTTCAGCAAAACTAGTATTATTTTTGTTCTGCTCAAACCCATCTTGCACTGTTACTTTATCTGCACACGAAGTAGAAACATTAGTATCATTCACATTAATACTCTTAGATGGGCCGGACTGTTCAGTCTTGATTGAGGCAGTTACAGGAGGTTGGCCATATTGTGCAGGTGTCTCTATCTCTTTGGTTTCAGGAGCAGGAGTATAGTTATCATTGAAGGGAGGTGGTACACTGTGATACCCTAGACCCTCACCATGTTTGTCTTTCCACTTTAATTGTTTTTCTATCATTGACTCAACTATCTCGCTTGACACATCAAATTTCTTAAAGTTAAAATCACCATCCTTAAATTTGGCCTTTAATGCATCAAGCTCAGTAGTTAAGTTTGCAATTTTCCCAAATGTGGTTTTCTAAGTTCAAATGAATCCACATTGTCTAGTCCATTTGTATTAGTCCTTTATGCCTACCAACACATTGAACATAGAGTTTAGACAATTCGGCTTTAGTGCTTTACACGTATTTCGTTTGCCCTTTATCACTAACTCATATCACTTCCCAAAAGACTGTCAGAAAATTTCCTTTTCTAAAGATAAAACAAAATAGAAAAAAAAAGAAATACTAAATAAAAATGAAAAGAT
The DNA here is from genome assembly GCF_052849685.1 of Lactuca virosa. Lineage (NCBI taxonomy): Eukaryota > Viridiplantae > Streptophyta > Magnoliopsida > Asterales > Asteraceae > Lactuca > Lactuca virosa. The sequence continues at coordinate 386,063,767 of NC_136430.1, forward strand.
ATTTCAGTCCTCGAAACGTATCATCTTAAGAAATCCCACAAGCACGAGCTTGGTTTTTTTTTTAAAAATAGGTTTTTGGACGATCGAATATCAGCATTATTATCACAGAGAAGAGAAAAGTCGGAAAATTGAAACTGTAATTCAGCAATTGAAGAAATTACCATTTGTGATCTTTCCTTTTCCTTTCCCGCAAAGGACACATGCTCTCCATTAAAATTCTAAATGTCATGCAGAAGAGAGATGTCCCTTATCATGTGTCTGGAACAGCCACTATCAACATACCGAAGTCTGATGATATTCCTCCATAGCTGCTCCGGCACTGAGTGGGATTAATTGGTTTTGGGAACCCAGTCCATTTTGAAACTGGGTTGACCTTTGCCATCTACGCATGATATGTATTCCCAAGTCATATCCAGTTTATCAAACACAGAAAATGAAGATATGTTATAATTTTTAGGTGATTTGGGAATTGAAACTTTTGGTACCCATCTGTAATCAGGTTTAACCATTTTCTTGTTTAATCGGATGGATGCTTCAGTACTTATGTGGGAGCTTGAGGCCGATCGCCGAGATGATTTCGACCTTACCGATCTTGGTTTGACTAAACTATTTCTCAAATCAAATTTCTTGTCTTGGAAAGTCTCCTTTTTGGTATTTTTAGCATTCCAATCACCATTGCTTGAACGTGACCTCGAAGGATTTCTCTTGGAAGATCTCCCCCTTGTGACGTTCTGCCTACTTTGTTCATAGTAGGGAACATATGAACGATGTGGCCAATTTCTAGCAATGTGACCGGGAGTCCCACAGTTAAAACAAGGTTGTTTTTTTAAATAAATAAGATTGTGACTTGGTCCTTGTCCAGATGAAGTTTGTTTCAAAGAACTTCCAAAAGCACAAGCACATTTATTAGACTTTTTAACAAATTTTCATGGCTTGAATTTTTCAACAGTGGGATTATTATCATCACAAGTTTTTGAAGCATTTTCAGCAAAACTAGTATTATTTTTGTTCTGCTCAAACCCATCTTGCACTGTTACTTTATCTGCACATGAAGTAGAAACATTAGTATCATTCACATTAATACTCTTAGTTGGGTCGGACTGTTCAGTCTTGATTGAGGCAGTTATAGGAGGCTGGCCATATTGTGCAGGTGTCTCTATCTCTTTGGTTTCAGGAGCAGGAGTATAGTTATCATTGAAGGGAGGTGGTACACTGTGATACCCTAGACCCTCACCCTGTTTGTCTTTCCACTTTAATTGTTTTTCTATCATTGACTCAACTATCTCGCTTGACACATCAAATTTCTTAAAGTTAAAATCAGCATCCTTAAATTTGGCCTTTAATGCATCAAGCTCAGTAGTTAAGTTTGCAATTTTCCCAAATGTGGTTTTCTAAGTTCAAATGAATCCACATTGTCTAGTCCATTTGTATTAGTCCTTTATGCCTACCAACACATTGAACATAGAGTTTAGACAATTCGGCTTTAGTGCTTTACACGTATTTCGTTTGCCCTTTATCACTAACTCATATCACTTCCCAAAAGACTGTCAGAAAATTTCCTTTTCTAAAGATAAAACAAAATAGAAAAAAAAAAGAAATACTAAATAAAAATGAAAAGATATTTCAGTCCTCGAAACGTATCATCTTAAGAAATTACACAACCACGAGCTTGGTTTTTTTTTTAAAAATAGGTTTTTGGACGATCGAATATCAGCATTATTATCACAGAGAAGAGAAAAGTCGGAAAATTGAAACCGTAATTCAGCAATTGAAGAAATTCCCATTTGTGATCTTTCCTTTTCCTTTCCCGCAAAGGACACATGCTCTCCATTAAAATTCTAAATGTCATGCAGAAGTGAGATGTCCCCTATCATGTGTCTGGAACAGCCACTTTCAACATACCGAAGTCTGATGATATTCCTCCATAGCTGCTCCGGTACAGAGTGGGACTAATTGGTTTTGGGAACCCAGTCCATTTTGAAACTGGGTTGACCTTTGCCATCTACGCATGATATGCATTCCCAAGTCATATCCAGTTTATCAAACACAGAAAATGAAGATATGTTATAATTTTTAGGTGATTTGGGAGTTGAAACTTTTGGTACCCATCTATAATCAGGTTTAACCATTTTCTTGTTTAATCGGATGGATGCTTCAGTACTTGTGTTGGAGCTTGAGACCGATCGCCGAGATGATTTCGACCTTACCGATCTTGGTTTGACTAAACTATTTCTCAAATCAAATTTCTTGTCTTGGAAAGTCTCCTTTTTGGTATTTTTAGCATTCCAATCACCATTGCTTGAACGTGACCTCGAAGGATTTCTCTTGGAAGATCTCCCCCTTGTGACGTTCTGCCTACCTTGTTCATAGTAGGGAACATATGAACGATGTGGGCAATTTCTAGCAATGTAACCGGGAGTCCCACAGTTAAAACAAGTTTGTTTTTTTAAATAAATAAGATTGTGACTTGGTCCTTGTCCAGATGAAGTTTGTTTCAAAGAACTTCCACAAGCACAAGCACATTTATTAGACTTTTTAACAAATTTTCATGGCTTGAATTTTTCAACAGTGGGATTATTATCATCACAAGTTTTTGAAGCATTTTCAGCAAAACTAGTATTATTTTTGTTCTGCTCAAACCCATCTTGCACTGTTACTTTATCTGCACATGAAGTAGAAACATTAGTATCATTCACATTAATACTCTTAGTTGGGTCGGACTGTTCAGTCTTGATTGAGGCAGTTACAGGAGGCTGGCCATATTGTGCAGGTGTCTCTATCTCTTTGGTTTCAGGAGCAGGAGTATAGTTATCATTGAAGGGAGGTGGTACACTGTGATACCCTAGACCCTCACACTGTTTGTCTTTCCACTTTAATTGTTTTTCTATCATTGACTCAACTATCTCGCTTGACACATCAAATTTCTTAAAGTTAAAATCAGCATCCTTAAATTTGGCCTTTAATGCATCAAGCTCAGTAGTTAAGTTTGCAATTTTCCCAAATGTGGTTTTCTAAGTTCAAATGAATCCACATTGTCTAGTCCATTTGTATTAGTGCTTTACACGTATTTCGTTTGCCCTTTATCACTAACTCATATCACTTCCCAAAAGACTGTCAGAAAATTTCCTTTTCTAAAGATAAAACAAAATAGAAAAAAAAAAGAAATACTAAATAAAAATGAAAAGATATTTCAGTCCTCGAAACGTATCATCTTAAGAAATCCCACAAGCATGAGCTTGGTTTTTTTTTTAAAATAGGTTTTTGGACGATCGAATATCAGCATTATTATCACAGAGAAGAGAAAAGTCGGAAAATTGAAACCGTAATTCAGCAATTGAAGAAATCCCCATTTGTGATCTTTCCTTTTCCTTTCCCGCAAAGGACACATGCTCTCCATTAAAATTCTAAATTTCATGCAGAAGAGAGATGTCCCCTATCATGTGTCTGGAACAGCCACTATCAACATACCGAAGTCTGATGATATTCCTCCACAGCTGCTCCGGCACAGAGTGGGATTAATTGGTTTTGGGAACCCAGTCCATTTTGAAACTGGGTTGACCTTTGCCATCTACGGATGATATGCATTCCCAAGTCATATCTTGTTTATCAAACACAGAAAATGAAGATACGTTATAATTTTTAGGTGATTTGGGAGTTGAAACTTTTGGTACCCATCTGTAATCAGGTTTAACCATTTTCTTGTTTAATCGGATGGATGCTTCAGTACTTGTGTTGGAGCTTGAGAACGATCGCCGAGATGATTTCGACCTTACTGATCTTGGTTTGACTAAACTATTTCTCAAATCAAATTTCTTGTCTTGGAAAGTCTCCTTTTTGGTATTTTTAGCATTCCAATCACCATTGCTTGAACGTGACCTCGAAGGATTTCTCTTGGAAGATCTCCCCCTTGTGACGTTCTGCCTACTTTGTTCATAGTAGGGAACATATGAACGATGTCGCCAATTTCTAGCAATGTGACCGGGAGTCCCACAGTTAAAACAAGTTTGTTTTTTTAAATAAATAAGATTGTGACTTGGTCCTTGTCCAGATGAAGTTTGTTTCAAAGAACTTCCAAAAGCACAAGCACATTTATTAGACTTTTTAACAAATTTTCATGGCTTGAATTTTTCAACAGTGGGATTATTATCATCACAAGTTTTTGAAGCATTTTCAGCAAAACTAGTATTATTTTTGTTCTGCTTAAACCCATCTTGCCCTGTTACTTTATCTGCACATGAAGTATAAACATTAGTATCATTCACATTAATACTCTTAGTTGGGCCGGACTGTTCAGTCTTGATTGAGGCAGTTACAGGAGGCTGGCCATATTGTACAGGTGTCTCTATCTCTTTGGGTTTAGGAGCAGGAGTATAGTTATCATTGAAGGGAGGTGGTACACTGTGATACCCTAGACCCTCACCCTGTCTGTCTTTCCACTTTAATTGTTTTTCTATCATTGACTCAACTATCTCGCTTGACACATCAAATTTCTTAAAGTTAAAATCAGCATCCTTAAATTTGGCCTTTAATGCATCAAGCTCAGCAGTTAAGTTTGCAATTTTCCCAAATGTGGTTTTCTAAGTTCAAATGAATCCACATTGTCTAGTCCATTTGTATTAGTCCTTTATGCCTACCAACACATTGAACATAGAGTTTAGACAATTCGGATTTAGTGCTTTACACATATTTCGTTTGCCCTTTATCACTAACTCATATCACTTCCCAAAAGACTGTCAGAAAATTTCCTTTTCTAAAGATAAAACAAAATAGAAAAAAAAGGAAACACTAAATAAAAATGAAAAGATATTTCAGTCCTCGAAACGTATCATCTTACAAATCCAACAAGCACGAGCTTCGTTTTTTTTTAAAATAGGTTTTTGGACGATCGAATATCAGCATTATTATCACAGAGAAGAGAAAAGTCGGAAAATTGAAACCGTAATTCAGCAATTGAAGAAATCCCCATTTGTGATCTTTCCTTTTCCTTTCCCGCAAAGGACACATGCTCTCCATTAAAATTCTAAATGTCATGCAGAAGAGAGATGTCCCCTATCATGTGTCTGGAATAGCCACTATCAACATACCGAAGTCTGATGATATTCCTCCATAGCTGCTCCGGCACAGAGTGGGATTAATTGGTTTTGGGAACCCAGTCCATTTTGAAACTGGGTTGACCTTTGCCATCTACGCATGATATGCATTCCCAAGTCATATCCTGTTTATCAAACACAGAAAATGAAGATATGTTATAATTTTTAGGTGATTTGGGAGTTGAAACTTTTGGTACCCATCTGTAATCAGGTTTAACCATTTTCTTGTTTAATCGGATGGATGCTTCAGTACTTATGTTGGAGCTTGAGGCCGATCGCCGAGATGATTTCGACCTTACCGATCTTGGTTTGACTAAACTATTTCTCAAATCAAATTTCTTGTCTTGGAAAGTCTCCTTTTTGGTATTTTTAGCATTCCAATCACCATTGCTTGAACGTGACCTCGAAGGATTTCTCTTGGAAGATCTCCCCCTTGTGACGTTCTGCCTACTTTGTTTATAGTAGGGAACATATGAACGATGTGGCCAATTTCTAGCAATGTGACCGGGAGTCCCACAGTTAAAACAAGTTTGTTTTTTTAAATAAATAAGATTGTGACTTGGTCCTTGTCCAGATGAAGTTTGTTTCAAAGAACTTCCAAAAGCACAAGCACATTTATTAGACTTTTTAACAAATTTTCATGGCTTGAATTTTTCAACAGTGGGATTATTATCATCACAAGTTTTTGAAGCATTTTCAGCAAAACTAGTATTATTTTTGTTCTGCTCAAACCCATCTTGCACTGTTACTTTATCTGCATATGAAGTATAAACATTAGTATCATTCACATTAATACTCTTAGTTGGGCCAGACTGTTCAGTCTTGATTGAGGCAGTTACAGGAGGCTGGCCATATTGTACAGGTGTCTCTATCTCTTTGGTTTCAGGAGCAGGAGTATAGTTATCATTGAAGGGAGGTGGTACACTGTGATACCCTAGACCCTCACCCTGTTTGTCTTTCCACTTTAATTGTTTTTCTATCATTGACTCAACTATCTCGCTTGACACATCAAATTTCTTAAAGTTAAAATCAGCATCCTTAAATTTGGCCTTTAATGCATCAAGCTCAGTAGTTAAGTTTGCAATTTTCCCAAATGTGGTTTTCTAAGTTCAAATGAATCCACATTGTCTAGTCCATTTGTATTAGTCCTTTATGCCTACCAACACATTGAACATAGAGTTTAGACAATTCGGCTTTAGTGCTTTACACGTATTTCGTTTGCCCTTTATCACTAACTCATATCACTTCCCAAAAGACTGTCAGAAAATTTCCTTTTCTAAAGATAAAACAAAATAGAAAAAAAAAGAAATACTAAATAAAAATGAAAAGATATTTCAGTCCTCGAAACGTATCATCTTAAGAAATCCCACAAGCACGAGCTTGGTTTTTTTTTTAAAAATAGGTTTTTGGACGATCGAATATCAGCATTATTATCACAGAGAAGAGAAAAGTCGGAAAATTGAAACCGTAATTCAGCAATTGAAGAAATCCCCATTTGTGATCTTTCCTTTTCCTTTCCCGCAAAGGACACATGCTCTCCATTAAAATTCTAAATGTCATGCAGAAGAGAGATGTCCCCTATCATGTGTCTGGAACAGCCACTATCAACATACCGAAGTCTGATGATATTCCTCCATAGCTGCACCGGCACAGAGTGGGATTAATTGGTTTTGGGAACCCAGTCCATTTTGAAACTGGGTTGACCTTTGCCATCTACGCATGATATGCATTCCCAAGTCATATCCTGTTTATCAAACACAGAAAATGAAGATATGTTATAATTTTTAGGTGATTTGGGAGTTGAAACTTTTGGTACCCATCTGTAATCAGGTTTAACCATTTTCTTGTTTAATCGGATGGATGCTTCAGTACTTATGTTGGAGCTTGAGGCCGATCGCCGAGATGATTTCGACCTTACCGATCTTGGTTTGACTAAACTATTTCTCAAATCAAATTTCTTGTCTTGGAAAGTCTCCTTTTTGGTATTTTTAGCATTCCAATCACCATTGCTTGAACGTGACCTCGAAGGATTTCTCTTGGAAGATCTCCCCCTTGTGACGTTCTGCCTACTTTGTTCATAGTAGGGAACATATGAACGATGTGGCCAATTTCTAGCAATGTGACCGGGAGTCCCACAGTTAAAACAAGTTTGTTTTTTTAAATAAATAAGATTGTGACTTGGTCCTTGTCCAGATGAAGTTTGTTTTAAAGAACTTCCAAAAGCACAAGCACATTTATTAGACTTTTTAACAAATTTTCATGGCTTGAATTTTTCAACAGTGGGATTATTATCATCACAACTTTTTGAAGCATTTTCAGCAAAACTAGTATTATTTTTGTTCTGCTCAAACCCATCTTGCACTGTTACTTTATCTGCACATGAAGTAGAAACATTAGTATCATTCACATTAATACTCTTAGTTGGGCCGGACTGTTTAGTCTTGATTGAGGCAGTTACAGGAGGCTGGCCATATTGTGCAGGTGTCTCTATCTCTTTGGTTTCAGGAGCAGGAGTATAGTTATCATTGAAGGGAGGTGGTACACTGTGATACCCTAGACCCTCACCCTGTTTGTCTTTCCACTTTAATTGTTTTTCTATCATTGACTCAACTATCTCGCTTGACACATCAAATTTCTTAAAGTTAAAATCAGCATCCTTAAATTTGGCCTTTAATGCATCAAGCTCAGTAGTTAAGTTTGCAATTTTCCCAAATGTGGTTTTCTAAGTTCAAATGAATCCACATTGTCTAGTCCATTTGTATTAGTCCTTTATGCCTACCAACACATTGAACATAGAGTTTAGACAATTCGGCTTTAGTGCTTTACACGTATTTCGTTTGCCCTTTATCACTAACTCATATCACTTCCCAAAAGACTGTCAGAAAATTTCCTTTTCTAAAGATAAAACAAAATAGAAAAAAAAAGAAACACTAAATAAAAATGAAAAGATATTTCAGTCCTCGAAACGTATCATCTTAAAAATCCCACAAGCACGAGCTTGGTTTTTTTTTTAAATAGGTTTTTGCACGATCGAATATCAGCATTATTATCACAGAGAAGAGAAAAGTCGGAAAATTGAAACCGTAATTCAGCAATTGATGAAATCCCCATTTGTGATCTTTCCTTTTCCTTTCCCGCAAAGGACACATGCTCTCCATTAATATTCTAAATGTCATGCAGAAGAGAGATGTCCCCTATCATGTGTCTGGAACAGCCACTATCAACATACCGAAGTCTGATGATATTCCTCCATAGCTGCTCCGGCACAAAGTGGGATTAATTGGTTTTGGGAACCCAGTCCATTTTGAAACTGGGTTGACCTTTGCCATCTACGCATGATATGCATTCCCAAGTCATATCCTGTTTATCAAACACAGAAAATGAAGATATGTTATAATTTTTAGGTGATTTGGGAGTTGAAACTTTTGGTACCCATCTATAATCAGGTTTAACCATTTTCTTGTTTAATCGGATGGATGCTTCAGTACTTGTGTTGGAGCTTGAGACCGATCGCCGAGATGATTTCGACCTTACCGATCTTGGGTTGACTAAACTATTTATCAAATCAAATTTCTTGTCTTGGAAAGTCTCCTTTTTGGTATTTTTAGCATTCCAATCACCATTGCTTGAACGTGACCTCGAAGGATTTCTCTTGGAAGATCTCCCCCTTGTGACGTTCTGCCTACCTTGTTCATAGTTGGGAACATATGAACGATGTGGGCAATTTCTAGCAATGTGACCGGGAGTCCCACAGTTAAAACAAGTTTGTTTTTTTAAATAAATAAGATTGTGACTTGGTCCTTGTCCAGATGAAGTTTGTTTCAAAGAACTTCCAAAAGCACAAGCACATTTATTAGACTTTTTAACAAATTTTCATGGCTTGAATTTTTCAACAGTGGGATTATTATCATCACAAGTTTTTGAAGCATTTTCAGCAAAACTAGTATTATTTTTGTTCTGCTCAAACCCATCTTGCACTGTTACTTTATCTGCACATGAAGTAGAAACATTAGTATCATTCACATTAATACTCTTAGTTGGGCCGGACTGTTCAGTCTTGATTGAGGCAGTTACAGGAGGCTGGCCATATTGTGCAGGTGTCTCTATCTCTTTGGTTTCAGGAGTAGGAGTATAGTTATCATTGAAGGAAGGTGGTACAATGTGATACCCTAGACCCTCACCCTGTTTGTCTTTCCACTTTAATTGTTTTTCTATCATTAACTCAACTATCTCGCTTGACACATCAAATTTCTTAAAGTTAAAATCAATATCCTTAAATTTGGCCTTTAATGCATCAAGCTCAGCAGTTAAGTTTGCAATTTTCTCATTGGCAAAACGATAGTGAACACATTTGGCCTTTAATTTGTGTTTCTAGTTTTTCTTTAAGCTGTTTATTTACCGTTTTAATTTCATATATTTCATTTTTAAGGTCAAAAACCTCTCTAACTAATAATTCATTCTATTCACGGTATTTATTTATTTTAACTTGACAGGACTGAGAGCATGAGGCTTCACTAACCTCCTTGGTACTGTTGTAAGAACTCATTTTTACAAACAAAAAGGAATCTGATTGTGTGAATTTATTTTGACCGAAAACCAAGATATATGCCCTTTGACCGAAAACCTTGAAAGTCAACCAGTTGGACCGAAAACAATTGGCTGAGAACTATATGCCTTGGCCGAAAACTCTTCCTTTTTACCGAGAACGTTTACCGGCCTCCGAAAACGCTGATACCTAGCCCAAATCTAGGTTTTGATCGAATTTCCTTATCTAATAAATCCCATATTTGGTAATTTACCAAAAACGATCTCTAATTCAATAACCTACAAAATTAGTGAAGAATACTAAGAAAATGATGAACTTGAAGAACAGCACCACGATGAGCAGCAACATTCTTTTTCCCAACACAACCGAAAAACGTCACATTATCGTTTCGAAAGAAATTGATACCAAACCAGCCTGAAGTCTGTTTTAAGGCTCTGATACCACTTGTAAGTCCCTGAACTCGGATCTACCAAAGTATCAATGCAATTGTTTGAATTAATATGGAATCTTAATCAAAAAATAATACGAAACAATCAATAAGATATATCAAGAACACGTTTCAAATGAATGCACGCAATTCTATTGATAATTGTCAAGTACATTCAATCACTCTTTAGCCGTGAATAACTCGAATTCACCAAAAATATTCATTAACCTAGAAAGGCTATACAGAGACTATATATATACTAACTGATAACTTAAAGCCCATACATAACAAACCCACCGAAATCACACTAAGCCCACCGAAATCACTAGATGATTTCGGTCCAAAACCAAGAACCATATAATACATTCAAAGCAAATAATAAACCACTAAATATAGCCCAACATAAAACTAAAGATAAACCCTAAAATTTTGAAATTATAGGCAAAAACCTGAAACCCTAAAAACTACACAGGGCATGTCGCTCCTCCGATTAACATGTATATTGTCAAAACTAATTTCCCTTATATCATTGTTTGGTTTTCTATGCATCTTTCCCTTAACTTAGGAAACAAAAGCATTCAAATATAATCCTAAGTGCCTATGCACCCTTGATCTAGGTTTTACTATTATAGCAACCTACTTTCAACACTATGAATATAAAATAACAAGAGGGATAGAATTACTAACCTTTCAAGTATAATTATATATACTTGTGACTCCCTTGAAGCTCTTGAATTCCTTGCAATCACTTGGAAGGACTAGCAACCAAAGTATAATGTCTCTAATGGCTTACATCAAAAAGTCTAAAATTTTAGAATATTTTGGAGAGTGGAAAGAAGACTATGAGAATGAAATTATCACTCTAGGAAAGATTAAGAAAAAAAATATCAAGGCTTCCAAGGTCTTTATATAACTGAGATAACTTGCAGGTTATGTAAATTTGAATAAATTAAATAATCAGATTTAATCTAGATTCAAATCCTTTACTTATTTTTACCTGGAACAATTTTAGAAGGCTTCTAGAGCCCCCAAAACCATCCACGCCCTTTAAGGTTTCTAGAATGCTCCTCTTTCTCAACTATTGAACAAATGACATTCAGTCCCTGCACCTTTAATCAATTCCTGATTAATTATAATTAATTCTAATTATTCCAAATTAATTCTAAACTAATTTTTACATTTTCTAATTAATTTATCAAGATACGATAAATTAATAAACTCATTTCCTTACTCTCTTAAATCCTTTTCTAGATATTTTATCTCTTGATGGCAACCCAAAAGGACTTTGTTATTATTCCCAAAGTTATACCAATTTAGTTACGATATTGGGCACCTTTTTTCAACACGGTTATCTTGACAACAACTCTACAACCCAAAATTTGAAAATACCTCAGATTTGGAGTTTTCTTAAACCAAAGTTCATATGGGGATGTTTTTTTTCTTTTATTTGAAACTCTATTCAAAACATAGTTAGCTGTTAATAAAGCTTATCCCCAAAATCCCTCACTCGAACCCGAGTAAGAGAGCATCAAGTTTACCATTTCATTTAGAACTCAATTTTTGCGTTTGGCTATTCCGTTATGTTAAGAGTGTAAGGTGTTGTTGTTTCATGAATATTTCCATCTGATTGAAAATATATGGGATACATATATTCTCCCCCCCCCCCCCCCCCGATCAATTATTTGGTGTTTTATTAAAACACCTAATTGTAACTCATCTTCGGTTTTGGATATTTTAAATTTCTCTGAATTTCATCTTTGGAATGTAATAAATACACATAACAAAATCAAGTAACACAGAACCATCAGCCACTGGTGTCAACTTCTCAAACCGTCGTCGGTCCTTGCAAACATTAGTTGTTACAGTCAAGTCAATCCACCATGCATAATCATCATCCTATACATAACATCATTCAAGAATGTGAGAAACATAATGTGTGATATAATTCTTAACATAATTATCAAGGTTAGTCAAAATCTGACCTCCTTTTCATAGACCTTGGTCTTTTAACCCCTGTCTACCATTTCTATTTCCATTCCCACTTCCACCAGCACCATCGGTTAGTTTCACACGAAAATCACGCTTCCTGTGACCCACTTGATGAAATCTCCAATACACTAATTTTATCGAATTGTTGTTGTTGGATATGTCGGGTCCATCAAACTTGTGTTTGTTGTCTTTTCCTTTGTTATTGGAGTTTGTTTTCTTGTCTTCAACCATATGAATATAGGTTTGTCCAAATGCAATCTTTCACTTATTTTTGGAATTTTCTTGCACATGAAGAGATTCTTCTATACGCAAGTGACTACCCAATGGAAACAAAGATCGTTCCTCCTTTTGATGTTTCAAAGTATGCTTGTGATCCTTCCACGAAGAGGGAAGTTTATCAATCATATTCATCTTGTGTAAAGTGAATTGCCCAAAGATACGAAGGATTCCATTATATTGTTCCATTACAGACCGTGAATCAATCATCTTATAGTTATTAAATCGCTCACTAAGAAAGTATTACTAGAAGCATCTTCAGCGGTGTATTTTGATTCAAGGGAATTCCATAATGCCTTAACACTTTAAACATTTTGGTAGATATCAAACAAGGAATTAGACATACCGTTCAGAATATGTCCTCTATAGATATCGTCATCGTTCTCCCACTTACTGTGTTTCCGAGTCTATTCCAACGTCTCATCTTCCACTTCTTCAAGCATGAGAGTACTTAACATATACAACACTTTCAATATTGTAAACACGAAATGCATCTTTTTCTGCCGTCGTCTAAAATCATTCCATTCAAACTTGTCAATTTTGTTGAATTTCGAATTCATGTCTTTCACAAAATTCGTCGTAATCACCAACATAAAACTTCAATTTGACTGTTAGAAAAAGGGTAGAAACGGAAATAGATAATCACTGGATTCTTTAAGGATTGTATCGGTTCACTTTCTAAATCGATATTTATCCTCTATGTCTGGGTTATGAGAAATTTGACCTTGAATAATCCTCAAAGGAACAATCAAGATTCTAGGCACATAAAATTGATCAAGAACAAAAGAGAATATGGTATGTGTAAATTTCATATGTTTCAAAAGAACCAGTGAGAAAATATGATATCTCTCTTTATTCAAGCCACTTTTGGATAAGGCGGTTAAGGGTTGGATAACCACACAAATTTACATTGAAACCCTAAAAAATTCAACAATTTCTATTAAGGCCCCTCTAGTAATTTCGCATTTTTTCTAACCCAAGGGCACGAACCCCTTGACTCCGCTTTTTTATTCATACCAAGATCAATCTAGATTAATACAAGTGTGCACTTCGCACCTCCAAACTTGTATTAAAACTAAGATATGATTCCTTTTGAAACATGTATCAATCCTATTATATTACATGAACCGGTGACACTAAAATCATTAACAGATTAGGGAGATGGGTGTTTGCTGGAAAATTTTAGTCTTTATATTTCTTTAGTTTCAAGTACCATAACGGGGTTGCGAGGTTACCAATAGTGATGTTCACGAAACATGCTTACAAGAACTATATAAAAATTAGAAACAATACAGTCCTTATTTTTTTTCAATGGCGGAAATTTTATTAGAAACTAACAAGGAGCTAGAAAAAAACCATTACAACAAAACAGTAGCAAAAGAAGGAGTGTGCAGCCAAGATGTCCAACTTATTCTAGCTTTGATACACCTATTGGAAATCCAAAAAAACACCCCATGAACAATATCATCATAAATATCATACTTCCTAGGAGAACCGTTCCCAAAATAGTAGAGTTACGAAAATTCCACAACCTCCATAAAGTTGTGAAAATTACAGCTTCAAAAGCCTTTCGTTGACCGCCCCTCAAAGAAATTGAATATGACCAAGAAAAATTAGGCTGCACAGAATCATTATCAAGAATATGGATATCCAATTATATGGCAATACGAGTCCAAATGCCTACAAGCTCTTGACAGGAAGCGAAAAATGATCAACCGATTCAACCATAAGAGAGAAAACAGGGCACATAATCGAATCCACCATAATACCTATATGGGAAAGTCTATCTCTAGTGGGAATACTCTCTAACCGAATCCTCCTTGCAAGAATATTAATTTTGAGGGGAATCCAATTATTCCATCGGAGACCTACAAAGAAAGGAGATAAAGGATCTCCCTATCGGAGACCTCTATGGATTTGAAACTTACTAGTAGGGGACCCATTAACTGAAACCGAGGCTCTAGCAGATCTCAAAAGCTCCATAATCCACCCATGCCAAAGAGAACCAAAACCCATGATCTGCACGATATCATGAAGAGAATCCCAAGAAAGAGAATCATAGGGTTTCTCAAAATCCACTTTATACAGCAAAAGATGATTTCGAGAAGCCTTGCTCCAAGCCACCACCTCTTTTAAAAGAAATGGATTATCTAAAATCTGTCTACCCTTGATGAAGGAAGACTGCTCCGGACTAACTACACTGTCAATAACACCCACCAGCCTATTAGCCATAAGTTTACCAATAATCTTATATTGGCATCCTATAAGGCTAATAGATCTAAAGTCTCAGATAGTCTTGGGATCTCTAACTTTCGGAATCAGGGTAAAAAAAAAAGATGAATTACACCCTTTAGGAATGGAAGAGTGTTAAAAAAAATGCATAATAAAAGCCACCACATCGTCTTCAACAAGATCCCAATACCGCTTAAGAAAGCCAAAAGAAAAACCATCCGGACCCGGAGCCTTATTAGAACCACAATCCCAAATAGTCATTTTAATCTCATCATGAGAAAAAGGAGCCTCAATTGATGAACCTGCTCACTAGAAAGAGTACTAAAATATCTACCATCAGTCTTGGGATGCCACCCCCTATCCTGCAAAAATAAAGACTCATAATATGTTTGGAACTCCTCTTTTACACGAACTGGATCATCCACCTAAAGATCATCAATCAACACCCCACGAATAGCAAGCTAACACCGCCTGCGGTTAAGAGCGCCATGAAAAAAGCTAGAATTTTCGTCACCTTCCATTCTCCACTGAATCTTGCGTTTTTGGACCTTCTCCATGTGGGACCTGTGATCCAGCTCCACCAAGTCTTTCATTATGGTAACCCATTCTTCTCTAGGAATAGCTGACTCGTCATCCTCCATAATCATCTCATCCAATTTATCAATGAAGAAGACATTCATAACTCTTGATTTTGCATGAAGAAAGATGCCACGGGGATGTAAAATTAATCGTTTTTTTTATTCTCTTTGGTATCACTCACTATTAATCTCTAGTTCAATATACATAAGTGGATCAAGCAAATTCAAAGTGGTTAAGGTTTTTCAAGATCTGTTGAACAATATCTAGCCTGTGGATTAATTTATTTCTTTTGATATTCATGGGTCTTACTTAATACCATGGTGATTTGAGACACCATTTTAGTTATCACATATTTATAGTTTGTTGGGTTTAGGTTTATATGTTGGTGTTGTTTAGGACATTTGTACTTGGTATTTGGTATTATATGACATATGTTGGATTTTTCCTTTTTCTTCAATATATGAGTTGAGAAAAAAAAATTAATATCGTGATTGATCGAACAATTGTATTTTTTATGCTTCTGTAAAATGTTTATGAAGATTACTTGGGATTCTTGAAATGTGTTGATTAACTTCATGCCGTCAGTGTAGCAAAATAGAAGTTTAAGAGAACTTGATAAGGTTATACATATACGTAATGTCAACTATTTGCTAATGTGATGTCATTTCAATTTTAGGTCCCATCTAAAATTACATCGTGATATACAGATATTTCCCACTAAACAAGATATACAGAAGAAGAGAGTATGGATGAGCACTGGAACTGGATACCCGCTTTCAGAACCGGAACGGTCTCGTAACTTCCGGTTTTGGAACTGGAACCGCCTTAAGCGGTTCCGGTTCCGGTTCCTAAAGTTATGGAACCACCTTAAGCGGTTCTGATTCCAGTTCTCATTTTTTTGGAACCGCTACCCGCTGGGTACCCACCGGAATATATATATATATATATATATATATATATATATATATATATATATATATATATATATATATATATATATAGGTTCTATGGAAAACAAAAAACCCTAAAAAAACCCTAAAAATCATAAAAATGCATAAAAAAATACTTAGAGATCACAAAACTTTTTTTTGAATTTTTTTGATAAAAAATCGCAGCTTTTTATTAAAATTCGCTGAAAAAAAAAATAAAAAATCAGTTTTTTTTTTTTTTAATAAAAAAAAATTTTCAAAATTTTTTTCAGCGAATTTCTTTAAAAACCTTTTCATAAAAAATGTCAAAAAAAGTTTTGTGATCTCTAGGTATTTTTTTTATGCATTTTTATGATTTTTAGGGTTTTTTTGTTTTCCAAATAACCCTTCCCTATATATATATATATATATATATATATATATATATATATATATATATATATATATATATATATATATGTTCAAATGAGAACATGCTTTAAATTGAGAACAAATTTTAACCACAAGTTTTAAATATTGAATGACGTATCCATCACACTTTACACATATACTTTCTCATCTTAATTTACATTTAGACCACCAGACTATTGTCAGAACCACAGCTAGTCTGCCGTTGGAACCACCGTTACGCCGCTGGAACAAGCGTAACGCTGCAAGATCCACCGTATCGGCTCCTCTTCACTCTTCGCTCTCCAGGTCTACATGTTGCCATCTCCTTTAGCCTCCCACCGTCGTAACCACCTCTTCACTTCTTGCCATTTCCCTCCGCCTCCATCTGTTTGAGATCAGAGTTGAAGAAATGAGAAAGTGAATCATGGACTTCCCCCCCTCCGACCTCGCTACGTAGCCTGAGCCAAGGGTGGCCACCGGTTGATTTTTGTGACGGAGACGAACTAAGTATCGAACCAGACCTACAATACAACTCGACATGTTTGACTGATAACAAACTAATCTAAACAAATAGAAAAGTAAGAGAAAACACTTGAGATCTAGGCTCTTTGAAGTTCGGAGGTTGTGAATGATTAAATTATCGAAGGAGATTCGAGTCAGATGAGTCACTGGTGGTGACGTTCAGTTAATCGGAGAAGATAGTTTGGTCGGATGAGGAAGGATGAAGGTGTCGCCGGAATAATTAGGACGACTCAGGAGCGTATTTTTGGTAAATTCCATTGTTATTTTCTGCTTTCCAACATCCTCCCGCTCTTGCAACATGGATTTTAGTCTTCAGCTTCGTCGGAGAAGAAATATTCGTTGGAGGAGGGAGTCACCGAAAATGAAGGTGTCGGCAGAAGAGAAAGAAGGAGTTGGAATTTAGTGTCGTTTTTTCCTGTAATATGAGATGACCAAGTTAAATTTCTATTTTAACATTTCAAATATTCTATCTAGGTTAAACTTTATTTGGGTTTGGTAAATAATGGACCTAATTTTTGGAATAATGCTAACGAACTTAATACTAATGTGAAGTTAAATCATTTTTTGCATAATAAATCCATTGAATTGATTCATAAATTTACTTTTCATACTTATTTAAATTTTTAGAAATAATTAAGACAAATAAAGTTAGATAGATTAAAAAGTATATTAGTTTTCTAAAGAGTAATTTTATTGGAATCTATAAAATTATTTAATACACCTTCTATTTCACTCACATGTTATTGTACATATTTTACTTTAGACACTTATTTTTTTTTTAAATCTCGTTTTGCCTACACATAGTCAACCATTTTTTGGTTCATGATTAACAAAACAATATTATTTTCTAATAATAAAAATTTTAAAGTTTTATTTTAATTTTTTTATATATTATGTATTACAACTACAATAGAAGTAAACAATATATAAAAACTATCATATGTCAATGTTTGTAAAAATTGTTAAAAAAATATTATTTTCTAATAATAACAAATTATATTAAATTTACTTTAATATATTTAATCGCATGTGATTAAATATACAAAACCAACTTTTGAATCGAAAACGTGAAAATAAATATTTTTTACATAAATCATATATGATTAAATGCATATAACGAAATTCGATTATATATCTAATCACATATGATTTATTTAGATAAGATTCATTTTCATGTTCTCGATTCAATAGTTATTTTTACATTAATTATATGTGATTAAATACATATAATCACATGTGATTATAATACACAAGAAAAAAATACTGAATCGATAACGTGAAAACGAGTCTTGTGCACATAAATAATATGTGATTAAATACTTATAATCACATTTGATTATATGTATTTCAACACATATGATTTATTTGGAAAATATTCATTCTTGTTTTCGATTTAGTAGATGGTCCCGTGTATTTAATCACATGTGATTATATATATTTAATCAAAAAACAAAGACAAATATTCTTCACATAAATCATAGGATATTAAATACAAATAATCACATGTCATTAAATACACGAGAACAACTATTGAATCAAGAACGCGAAAACGATTATTGTCCACATAAATCATATGTTATTAAATACATATAATCACATGTGATTAAATATACTAGACCGATTATTGAGTCAAAAATGCAAAAATAAATATTGTCCATACAAATCATATGTTATTAAATACATATAATCACATGTGATTATATATATCTAATCACATATGATTTATTTGAACAAGATTATTTATCGCGTTATTGATTGAACAATTGTTCTTTGTCAACTTTAATCATAGGTTATTAAATACAAATAATCAAATGTGATTATATGTATATAATCAGATATGATTTTATTTTGGAAAAAAAAGAATCTCGTCAATATAAATCATATGTGATTATATATATATATATATATATATATATATATATATATATATATATATATATATATATATATATATAATCACATGTGATTATATACACGAGAACAACTTTTGAATCAAAAATGCAAAAATAATTTTTTTTCCATATTAATCATATGTGATTAAATATTATATAATCAGATTTGATTAAATACATGAGAAAAACTATTAAATGGAAAACATGAAATTGAATCTTGTTTATATAAATCATATGTGATTAGATATATATATATAATCATATATGATTATATGTATTTAATCACATGTAATTTATATGACTAAATACATATAATCAAACATGATTTATGTGATTATACGCATTCAATCACATTTGGTTGCAGATAGTAGGTGGTGGTGGTATGGTGGAGATGGGTGGTGGTGAAGGTAGGGGGGGTGATAGGGGTGGTGTTGACGTGTTGTAGTGGTCGTGGTCATGGGTGTTGTGTGATGGGGGTCGTGGGTGATAGTTGGTTTATGGTGGTTATTGATGGTAGGTGGTGGTGAAAGGTAATGGTAGCGGTGGGGGTGACAGATAGTTAGTGGGTCGGTGGTGGTGGTGTTGATGGGTGGGTGATGGGTGATGGTTGCATGTAGTACTATTCGTGGTGGTGGATGGTAGTGGTGGTAGGTGGTGATGATGTTGGTGGGTTGTGGTGGTGGGTGATGGTGTTGGTAATGGTGGTGGAGGTGGAGGTAGCGGTGGTGGGTGGTGGAAGTGGGTGGTCGTGATGGTGGTGGTTTTGGTAAGTGATGTGTAGTGGTGTTGGTGACGAGCGGTTATGATGGGTGGTAGTGATGGATAGTAGTGGGTTAGTGGTTGGTGGTAGTGGCGGGTGTTGGTAATGGTGGTGGGTGGTGGTGGTTGTTGGTAGATATGGGTAGTGGTTGGTGGGGGTGGCGATGGGTGGTGAGTAGTGTTACTGGTGGCGGATGGTGGTGGTGGTTTTGGTGGGTGATGGGTGGCGTGGTGTGAATAGTTGGTGGGGATATATGGTGAGTGGTTAGTTATGGGTGGTGGTGGTAGTATATGATGGTTTTGGTGGGTGATGGGTGGGGTGGTGGTGACGGATGGTGATGATGGGTGGTGGTGATAGGTGGTGGTGGTGGTCGGTGGTCGGTGGTGATTGTGGTAGGTGGTAGTGGTCTTGCTGGGTGGTGAGTGAGGGTGGTTGTGACGGGTGGTGGTGGTGGTGGATGGTGATGGGTAATGGTGGTGGGTGGGTGGTTGGAGGTAGTGGCGGTAGTGGTTAGAGGCGGGTGGTGGGTAGCGGTGACGGGTGGTGTGATGGGTGGTGGTTGGTGGTTAGTGGTCATTATGGTAGGTGGTGGGTGGGTGGTGGGTGGGTGGTGGTGGTAGGTGGGTGGTGGGTGGGTGGTCGTGGTAGGTGGGTGGTAGTTGTGGTGGCGGGTGGTGGTTTTGGCAGGTAGGGGGCGGTGGTGATTGTGATGGTGGTGGGCGATGGGTGGGGGTGGTGGTGGTGGGTGGTGGTGATGGGTGGTGGTGGTCGGTGGTGATGGGTGGTGGTGGTGGTAAATGGTAGTCGTGGTTAGCGGAGGCGGGTGGTGATGATGGTGGTGGGTGGTGGATGGGGGTAGTGGTGATGGGTGGAGGTGACGGGTAGTGGTGATGGTGGGTAGTGGTGCTGGGTGGTGGTGGTGTTGTTTTGGTGGTGAGTGGTGTTGGTTAGTGGGTTTTTTATTTTTTTTTACTTATTTTTTTATTTATATTAGTATTATTTTATGATTTTAATTTAAAAAAAAATTATATGAACCAAATTTGTTCTCAAATGTTCTCCCAATAAGGAATGTTCTCGTTTGAACGCTCTAATATATATATATATATATATATATATATATATATATATATATATATATATATATATATATATATATATATATATATAGAACCGTCGGTTCCAAAAATTTAAGAACTACCTAGAACGGTTCTGGTTCCAGTTCTATCTTTGTAGGAACCATCGATTCTGATTTTCGCTAAATGAGGCGGATACCCGCCTATGTCCATCTGTAGAAGAGACTACTTCCAGAGGAGTCATTAGTCGAGAAAATATAATTTACTAGTACATCTACAGTAACGTGAAATGCATTCCCTCTTTTATTATTATTATTATTATTATTATTATTATTATTATTTTGATAATAATAATGTTAAATGCATTTCTTCTTTTTTATTTTTTTTAACTTTTTTTATATAATAATATGGTTAAAAGAAAGAAATATCTTCATTATTACAAATGAGTAGATTTTTCAAATAATAAAATATATTCATAAAAAAACAATTAAATTAGAAAACTATAATAAACAAATAAATTGATGTACATTGCTATTTCTGTTGTATTTAACTTTTAGGGGTAAATACGAAAATCAACTATGTACTCTGATTTGTTTGTATATTTAAGGATCTTACTTTTACTTTTCCTATTACAACGTACCATCAATAAGCTTCGTCTCATGCATGATCTTTTGAGAGCACGGGTCAAGAAGACATTGCAAAAACGCTAGTGAAGGTAGGGTGCTGGAAAGGGATCATACGAATGTTATGTTCTTTTTTTAAATCTAACTTGAATGACTCATTAGTTTATCACATAGCAAGTCCCCCTCAGTCACTCCTATAGTTGACCCTGTATGAACCCTCTCCTCCAGATCCTCCCTTCTTTGTTTGGGCCCAATCACTACCCGTGGATTGAACTTCTGACTGGTGATAGACAAGCGAACGAGGGAAGCCCCGAAGGGTGTGGAGTTCCCCCTAGGGGAAGAAACTCTTAAAATTGTAGTCTCTCTCTCTCTCTCTCTCTCTCTCTCTCTCATTGTGGGTGGGTGTGTGTTTGTGTGGGGGGGGGGGGGGGGCATTCACTATGACTAGCGTCATCGGTTAACTAACCCAGTTCTTCCGCTTTGAAAAGTATAACCTATCTATCATTGTACTTTCATTTTTTAAACAATCAAATTATAAAATTGCACTTTCAAACTCTTTGAAAAACCAACCAATTATATCATAGCAATTTTAATATTTTGAATTTTGTTTCTTATTATTTTATACCTAGTAACTTAATATATTTATTTTTCCTATTTTAGTCTATTAAATGTTATAATTGTACAACATGATCATTTTATCATTAAAGAGACATAAAGAATGTTGTTCCTATTTTGAAACCATTTTATATATTAATTTAAAATAATGATTATATAGTTACAGACAAAACATCTAATTATATTTAAAAATAACCGATTGCAAAACTATTATTAATATTACGGTTTTTACAAGTTTAATGTTATTTTACTTTAACAACCATATACTACATGGATTATAACATAGTGATTTTATATATTCGGAATATTGATAACCATAAAAAATGGTTTATACATTAAAAAGGACAAAGCAGCACATAAATGGAGTTTTTCTTTAACTTATGCCAATATGTTATTGTTATCTATTTTATATTTTTAGCAGTTTAACATTATCTATCATGATAAATGAAATATGTTATATCTTACAAAATTTTCAGTATCTATAATTAAATAAATAAATAAAAATATCAATATATTTTTATTTTAAATGTCCATAACTTGTTGCCGAATAGAATATAAAGATTGTAATTTAAAGTAATAAAGATTGTAGGGTAGATTAGGCCCACATGCATGGGTCGTACATAGGCGCGATACATTCTAATTCTAACATTAAACATACATCAGCAAATTATTCAGAATGTGAATGACCAATACAATAGTCGGTTATTCAAATACAAGTATTATTACTCAATTTTCCATTCAAACTCTAATGTGAAGGACCAAATAAAATATGGCATACTCAACTTATCTAATTTTTACATCCCACATACATTAACTAATTGGTTATTTCAATATAATTACCGATTAGTTGTGATATAAAACTAAAGAATTTTGAAATAACCAATTAGTTTTTGACAAAACGTTCTAGTTTAAACAAAAAGCTCCGTTTGGCAGTACGAGCGTTTAGCTTTTAGTTTAAACAAAACGCTTCAAATCTAAAAGCTACTTTATGTAGCGTTTAACAAAATGTTACTGTGCTTTTGAAATCAATTTCCATAATTACCCTTAAAAATATATTTATATATTTATTTATTTTTAATCAATTGTCCTTTTATGTAATTTTATATATTTCAAAAGCTTTCAGCTACTTTTACCAAACACTCATATAACAAATAAAACCTACAGCTTCCCGCTCCCAGCTACCCGCTAACCGCTTCCAGCTAACAGCTGTTTTTGCTAAACACGCCTTAATATTTATTTTAAGAAAATAAGCCATCACAAACAACGTGATTATCTCATCATATGAAATATCTATTTCACTTACTTATACTATATATCTAATGACGTTGTTATGGATGAATTTAAAAATCATCGTAAACTTTAATATATTTTCTATTTTTAGATAAGAATAAAATATAAAAAATATAAAGTTTTTTTGTTTAACATTAATTAATGAGCACTTACTAATTTAGTTACTTCATAAAGGTGGGATAAATATCATAATACTTTTATCTTGAAAAATATTTTACAAAACCAAACGGGAAGTTTATGGTTTTTAAAAGAAAAATTATAAGAAACATGAAGAAATTGAGATGAAATAAAACTATTTTCAATAACTTAGCCCTGAAATATATTGAAACAAAATGGAAATTGGTACAAAAAACAAAACATAATCCCAATCAAAAAGCGGGAAACAGAGCACACAAACCATCTTTTGTTTCGTGAATTCATTTATTGTTGCCATAACGAGGCATCAAAATAAAAGCCCCCGGAGGAATTAGGAAGACTCCAGAAAGAAGACGGTGGCTCTCCGCTAAAATAATCCCCGTCGCAACCCTCCGGCCACCGTGGCGGTGAGTAGAAATCCCATACTGAATCCACAAACACGAAATCGTCTTTCGACTTTGCTGAGTCGTAACTCGCTCCCAAACTCGGAAGCTCCACTATCTCACTCAGCTCATCAGCCGGTTCCACCGGTGTCCCCGTCGACACTTCCTCCGATGTCACCAATGACGTCGTCGATGACGAGGAAGTCAACGTCGACGCAGCGGAGTAAGAAGAAGATGACGACGTGGAGCTGGATGTGGACGGTGTTGACGTGGTGGTGGTGAGGTTATCCATGGCGGCAGCTTTGGTGGCGGCAGCTTGAATGTCACGTGGAGAACATGATTCAGGTCTGGGCAAAAGATCCGCAAGTTCTGGGAAATTAAGGATCGCCGATTTACCCTTGATGGAAAGTGCGGCGACATCGTGTGCACGTGCCGCCATCTCCGGGTTAGAGAAGGTTCCGAGCCAAATCCGAGATTTTTTCTTGGGTTCTCTGATTTCGGATACCCATTTTCCCCATGCCCGCATACGAACACCTCTGTAAACTGGATGCTTACTATTATTATTCCCTTTGTTACAGCTACTATTGTTTCCATCATCACCTGGATTCTCTTCTATCATCTTCAACCTTTTCGGGTTTGGTTCAGTAAGCTCGGTTGTTTTGGAAAATGGGTCCGAGAATGTGGTGGTGGTTGATTCAGTCTCCGGTCCCGCCTCCGCCATTGTGAGTCAGGTTTCCGCCGGTGATGGCAGTTTAAAATCAAAAAATCTTGGAAGAGATTACTCAACCTGGACTTTAAACAAGGTTCAGAAAGATATATTTGTCCGTAGAGGGAAATATGTACATATGTGAGTAAATATATTTATAATCACAGAGAAAAGAGAGTGTGAGTGACAGAGAGATTTGAGTTGTGAATTCTAAATGTTGCTGCAAGTGTTACAAGTGTTTGGTGTGAGGGATTTTATATAATGCTAAATGTATCGATATATTAATAGATGTATAGAGATATAAAGGGTAGCAATCAGAAACCGACAGGAGGGTAAAACTAATTTAATAAAGGGTACGGTAGCACACAAATATAGGGTATGTGGACACAGAATTGATTTATTTTATTTAAGAAGAAAATTCTATTTATATCGTTAACGAAATTTGATTCTTTAATCTCAAAGATGAATGAAAAAATCAGATACCGCTAAAATCTTTTGGTACAGAACTAAAATGAGATAATGAATTGAAAAAGTAATATATTTTTCGATTTGTACACATTTAGTGACTGAGTTTTTTTCGTTCGTATTTATCCCTTCAACTTGTTAAACTGTATACATTCAGTTCTTATGACCGGCTACTCCAGGTTACCCGGTAAAAATGACTTAAAGGATAATATATTTCTTACTTTGTATACATTTAGTCCTAATTTTTTTTTTTTTTTTTGGAAAATAAGTCATTTCTTTGTACTCATTCAGTACTTATTTGTTCTGAACGTCCTAACTTCTTCATACGATCTCAAATTTTAACGGTCTTTATATCCATGTGTTCGTATTTTAGTCTACTACAACTTTCATTAAGATTACTCCCATTAAAAAATATATATTTTTACTTACGATTTTTATATCCATACGCGGGGGCGGATTTAACATGGTCCCGGTGTTGCACCGACAACACCTGTTTTTTCTGTTCGAAATAGAAAAATGTTCGATTTTTTTCGTTTATACCAATTTTTTATGTATCGGCAACACCTACTATGTATTCCTGCGTCTGCCCCTGTCCATACGTTTTTTATAAATACATGTATGAATGTTTTTTTTATAAAATCATAAGTAAAAATATATTATATTTTAACGGGAGTAATCTTAATAAAAGTTATAGTAGACTCAAAAAATGAACACATAGACATAAAGATCGTTAAAATCTGATATCGTATGAAGAAGTTACGATGTTCAAAATACAAGACTTAAGCCAAACCACAAAACCTACGCAACCAAACAGTCGAGATTGCGTTGGACATAAGCATCAACAACCCCAAACACCTCATCAATGATTGTCCCACGTAAGATGTCGTGATAAAAACCTAAAGAAATCATTCATAAGTACTGAATGAGTACAAAAAATGACTTATTTTGAAATAAAAAAAATGTTAAGGACTAAATATATACAAAAATATTAAGGACTAAATGTGTACAAAATGAAATATATATTACCCTATTAAGTCATTTTTCCCGGCTAACCTGGAGTAACCGGTCATAAGGACTGAATATGTACAGTTTAACAAGTTGAAGGGGTAATGTGGACGAAAAAAAATTCAGTGACCAAATGTGTACAAATCGAAAAATACATTACATTTTTAAGTCATTATCCCAATCCCAATTAAAATATAAAAAGAGAAGTAATTTTTTGACCATAAAAATAGGTTAAAAACAAATTTCCACTTTTAATTCTATATCATAATCTATTTCATAATCAATTAATATTCTTGCCTTTTCAAAAAAAAATTAATATTTTAAGCAAAAATGTTTTTGATAATAAAAATATAAAAGAAAGAATTAATCAATTTCATAACGGCAATAATCTAATTAGTTTTGAGATCATATGATATATAAATCATTACATTAAGCGGAAAATAACATAGAATTTATTAATGGAGTTATAGTCCGTAGGTTTTCAAAATTTATTATAAGGGTTAATTTAAAAAAAAAAAACTTATATTTTGTATTTTCTTCTAGATTAAACCTAAAACTTATATTTTTTGTTTGAAAAAAAAAACTTTGCAATTTTTCATTTTTTCCAAAAAAGTTCTCAACTTTATATTTTTTTCCATAAAAAACCCTCAACCTAATACTTCCAAATAAACTCTCAATAGTTTTAGTTTTTTCTCGGAAAAAAAACTCACATTTTACAATTTTTTGGGCAAAAAATGACTAAAATTGTCAAATGGGAAAAAAATACAATATCTTTTTCAGGTAAAAATAAATTTAATGATTAATCCAAATATATATATATATATATATATATATATATATATATTAAATTAACCCCTAATATAATATAAAAACATATTTTATGACGAAATAAAGAAATAAAGAAATAAATATTTTATAACAACGTAAATAAAAACGGACATTGAGAAAGACAATATATCATATATCTAATGTATATATGACTAATATAAATTTATGTTAATAAATTAAATAAGAGTGTCAATTGGGAATAGCCCAATTGGTAGAGGCATAGCTTTTTAGTACGGAAGAATGGGGATGTCATGTCAGGGTTCGATCCTTAGTACTAACATGAATTGAAATATTAACACTAACATCTAACCAGTCAAACTGCCGTTCAAAAAAAATTAAATAAGAGTATTTTCAGCTCTAGTTTATTTTTCGAATTACCTTTTATTTTTAGTCTGTAAAATAGAATAAAGTGACCAATTTTATTTAGCTTTTAGGCGTCTTTAAATAAAGAAACGAAGAGTAACTTTATATTTGAAGTGTTATTGTTCATTCTTCTATTTATAAAGAGTAACTTTGTAATTTTCACATTTGATCCCTTTATTTTGGTTATATATATATATATATATATATATATATATATATATATATATATATATATATATATATATATATATACTAATAAATAAATGAGTACCAAATTGCCACGTGACAATCTCTTAGTCTCCCCCAATCAATTTTTCCCACTCAAATGTCTAAATGAATTTCCGAAAATGCTACACTGCTCAGCAAAATGAGGATCGTGATTTGCAAAAAAAATCAAACTCTATTTCAAATTCAGAAAAAATATTCAAATTCGTGTATTGATTACCCATTCATCTATGTTAAGTAGTTTCCGATTTTACAGGTCTCGCATGCACAAAATCAGGGATATACCTAAATTGATTTCCCTATAAATCAACAATCAAATCGTATCGAAAATTGAAAGTCTGGAAAAAGGGTTTTTTTCAATTTTCCGATTAACTCTTAACTTTTTACTAATTTGCGCTAATTTAGTTTTTCCTTTAATTTCCCAAGTGTTCCAGTCTCATATACTTATATACTGATAGCGTTTTATCATGGGTAAAGTCCACATAAGATCCAAGGGATTGGTGCTGGTTTTAACCCTGGTGTTTTAGAATTTGATCTTATTGATGAAGTTGTTCAAGTAGACCCTCCTCACTGTTATTTTGGATCTGAAACCGTTATATTCTTCAAGGACATTTTCTTTTTTCAAGTATAATAGAAACTTCTTCTGGAATCTATATTTTGTGGTTCCGGTTTTATATGATCTAAGATTTAATTTTGATGAAATTGTGTGTTTGTTTTGAACAAAACCTCAACAATATATCTGTTTTGATGGTTGTTATTTGATTATAGAGTTTCAACTAAGAAGGGAGATATGAGAAATTGTGAGATTGATGGTCTGACCTATGACAAATTGCATCAAGCAACAAAGAAATCATGAGATATTATTTGGTGTGGTTCTCAGGTTTACACCCTAAATACAAAAGAGCTTTTAAAAGCTATAACCAAGCAAACATTTGGTTCATGTGATTTCACCTTTTTATTGTGTATTAACTATTAACAAGTAATAAATTGTAGTGGTGATTGTAGGAGGGTCAAACGTTGTAGCATAAGCTGAAGGTGCCATATTAGAAAGCCTAAGTACGTATGAAATAACGAAACCTTTTTCTTTTTCGTTAATGAATGTTTAATTATATAATGGCCACACTTGTCGCTTTCAGTAATATTTGTTTGGTTGTTGCAAACAACAGGAGGGTGACTGCAAGTTGGGAAAATATCGGCTTCTTTACATCAGATTTAGAGTCTAACTCTCACCATTTGATCCTCTTTTTGACATTATTCATAGTTCTGTTGATTTATTTCATATGAAGTGGCAGCAAAAGAGTCCAGGATGAATGTAGGTGGTTGTCGTCAGGGTTTAGCAATGTTAATGTGGTGGTGAAGATTGATAGTTGGATCAGGGACTACTCTAAATCTCTAATTTTGGTTTGTTTTACTTTCTGGTCTTGACAATAAGGAGTTATTATTTTTTGTTCAAGGGTTTAATTATTATTCTTGAACATCAAAAAAAGAAAGAAGAAAAGACTGGGGCAAAATGGTTATTTTTAAAATTTAATAGATAAGATGTGAAAGTTGACCATTCAAGGACCAAAAATGTTATAGAATATCAAAATAAGGATGTCTAGAAAATATTTTGGAAGACCATGTTATTGTAAAGACACTGAGCTTATGAATGAATTATTTTTAAAGGATCTTCGAACATTGTAATAACTTTACAAACGTCTTCCAAAAATAATATACTGAAACTTTAGTCTGATCAACAAAATGCATTTTGTGTTATCAACATGCCTATTTGGACCTTACACATAATCAATATTTGATCATGTCAAAGACTTGGTTATATATGATGTGAATTATGAGCATTGGTTTGGCTTGCGGAATTAAAGAACGCACAATGAACATGGTGATTTCGGTGTTTAAGAGATGCATTCGATTATGTATGGTGTTACAAAAGGGGATCTAGATCTAAATCTACATAAATAACACACACTTACACACTCAATTTTACATCTCTCAAGCACACCTCTACATGTGGAATAAACTCACCTTATATAGAGGTGTTTACATGTCTCTCTCTCACTCTCTATCTCATGTCACAAGGGTAATGCACCACATGCAAGTGGGTCTACAAAATTCAAACCATTTACACAGTCATACATGGATAACTTTGTACCCCAACATTCTCCCCCTCAAAGTTAGGAATGGATGACCCACTTCAAATCTTCCAAAATCGAGCAACTACGCGAACGAGCCTCAAGCGTGACACATGTAGAGATGAATTTCAAATCTTCAATTCTTCCATGATTCTTCAATTTGGGTTCTAGGATGTGAGACCATACGAACCGAGCATCAACGAATAATCACGAGCTTCTCCAACTCCAAATAATCACCCTAAAGTTGAGCATAAAAACACACCCCGAAAATCTTCAATAAATCCAAACCCATCATGAACTGAAATCACTTCCGAATTTCCAATTGAGTCATTTCATAAGTTTCAAATAATTGAGGTCACTTCGGTCTTCAAGTCCGCGTAATATGAAAAATTCAACTTTCGAATTTCCATATAAATTTCTCCTTTTATAATCGAAATTTGATTATAAAACCAACAAGGAAAGAGAATGTGCTCTATTCGGAATTTTTCTTGTCAAAACTCCCCCTTAACATGTGACATAAACTTTTTGCTTCAATCCGGAAAATCCAAAAAATCTTCAATTTTTAGCTTCGTTCACAGACCGCCTTTGACAAAATTTCTCAAAAATGGGTAGAAATTGTCAATTTCAAAATTCTGCAGTGACCCGGTGCGCCCAAAACAGCCAAAAATGCGAAACTCTCTCCCTTTTTCAAAATTGGATAGAAAGCGTCAATTCGCATTAACTGCAGGGGCCTGAAATGCATATTCTTCAATTTCTCAGCAAAATCAGTCCATTTTCGAATTTGGGTATAAACAGCCAAACTTTCGAAACTTCAGGGACTGCTTTCGAAATTTCAGCCTTTTGTCCCAAAATGTCGAAAATATGCCCTGATGTCGAATCTGGACTAATGTTGCCAAGCTGTCAAAATTTCAGGGACCAATTTAGAAAATTCTCCATTAATTTTTTCAAATTATCGAAAATTTCCCTAACTATCGAAAGTGTGTAAAATGTGTCAAACTTTCGAAACTTTAGGGTCCATTTTCGAAACCTTTAAGCTTTCTTCCCCGATTCGTTAACGAAAAATCTTCCTTCCCTTCGTTAATTACAATCACGAAATCCTCAGCACCATTTTAACGAAATTTTTCAACACCATTTTAACGAAAAATTTTCAATACCATTTTAACGAAACTCTTTCTTCTTCACTTCGTTAATCAGGTAACGAACACCATTTTCACGAAATTTTTATATCTTCGTCAATTCGTCAAAATCAAATACCATTGTCTTCGTTACTTAATCAAACACACCCATTTAACGAAATCACAGCTTTTGTTCTCATCATCCCAAATCAGCTTCCCAGTCGACTCCAAAATCAACTTCGCTTTTCATTCAAGAACTCAACATCACGAAATCGTTTCCTCAAAATCAATCCATCCATTTTCTTTTTCATCTTCATGCCTCAATAACGAAAAATTTCTTCTTAATTCGTTATCAAAACTTTCGTTAATCCCTTAATCTCCAAAACCTTCGAAAATTGAACCTCAGTCGATATTTGTTCATCTACAAAGCATCGACTTTATTCTCTTTTCATCAACAGCGACTCAATATCACAAAATCCAAACATTCGTTCTTTAACCCCAAAATCGATTCCATAACTCAGTCCAAATCATGATTCCAAACATTCGACTGTAAAATCAACCCAATAACAAGACTTCGTTCTTTGACAATCGAATCATCCAATTTCCAGAATTCGCTTTTATCATTCAAATCACGAACTCAGCGTATAATCGACTCCAAACATTCGTTAGATTCAATACCAACCCAAATCAACTTCACAACATCGATATCAACTGCAATCGATTTCAACAGTTCTCAATGCAAAGTTTGTTCGTCTCCAAACTATCAAATCCAGTCAACTTACAAAGTTTGTCATCAAGAACACCACATATCCAAATTCGAAATTAAACTCAAATTTAAGCTCGAAATCTACAACCCTTGTTCAACTTGTATCACCCGATTTCTACTTCCAATTCAATGAATCACCACTTAAAAATCGAGTTTGACTTTTTTCCCGTGTTTGACTTTTCGAAATCAAATACTAATAAACACGAAATTGAAGTTTCTAATGCCAAATTTCAGATCAAAACATGAATGTTTCACTGTTCTTCATCACCTTCCAGTGTTCTTGATTATGGTTTACAAGATCAACAAATCAATTTCCGTTTAAGAACCAAAACGATAAACGAACGATGAACATTAAACAAAATCGATAACGATCCAAATGATATCGGGTTTAGAACAGATCATAAGAAAGCAGAATTAATCGAACAACATGAATCAACAATCAGATTTAACTTCAACTCGTGTGAAATGAATTTATGAATCGCATTTGTCAAATGAACAGAAGGAAAAAGGAATCGGATTTGATTTTGGATTTAAAGTTGAGTATGAATAGTAACGAAATCATATTTGGGCTCAAAAGTGTTACATAAACAGTATACGAATTTAATTTTGGGCTCAAACTTTAAATATCAGATACAAACAATAAGTTGGGCTCAAAACATGATCTATGAACAATAATTTTCGAAAATTTTTGGAATTTGATTTTATTTATGAACTTTTGATCTAAGCAACAATAAATGGATCAATCAATGGGATGAAAACGAATTTTGATCCATTGAGACAAAACAATCAAACAACCAAGAACGTAACACACGATTTAATGAAATTAAGAGAGATCATAAAGAGAGACTCACCAAAAATGCTCCAATTGTGACAAATTTTGCCAAACCGAGAATCGTTCTTCAAAAAATTATGTTGATCTTCGAAGACCCGCTCTGATACCAATTGATGTGAATTATGAGCATTGGTTTGGCTTGCGGAATTAAAGAACGCACAATGAACATGGTGATTTCGGTGTTTAAGAGATGCGTTCGATTATGTATGGTGTTACAAAAAGGGATCTAGATCTAAACCTACATAAATAGCACACACTCAATTTTACATCTCTCAAGCACACCTCTACATGTGGAATAAACTCACCTTATATAGAGGTGTTTACATGTCTCTCTCTCACTCTCTATCTCATGTCACAAGGCTAATGCACCACATGCAAGTGAGTCTACAAAAGTCAAACCATTTACAAAGTCATACATGGATAACTTTGTACCCCAACAATATAAGAGTGTTTTTTTTTTTTTTTTTTTTTTTTTTTTTTGTTTTGTAAAATTTCCATTCTATGGAAATGGAAGTTCATGTGTAAATGCATTATGATGAGAATACATGCATTGCGAAATTTTATGCAGTTTCATATTTGAGCTGTAATTAAATAGATTGAAAAATAGTATGTAGTGGGATTATCAGTCAATATTACTTGTCTCCATTTTTTTTAAATTTAATCAATATAATATGTTAATGTTTTGATTGATGCATCCTCTATATATTTTGAAGAATATGCCCAATTAACACATTTTATTTTTAATTTTTTTTTTACTAAAACAATAAAGTTTACCCTATTATATAAATGGAAAGCGTTTTGTATTTGGATGATTTTAGAGGAAAAAATATTGATACTTAAGACAACCGCCTAACTAAATTTTTATATTTTGGCCACAAAATACAAGCTTTGTTTGAAAAAGGATTATTGTTAACCCATCATAATTTTTTTTCCCATTTTGCCCAATGTGACCTTAAATCTTTTTTTTATAATACAAACATGAATCTCATGGGAAACAAGTTACAATAAACAGTTTTACGATATTGGAGATTAACTAATTAAAGTTAGTATTAGTAAGCTAACTAATTAAAGATAATTTTATTTTGAAAAATGAATTATTCAAATTATGTTACTAAAAACTAATTTATTATTTAAAAATATAACAAACACACTAATTTATTATTTACAAATCCTTCCTAAAATTATTATTTTTTTACAAAAGTTTTAAACTTTTTAAGACTTTTTGCGCAAACTTGTTTGTAAATTAATAATTTGTCTGCAAATATTTGATTAGTCATTACGATTTCAAATTATAAATAGTTTTTTTTTTCTCGACCGGGTTTCCACGGGTTTAAACCTAAGTATATATATATATATATATATATATATATATATATATATATATATATATATATATATATATATATATATATATATATACAAGTAGGTTCATGCGAAAACATAAATATTTTGCGAAAACAGATTTTATCTTATAAAAATCAAAAGAAGAATATTTTAAATTTGGTCATTTCCATTGAAAAGTATTTGTTTCTGTACATTTTTTTATAACGACATAATCAATCATTTTCAACAAATGAGATTGGTCGAATTCAATTATAATTTTGTTTATATATAATTTAGGAGGTACAACTTTTTATAGAGTAAATTACATGAGCGGTCCATATGGTTTGGGGTAATTTGCACGTTTGGTGCCTAACTTATTTTTTTAACTCGGAAGGTCCCTATAATTTCTTTTTGTTGCGCGCTTGGTCCTTGTCTTACATAAAAAGACTATTTTGCCCATGATTTTTTAATTTATTAAAATAAGGTGGGGTAGGTAAGATAAAGTAATGTGAGGTGCAAGTGGGGTTGGGGGTGTGTTTATTTAAATAAATTTAAAAAAAAATCAAGGGCAAAATAATCTTTTTAGTTAAGACAGGGACCACGCACAACAAAAACAAACAGTAGGGATCTTCCAAATTAAAAAAATAAGTTAGGGACCAAACATGCAAATTACCCCAAACCATAGGGACCATTCGTATAATTTACTCATTTATATATTAAACAACTTTCTGCAAATAGTTACTTTTGATTTTGACTATATTTGTAATCTTAATATCCAAAATTCTTGGCACCATTGTTGATTTAAACATTTAATCACGACTATTTTAACTGTATAATTGTATTCATGTGCAACGTGCGGGACTACCCCGTGTGTGTGTATATATATATATATATATATATATATATATATATATATATATATATATATATAGAGAGAGAGAGAGATAGGTTCAAATGTTTTTAGCAACTATTGTGTTCCTTAATGCACCAATCAGAAATTAGCAAATAAATAAATAATTAATTAATTAAATAATTAAGTATAAGGGTATAATAGTATTTTATAATATAGCTAATTATTGTAAAAATATAAAATCAATTAATATCCCCTTAAATTAGGTTATCAGTTTCACAACCCCATAACACCACAACTCATTCCCCCTCTTTCTCAAAAAATCATCGTTCACAACCCCAGGGATTGACTATCGTCGTCCACAGGAGACGAAATCCAAAACAAGAGACGATCGACTAATATTTATTTAAATGGCGTCAAACAGTTGTTGGGTGCATTCATAAAAGTTTGTGACCCACATCGTTGATTATTTCTTCATAAAAGTTTGGCAACGTCATCTCCTTTTGCTGGCACCTTCATCATTGAAGTTGTTCTCACGATTCTTAATGTATATGGTTTTCTTTCTTTCTAATTTCTTTATTATAGGTTAGAATTGTATTGTTATTTTTTATGATTTAATCATTTATAGTGTTTATGTAACACTTGGATTTGGTATGTTCCCTTTCAACCCTTCTATTTATGAGCTTTTCACTTTTGGTCCTTGTGGTTAGTACGCGGGGCGTACCATGTGTGTACATTTAGCGTACTAGTTGAGAGTTGGATCGCGCCTTCGGACACGTACGATGAGTGTACACTTGTGTACGCGGGGCGTACGCGCATTTAAATGAAACCCTAATTTTAGGGTGTTGCACCCTATATAATCCATGTGATAACCTCTTTTGGACATGTTTACTCAGCCTCCTTACCCTAGAAAACCCTAATTCGTCCATTTTCTTTGTGAGGTGCTCTTAAGCCTTGTTTTTGTCCTTTGTGGGTTTTGTGCTCTTTGAAGTGATAGAAGAAGGAGTGGAAGACTTATTCCTTGGAGGGGAGCTTAGAGATCCAGAATTAACTCCATCTTTTGGTGAATTTTGAGGTATAAAGTCCATACCTTGTCTACTCTTTGCTTTGATCTACTCTCTAGCTTGTTATGGTCCCTTTTGGTTGGTCTTGATGAGTTAAGGTCGTTTTAAAAGCTAAAGCTTGTAGATCTGGATGTTTTGAGGGTTCCTTTGGCATAAAATGCAAACTTTATGGTATTGGTGGTCTCATGCATGCATTAAGTCATTTGTTAAGTTCTTTTGAGCTTTAAGAGCCTCATTTAGCCATTCCTGCACGTAAAGTTGGCAACTTTATGTGATAAACCACCTTAAGGAAGTCAGCTCTAAGTGTTGGAGTGAAGTCTTAACCATTTAAGAGCTGAATAAGAAAGTTGGCCAAAAATGGGGGAGTACGTTGGGCGTATAAGCTGGTACGCCGCGCGTACAAGCCCTAAAGCGAGTACGCCTCGCGTACTCACCAGTGGGCTGTGAAAGTTGGGTTTTTCGGCATTGGGCTTTATTTTGGACCTTAGGAGTATAGGGCTTTATTTTGGGCCATCAAAATGTTATTTTGGGCTAAGAATATTTTTGGACCTTGGTTTAAGGCCCATGAAGGGGTTTGGGCCCAATTTGAAAAATTGGGCCATAGTGGGCCTTGGGTGGTTATTTTAGAATTTGGGCCTTTGGACAATTTGGATTAGGCTTGGGCCTTGGGCCAAATACAGGGAAGGGTAAAAAGGCCTTTTACCCTAGTTTGGACTCTTAGCGTAAGTCAGGATCCTATAATTAATTGGATGATGTTTGTGATTTTAGCGGGCTAGTAGCCAGAGATTTATCTGTGAGATTCAGCAGTGTGCGGGGAGTTTCCTCACCATGTTTAGCGGGTCTAAGGCACCAATGCCAACCCATGATCAGTGATGCTAGGGTATTAGATGTATGTGTGACTCTTGTATGTGTATGTGCTTATATGATTTGTTTGTTGGGTGGGACCCGTTATACTCAGTGGGCGGGGCCCGATATGCGAGTTTGGGCGGGCCCGTTATGCGAGTTTGGGTAGGGCCAGATACACTCATTGGGCAGGGCCCGTTATGTGTTTATTTATGTATGGTATGTGGTATGTTCGGGAACTCACTAAGCTTTGTGCTTACGATTTTCAGTTTATGTTGGGTCAAAATTATGGTTTATACTTTGCTTTTTTGAGAAATTGTATTTTTATGTAATATTTTATGAGTTTACGGTCAGGTTTACGGCCAGGTGGGTGTTTACGGCCGTAAACCCTGTTTACGGCCCAATGGGTGTTTACGGTCGTAAACCCATTTATGGCCCATATTCCCCAAGTATATATATAGGTGTTAGGTGGTTGAGGAGGGATTGATGAACAGAAAAGGAGTGCACGACCAAGAGAGAAGAGAGGAGTTTTAGTGTGTGTAAGTGTGTGAATCTTGTGTAAGGGAACTTCATTCTAATCAATACATTCAAGATTCATCATCTTCTTCTTCTCCTTCTCTTCTATTTGATCTGACATCATCCGTTTGATTGGGATTCCGCACCATCAAACGGATCTGATTGATACTCAAGCATTTTGGGGACTTACAATTGGTATCAGAGCAAAAACCGGTGTCAAAGCTTCATTCAATCGAGTTTTCGGCTGTTTATACTGACATTCTTTACTGTTCGAGATTGGTTTTGGTGTTTTCGTGGTTAAAGGGATTGAATCTACTCCAAAATCGCATTTTCGAAGAACCTCTGGGAGCTTACTGCCGACCGTAAACTCAGTTTACGGCTGTAAACTCAAGAACATTAATCAACCGTAAACTGTGTTCTTGGACCGTAAACAAGGAATCTTCATTAACCGTAAACTAAGCTTCAATAACCGTAAACATCCAAACCGTAAACGCAGTTTACAGTCGTAATCGTATCTACCGTAAAGGCAATTTACGGTCGTAAACTCATCAACCATAAACGCAGTTTACGGTCGTAATCACATCAACCGTAAACTCTTTTCTGACATTATTTTGCTTTAATTTATGATGGAATCTCAAAGTCAAACCCACTTTCACAAACTTGATACTGTCATGGGCACAACTACGCGTATTCCAAGACTGATGTCTGCAGATGGTTTTCCTGAGTGGAAATACAGGATTGAAAAGTACATTAAAATGAAAGACTTTAAAGTCTGGAGAAGCATTCTTAGAGGCCCTGTTAGAATCACTATGACGGTTGGAGGACAAGTGATTGACAAAACTATTGAAAACTACACAGATGAAGAGTTTGAAAAGGTGGAAGAACAGGAAAGGGCTTTAGCCACTCTAACCATGGCATTATCTCCTGATATTGCTCAAGGTTTCCGAGAGTATACTTCAGCTAAAGATTTGTGGGAAGCCCTAATTGAGGTATATGAAGGCAATGAAGATATGAAGGAGAGTCGCCAAGACATGTTGCGACAAAAGTTCAATATGTTCAACTACATTCCCGGAGAGACTCTTGAGGCGCAGCTGCAGCGGTTCACAACTCTCACCACTGACATGAATATATCTGGGATTTTCTTAACCAAGTCAGAGATTAACAAGAAGCTTCTGAATGCTCTTCCTAGGTCATGGGACATGAATGTTGCTGTGATTAAGAAGACCAAGGATCTAAATCGCCCCACTCTTGCTGAAATCATGGCGATCATCAAAGCTTGTGATATTGATGACAAACAGAGAGAGATTAACCATGTGAACTCGTACTCAACTGCAAATCTTGGAATCTCATCCAACAATGCTCTCTCATCAATCATGTCTTCCTCAGGTCAAGTATTTGCTGCTCAACAACCTCAGATTCAGACCTTCGCTGCTGCATCATCCATTCCTCATTCTCAAAGCCAGCCATTTGTTACTCCACAAGCTGTTCCCCCTCCAAATGTGCCAGTTGTAGCCTCTTCCTGAAACACGAAAGACACTGATGAAAATCTGGCTCTAGCCACTGGGCTTGTTAACTGCTACAATGCTTTTGTAGCTGGAGAACTTCCACCTCAGCTGTCATTTGCTGACCTGAATCAGATTCATCCAGAAGACGTGGAAGAGATGGACATTACATGGCAGATTGCTATGGCTGTTTTCAGGGCCAAGCAGTTTGCTAAAAAGACAGGGAAGAACAACTGGGGCATGAATGCTAACAAGAAGGTGGGATTCAACAAGGGCATGCTGCGATGTTTCAACTGCCACGAGCCGGGTCACTTTGCTCGTGAGTGTCCAAAACCAGATCGTAGGACGAACAACAACAGGACAATGGTTGCAGTGGGAAACAATCGTGCAGGTGCTGCGGTTAATGGTGAGACTGCTATGGTCGCTCAATCCTTTGACTGGGAGGACCAGATTCAGGCTTTGAATATTTCAGGGCCAGAAAACGCTCACCTAGCTCAAATTGATGATGCTCCCCTGAAGAATGATGTAGCTGATCCTGAAGCAGAAATGATGGAGCTGCAGTTGGCTCTGATGGTGTCTACTACTTCCGAGCCCAGGAAGAGTGATGTAAATCTACCTTCTTGTTCTCAGGCATGTAATGAATATGTTAAACTTCTTCATGATGAAATTCAATTATTACGTAGAGAAGTAGAGGACCTTAGATATGAGGGCTATCAACTCAGGAAAGGACAAAAACCCCTTAAGGCCCAGTTAGAAACAAAAATAAAGGACTTTAAGAGAATTCAGACAGAATACAGTGAAAAATGTGAACTTTATGATTATATTAAAAGACAAAATGATGAGTTAATAACCGAGCTTGATACATTAAAGAGACAATTTGAAAATGCAAATCTTGATTTTAGAAAATTTGATGGATCAAGCGAGGTAGTTGCCAACATGATTGATCACTGCATGCAGTTTAAATGAAACCAGCAAAAGGGTTTAGGATATGATAGTGTACCTCCTCCTTATAATCATACTTATCAGTATCAACCCCTATCCAAGGATGAGATTGCCAACGAACCATTCATGGTTTATGGCAAGCCATCTGGTTTCGTTTCAGGAGGATTTATTAATGTTGAAAGTACTAACGTTTCTACTTCCCCTGCAGATCAATCCTTAGATCAGGCAAAGCATGAAGTTGGAGAATCTGTTTCTGTTTCTAATTCTGATATTTTTGTTTCAAATGAAAAAGTTTTTGTTTCTGATATTAAAACTGAGAATGTTTCTTGTGATGCTTGTTGGATTAGTGTCTAAGTCCGTAACTATATTTGGTATGTACTTGACCCGAGTGTGCATGGTCCTTTTGGGTTGCCTTCACCAAAGCAACTTGACAAGGTAATTTGATATGAGAGAGAAGATATTATGGTTTATTAATATATTATAAGAATAATATATTAAAGGAGAAATCATATTTATTTAATTAGTATTAGTCATAAATTAATTAGGAATTAATTTGGTGACTAAAAGAGATTAATTAAATTAAAGGGGTATAAACTGTCAAATGTGTGATAGTTGAGTTTTGGGCTGGGAAACCTAATGGACTAAGGGGGAACGAAATTATGATGAGGGATCATCATATTTTCGTCCAAGGGCCTCATTCCAGAAGGTTCCTTGGGCTGCTTGGTGGCTACGCTATCCATTAGGGTTTAGACTGAAACCCTAGCACCCTACAGTATAAATAGATGCCCTATGCTTCAATTTTAGGCCACTTGATTCCAAGGGAAACCCTAGGGCCGAAATTAGCATCCTTCCCCTCTCTCTCTTAATTGCCTTCTTGCTTCAGGGTGTTTGTGAGCCATTAGAGGCACTACAATTGTGGTGCTTGCTTTCAAGAGTTCAAGAGATCAAGGAAACTAGTTGTTATTGCAATATAACAACAAAGGTATGTCTACTACACTTCTATATGATTTTCGAAAATAATAGAAGCATGCCAGGGTTTATTTTGTGTTCATATAGTTGTATGTCTTATAGTGAAAACATAGATCCAATTAGGGTTGTATGCACACATAGGATTGTTTGCATAAAGCCTATCAGTGGTATCAGAGCCTTTGGTTTTTGTTTGATTTGATACATATTATGAATTTGACAAATTAGGGTTTATGGCAAGTAAACCCTAAGGCTTGGTGTTTTTCGAAAATAGGGTTAAGAAACCCTAGTTGGCGATTTTTTGTAGGGTTCTTAAACCCTTTTTGCCTAGCCTCCAAATTTCGAAATTAGGGTTATGAAACCCTAGGGATTTCGAAAATCCCTTGCCCCCCAAGACAAGATCCCAAATTTTATTTTTTTTAGGGATTTGGATAATGCCATCTTTGTGATTATCAACTTAATTGTTTAAACTAGATAATTGAAGATCTTGAATTATCCTTTCCATAAATTTCGAAATCTAGGGGATAAAAAGGATTAGGATAAATTAATTGTTTAATTTTATGATAATCCTTTATGATTTAATAATTTAAATTAATTGTTTAATTTTGATAATTATTAAATCAAAGATTTTTGGTGTTTAAAATTTTAAATTAAATTGTCTAATTTTCGAAAATTTTAAATGCAACAAAGACACTAGTATTTTAAAATGTTTTAAAATACACCCTTATACAATTATGATATTATAAGATTAATTATTATATATATGTATAAGAATAAGCTAGTCTTATCACTAGTAGGCCTCATTCACGAAGCCAGTCTATAAGGTGGGTATAAGGTTGCTGCCTATAAAATGACGCTTAATGGATGTACACTCACATCTACCGCTTGCTTGACTGGTGGAGGGTCGTTAGCCGAACGGATAGGATAGGGCACTTAATTCCTCATTATAAGTATAATGGAAATATTAAAGTAACTACATTGTTTTACAAATTCCCACTCTTAGTTACTTTAGGGTAAAATGTGAAAATGATGCTATTCCATGGAATTACACTTTGTACCCCTGTCAAACGTTAGTGGAGCGTGCGTGGTTAACCAGCACACTAATTTGGGATTGACATTGGTGACAAAGGGTGGCTCGATGTCTTATCATAGATCAATGGAGCGTGCGTGGCTAACCAGCACATTGATTAGGTGATGAAGACATTGAGTGCACCATGATGATTCGCATGGTTATTCACAAACTTGTTTGCGATCCTCGGCATCCCAGTCGCAAATTTGAAGTGCATATCGAGATTTAAACATGCCATTGAAATGTTCAATGAATCTCAAAAGAAATCTAGGAATTTTCAAATACATTTAAAACTTAACCTCTTTCGTTTTTCATGGTGAAAATTAGTGAATCGTCATTCACTTACCTTCAAATTATTTACTTTTAGATTACGGCATCCCTTTTCTAAGTTGTAAATAATGTTGTTGGATCCTAGCCCTAATTTCTCATGTGGGTGTTTAATTAGGGATTCATTCTAATCAAACTTTGTTCCTTTCTATTTCAGATGTCAAATGCAAACGCAAACAACAACACTTCTGGGTCATTCTCGTTGATGAACCTGTGTCAAAAAGTGACATTTGATGGCTCGAACTTCAACGAGTGGATGAGATACATTCGCATGATAACTCGTTATGAGGACAAAGAATATGTCCTAGACGAGAAGCTTGAAAGGATCAACCCAGAAGAAGCTACTCCTGAAGAGATGGCCGCCTTTGAGGCCCACGAGCGTGATGCAACGAAAGTTCATTGCATCATGTTGGCCACCATGAACCTCGAACTCCAAAAGTCCTATGAGGACATGTATCCATATGAGATGCATCAAGATTTGCTGGACAGGTACCACCAGAGCCCGAGGCAAGAGCGCTATGAGATCATCACCAACATGATCACCGCTAAGATGGGAGTGGAGAATCCCTAACTGCTCATTTGCAAAGAATGCAAAGATATGTTGATCGTCTTCTCAAACTTAATGTTAAGTTTGATGAGGATTTGGCTATCGACATCATCCTCCACTCCTTGCCTTCCTGCTACAGCCAGTTCAGAATGACCTACCACATGAATAAGGAAGAGGTCACCCTAAGTAAGCTTCAAGGGCTCCTGAGGACAGCTGAGAGCAACCTCAAGGACAAATCTGTTGCATCATCCTCTACTGTAGCTGCTCCTGTGTTGGCAATTAGCCAAGGAAAGGGAAAGAAGAGGAAGGCTCCTTACAAGAGCCACCATAAGGGTAAGACCCAAGATGGTTCTTCTTCTAGTGGG
The DNA here is from genome assembly GCF_052849685.1 of Lactuca virosa. NCBI lineage: Eukaryota > Viridiplantae > Streptophyta > Magnoliopsida > Asterales > Asteraceae > Lactuca > Lactuca virosa. Next base: position 386,106,266 of record NC_136430.1, read on the forward strand.
ACCAAAGCAGGTTCTGTTAAGCCCTCTTCTGACCCCAAGGAAGCGGAGTGCTTCTATTGCCACCAGAAGGGCCACTGGAAACGAAGCTGCCCTAAATATCTGCAAGATATTAAGGATGGGAAGATAAAACCCACCTTCGCAGGTATGTATTTAATTAAATCTAATAACTCATCATTTGCTACTTCATGGGTTCTTGATACAGGGTGTGGTTACCACATTTGTTCTGATATGCAGGGCCTAAAAAGAAGTAGGGAAGTGGAGCATGGAAGGATAAGCTTGATCATGGGAAACAAGAAGTCTTCACCAGTAACCAAGATCGGAGTTTATTCCTTAGTGTTGAGTAATGGGTTAGGGCTAGATTTAAATAATTGTTGCTATTCGCCAGATATGGCAAGAAACATCATTTCTTTTCATGGTTTGTTTAGACAAGGTTTCAGATATTCATTTGATAATAGTAATGGTTCTATTAATGCTTATTTGAATGGTGTCTTTTATTTCAATGCATTACCTTGTAATGGGATTTATGAATCTGTGTTAGTTATTGATAATTTAGGAAATGATGTTTTGAATATTGATTCGTCCACAAGTTTGGACAAAGCATGCTTGTGGCATTGTCGCCTTGGCCATGTGAACAAGAAACGCATAGCCCAACTCCAAAAGGATGGAGTCTTGGAGTCTTTCGACCTTAGGGACGATGACGTGTGTGAGTCTTGTTTACTTGGGAAGATGACCAAGTCACCCTTTACTGGCACATGTGAAAGGGGTGAGGGTGTATTGGATCTCATACACACAGATGTATGTGGACCCTTTAGATCCACCACAAGGGACGCTTGTCGCTTCTACGTGACTTTTACAGACGATTATAGCAGATATGGATATATCTACTTAATCAAGCAAAAGTCAGAAACTTTTGAAAAGTTCAAAGAGTTCAAGAATGAAGTAGAGAATCAGTTGGGCAGGAAAATCAAGATGCTTCGATCTGATCGAGGGGGAGAGTACCTAAGTCTTGAGTTTCACGACTATCTGAAAGAGTGTGGAATAGTTTCACAATTGACGCCTCCTAGAACACCACAATTGAATGGTGTGGCTGAGAGACGTAATCGAACCTTGTTGGACATGGTTCGCTCTATGATGAGTCGTGCTTCGTTACCAATCTCATTCTGGGGGTATGCCTTGGAGACTGCCGCCCATATCCTTAACTTAGTTCCCACCAAGAAGGTTACCAAAACGCCTCACGAGATGTGGACAGGGAAAGCTCCCTCGTTAGCACATATCAAGGTTTGGGGTTGTGAAGCTTTCGTAAGACGAGAGACTCACGACAAGCTAGAACCTCGTAGTGAGAAGTGTTATTTCATCGGCTATCCACAGAAGTCTTTTGGTTATCTCTTCTATAGACCAAATGACAATGTTGTCTTTGTTGCTAGGAGAGGGGTTTTCAGAGAAAGAGAACTCATAAGCCAAGGAGACAGTGGGAGTCAGATTGACCTTGAAGAGCTTCAAGAGTCAGGAGAAGAAGGAACCTCTGACACTGGCATGCAACCTGAGGAGGAAACTCCTGTTGAACCTATTGACCAGTCCTTACCTCTTAGACGTTCAAGTAGAGTTGTTGTTCCACCCCAGTTTTATGGTTTCCATATTACTACTGACGGGGATACGTTTATTAGTGATAGTACACTAGTAAATCTGGACGAACCTAACAGCTACAAGGAAGCCATGGCAGGCCCAGAGTCTGTTAAATGGAAAGAGGCAATGGATAGCGAGATTCAGTCCATGTATGACAACCAAGTTTGGAATTTGGTTGACAATGTGCCAGGTCGTAAGACGGTCGGGTGCAAGTGGATCTTCAAGAAGAAGACATACATGGATGGGAAGGTGCACACTTATAAAGCGCGATTGGTCGCGAAGGGCTTTACTCAAACTCCTGGAGTTGACTATGATGAGACCTTCTCACCAGTTGCGAAAATAAAGTCTATTAGGGTAATGCTTGCGATAGCTGCGTTTCATGATTATGAAATTTGGCAGATGGACGTAAAAACCGCTTTCCTAAATGGGAAGTTGGCTGAGGATGTTTACATGAATCAGCCAGAGGGTTTTGTCGATGCAAAGCATCCAAATAGAGTGTGCAAGCTTGAGAAATCCATTTATGGATTAAAGCAAGCGTCTCGCAGATGGAATCTTTGTTTTGACGAGAAGGTCAAAGAGTTTGGCTTTCTGCGAAATGAAGATGAGTCATGTGTATATGTCAAGGCCAGTGGGAGTATAGTGAGCTTCCTCGTATTGTATGTCGATGACATACTACTCATAGGAAACGACATCCCAACATTGCAGGAGGTCAAGTCCTGGCTTGGGAAGTGTTTTGCTATGAAGGACCTCGGAGAGGCTGCATATATTCTGGGAATAAGGATAGTGAGAGACAGAAGTAAGAGACTGATAGGACTCAGTCAGGATACATACTTGGAAAGGTTACTAAAACGTTTTAGTATGGAAAATTCCAAGAAAGGGGAGTTACCAATCCAATGCAATACCAAACTGAGTAAGACTCAGAGCCCGAGTACAGAGGCAGAAATAGCTGATATGAGCCGAGTACCTTACGCTTCCGCAGTTGGCTCAATTATGTACGCTATGACCTGTACTCGCCCTGATGTGGCTTTCGCTTTGAGCATGGTCAGCAGATATCAAGGGAATCCTGGTAGGGCACATTGGATTGCTGTCAAGAATATTCTTAAGTACCTACGAAGGACTAAGGAATGGTTTCTAGTCCTGGGTGGGAGTGATGACTTAAGGGTGCGAGGGTACAGTGACGCTAGTTTCCAGACAGATCGGGATAATTACCGATCGCAGTCGGGCTGGGTCTTTACCCTGAATGGAGGAGCAGTGACTTGGAAAAGTTCCAAGCAAGAAACCGTAGCTGATTCAACGTGCGAATCAGAGTACATTGCGGCGAGCGAGGCGTCAAAGGAGGCTATATGGTTGAAGAACTTCATTGGAGACCTTGGAGTTGTGCCATCCATAAAAGAGCCCATGGAAATTTTCTGTGATAATGAAGGAGCGGTTGCCTTAACCAAGGAACCAAGGGATCATGGCAGATCTCGTCATATCGACAGGAAATACCATTTTATTAGACATCGAGTAGAAGAGGGACTCCTCATTGTGAAGAGGGTATCGTCAGAAGATAACCCAGCAGATCCCCTCACGAAGGGACTGAGTAGGGTTAAGCATTTGCAGCACGCTAGGAGCGTAGGGCTGAAGGACGATATTAGTTTAGATTAGATAGGTAGGAAACTTGTAATGGATGATCATGTATTCAACATTTGATGATTAAATAAAGGTGTGTTATTTATAAGAAAGCTTCTATCCTGTGTTGATTATTTATCTATTGTTTCAATTTTGCATGTTTTGACTTCCTGAATAATAAGATTATTCGAACAGTCCACAATCGTTCATATGTTGGAAGTAGATATGAAGGAAGATTGTCATAAATTTGTTTGTAGATTGTCTGAAAAGTTTTAGACATAGCAAAGGTTTGCTGCAAAGTTTATGAGTGCTTATGAGATTTGTGTTGAGCATTGGAATAGACCCACACTTGCTGGTATCACTTCATGAATGTTATCACAAGTGATCGCAAGATGATAATATCATATAATCTTTAAACCTAGAGATATGGTTATTGTTTGCTAGTTGATTATACATTCATAATGCGAAAACGCATCAGTAACTTGATGTTATAAAACGCATTATTGTGTGTGGTTTAACTAGTAAATGATAAAGGCATATCAGTCGACGTTTTTCTGTTCCTTTTATTCTATGAGAATAAAAGCGATATCTTGGCCACTTGATGATTTGGTTTGACTTATGTGCCGGGCCCGGTCAGGATGAAGTTGATGTGTTCAACTGAGTTCTATGTCGAACAAATCAGAGATCAAGAAATAAAATGCTAAACAATAAGTATTGTTAGCATGATATCTAGAACAGAGGATTATACGATCCCTTATCTGAAGGACAGATTATTGGTCAGAGTTGACAGCGGCTATTGAAAGCTACGAATGCTAATCGGATACGGAAGTCATATGTGAGATGTAGTTACTAGACTTATCCAAGTGGGAGACTGTTGGATTAGTGTCTAAGTCCGTAACTATATTTGGTATGTACTTGACCCGAGTGTGCATGGTCCTTTTGGGTTGCCTTCACCAAAGCAACTTGACAAGGTAATTTGATATGAGAGAGAAGATATTATGGTTTATTAATATATTATAAGAATAATATATTAAAGGAGAAATCATATTTATTTAATTAGTATTAGTCATAAATTAATTAGGAATTAATTTGGTGACTAAAAGAGATTAATTAAATTAAAGGGGTATAAACTGTCAAATGTGTGATAGTTGAGTTTTGGGCTGGGAAACCTAATGGACTAAGGGGGAACGAAATTATGATGAGGGATCATCATATTTTCGTCCAAGGGCCTCATTCCAGAAGGTTCCTTGGGTTGCTTGGTGGCTAAGCTATCCATTAGGGTTTAGACTGAAACCCTAGCACCCTACAGTATAAATAGATGCCCTATGCTTCAATTTTAGGCCACTTGATTCCAAGGGAAACCCTAGGGCCGAAATTAGCATCCTTCCCCTCTCTCTCTTAATTGCCTTCTTGCTTCAGGGTGTTTGTGAGCCATTAGAGGCACTACAATTGTGGTGCTTGCTTTCAAGAGTTCAAGAGATCAAGGAAACTAGTTGTTATTGCAATATAACAACAAAGGTATGTCTACTACACTTCTATATGATTTTCGAAAATAATAGAAGCATGCCAGGGTTTATTTTGTGTTCATATAGTTGTATGTCTTATAGTGAAAACATAGATCCAATTAGGGTTGTATGCACACATAGGATTGTTTGCATAAAGCCTATCAATGCTTCCACGTCTGCTACTGTTGAATTTAATTTCTTTGATATGTTTGATGAACTGTTTGGTAATTCTGATGCTTATGATTCTCATGAAAATCCATCAATTCCTCAAGTCACACCATCTGAGGCACCCTCACTTATCTCACAACCTATTTCTCATGCATGTTCTTCTGAGAAGAGTAAGAGTGTTTGTCAAGAAAATAAATATGAGAAATGCAGTACAAGTTCAAATAATAAACAGATTTGTTTTAATTGTGGTGTTGGTGGTCATATAGCTAGGAATTGTCAAAATAGGATCTTTGTGAACTATATGTTGCCAAGAGGAGAGAACGAATCTAGAGGAAGGTCTTTAATTAGAAAGTCCTCAAGAACTCGTTCTCGAAATGATGATTGGAAAGATGATCGAAGCAGAAAAAGGGTTGTTTTTCAAAAGGATAAAAAGGTTTTTAAGAACACAGTCCCAAACAGTTTGCCAAAACCGAACAAGGCTCCGCCAAGATCGGTTTCGTCAAAGAGTACTTCTGGATCTTCTATCTCTTTTGATAAAACATCCAGATGCTCAGTGCAAACTGATAAGAAATGCATTTCACCAGTGACTGTTAGAAAACCAAACTACCAATGGATGCCCAAATCAACTTCCAATCAATCATCAGCATCCTCTGAAATGATTAGATATGAGGATCCTAAATTGAAAACTTTAAAAGATGAATCAGAGAAAGCGAAAAGGAAACCCAGGATAGTGATGACCTGGGTTCCTAAATCTAAAGAATCCCGCTCATTTTGCAGGGACAGTTGCGGAGGAATGTCGTCAGACCTTGGTACGTCGACAGCGGCTGCTCCCGGCATATGACATGAGACATCTCCCAATTGAGCGACATTCAATCTTTTAATGGGGGGTATGTTTCCTTCGCGGGCGGAGATGGTGGCAAGATCACTCAGAGAGGAACCATTACAAATGGTGTGCTAAGCTTTGAAAATGTCAACTTTGCTCCCGAGTTAAAGCATAGCTTGTTGAGTGTTTCCCAAATTTGCGACAAAGGCTACTCTACCCATTTTACCGATAAAGAGTGCATGATTCTCAAGCCAGGCATTGTCATCCTGGAAGAGTGGATTCTAGTCAAATCTAAGCGGGATGGGAATGCTTACATTATTGACATGAACAGTAACATACCTGAACAAGTCACTTGCCTATTTTCAAAAGTCTCCGAACAAAACGCAATGTTGTGGCACCGACGACTCGGTCATGCTAACGCGAAAAACCTAAATCGCCTTGCTAAGAATGAGATGGTCCGAGGCTTACCTGTCAGAGACTTTATTACATTTGAGAAGTGTGTGTCCTGTGCCCAAGGAAAACATCATAGAAAACCACACCTGCCAAAGCAAGTCAACTCAATCAGTCAGGTGCTCCAATTATTGCATATGGACTTATTTGGTCCGGTCAACGTCCTGAGCATCAACAGAAGTTCGTACTGTCTAGTTGTGATCGATGATTTCTCTCGTTTTACGTGGGTCTTCTTCTTATCCAACAAAGTTGGGGTTGCTGATCTGATAAAGAAGTTCATTGTGATGATTGAGAATCAAACCAACAACCAGGTGAAGGCGCTTTCGTACTGACAATGGAACTGTTCCAAGAATGCGGTTCTTGACCATTTTTGCGCAGAAAAGGGGATCGTGCGTCAATACAGCTCTGCTCACACGGCTCAACAAAATGGTGTTGCTGAAAGGAGAAATAGAACTTTAAAAGACGCTGCAAGGACAATGCTTTGTGATTCTAAATTACCTGTTTTCTTTTGGGCCGAGGCGATTAACACGGCTTGCTACGTGCAGAATCGCATCTTAATCAAAAAAGCTCAGATGAAGACACCGTACGAGATTCTACACGGTTACAAGCCTTCAGTCAGTCATTTCCGTGTATTTAGCTGCCCCTGCACCCTTCTTCACCTGGAATCCAACCCTAAATTCAATGCCAAAGCCGATGATTGTTATTTCATAGGATATGCTGCACGCACCGCGTATAGGGTTTACAACAAGAAGACCAAGCAGATTGTCGAATCCTATGACGTGCGCTGGTTGGAGGAGAATGACACAGACGCTCGAGTGGGTCCTGACTGGTTATTTGATTACACATCGCTTTTCAAATCCTTAAATGTGTCTTCAGATGGTTCAAATGGATCCTCTTCTGGTTCGAAGATTGTTTCTGAAGACGAAGACGAAGAAGTTGTTTACAGACCTCCAACAGTTGAGGGGGAGTCCTCTGCTCCATCTGAGGGGGAGTCATCTACTCCATCTGAGGGGGAGTCCTCTGCTCCACCTGAAGGGGAGTCATCTGTTCGACTTGATAGTCCAGAGTCTAAAGTTTAAAAGGAAACTCCTGATGCTGACGCTACACCTCTTACCCCTATTGAAAGAGAGTTCATGTCTAGAGATGCTTCCGCTGTCACTCCAACTTTTATGGAACTACTCTTTCCTGAGGCAATTGCTAATGAGTTTGTAGCAGATTCATCCGATTCATCAGATTCATCTCATATGGATCAATCAGCAAATGATGGAGGTTTCAACATTCACACTCTTCCCGTTTCATTCAATTATATCGGCCAAGAGATACCCTCAAGAACTCAACGCGATCATCCGATCAAAAACGTCATTGGTCAGCTGGGTGATGAAGTTAAAACCAGAAGTCAGAGTGGAGATGTCAATGCATGTCTCTACTCTTGCTTTATATCTCAAATAGAGCCCAAGAACGTTGAAATGGCTTTGAATGAGCCCAGCTGGGTAGATGCGATGCATGAAGAGCTAAATCAGTTTGAAAAGCTCGGGGTTTGGAAATTGGTTGAGTTACCAAAGGGAAAAAGGTCTCTTGACACACGCTGGGTCTATCGAAACAAGCAGGATGATTCTGGTGTTATAGTGCGCAATAAAGCAAGATTGGTTGTTCGCGGGTTTCGACAAGTCGAGGGTCTTGATTATACTGAAGTTTATGCTCCCGTGGCTCGCTTGGAGGCTATTCGTATCTTCCTTGCATATGCTTCCTACATGAAATTCACGGTTTACCAAATAGATGTCAAGATGCCTCCTCACCCAATGTGCGTTCAATGTCAAATTCTGCAGAAAATCCCAACTGCTCAAGATGAAGCCATTCATTGAAGATTCATCAAGTTCATCTTGAAGTTGTGAAGAATTTGAAGATTAATGCTGAAGCCAAGCTCTCGATGAAGATTGATAAGAAAAAGCCAGCTACTTTTTAGGGGGAGCTTGTTGGGTCAATTAAGAAAAGAAAGCTATAAACCAAGGGGGAGATTGTTGGGTCAAAATTATGGTTTATACTTTGCTTTTTTGAGCAATTGTATTTTTATGTAATATTTTATGAGTTTACGGTCAGGTTTACGGCCAGGTGGGTGTTTATGGCCGTAAACAGGTTTACGACATAAACCCTGTTTACAGCCCAATGGGTGTTTACGGCCGTAAACCCATTTACGGCCGTAAACCCATTTATGGCCCATATTCCCCAAGTATATATATAGGTGTTAGGTGGTTGAGGAGGGATTATGAACAGAAAAGGAGTGCACAGCCAAGAGAGAAGAGAGGAGTTTTAGTGTGTGTAAGTGTGTGAATCTTGTGTAAGGGAACTTCATTCTAATCAATACATTCAAGATTCATCATCTTCTTCTTCTCCTTCTCTTCTATTTGATCTGACATCATCCGTTTGATTGGGATTCAGCACCATCAAACGGATCTGATTGATACTCAAGCATTTTGGGGACTTACAGTTTATATTTCAAGTACTTCTGGTTCCAAAGGAAAGAGCTCGGGATGATTGCAGATCACACACCACTCGATTCCGCATTTTGTTATTTACTATGATGACTGTTGATGTATTGATACAATTTGTTTACCTTGGTTTTATGACAATGATATGGTTTACTATTTAATTAATCCAAAAATGAAAAAAATTTGGGTCTTATTTTTGGGACGTTACAAGTTGGTATCAGAGCCTTGGTTTGAGGGATTTGGACATACTCTCGGGTGTGTCTGAACTCAAACTGAGGATTTGGTAAAGTTTTTCAAAGAGAACTGTTTTAAAAAGAAAAACAAGTTTTCTAATACAAGAAGGGGTGTGGTGCATGCAATCGACCGAGCTCAAGTAAGTTTCCCAAAATACCCATACATGTTATCTGATATGATTTGATATGTGAATCTGTGAATCGCATGCTAGTTAGGGCTAAGGATCCGCTCAATATTTGCATGGTATACTGCTAGGAGAGATGCCTTTGTATTCCAATCGTATGAGCTTGTAGACTTGCATGCTAGTACTGATCAGTCAGTGATAGTTAGGCCTGATTAGGTGATGCTTGGTTCTGATTACTTTTTGATCAAATGCTGCTTGCTTTGTGCTTTTTAGGATTTCTCACTAGCTTCAGCTAACTAGTAAACGAATATGCTAAGTTACATATTATAAGAACTAAATAATTTTATAAGGTTAGGTTTTAACTCTATTGCGCAACTCTTGTTTGAGTCCAACCGTTGTAGTGTGAGACCTCTCATTCGAAGAATTATCTGGTTTTGGTGATATGTAATTGTATTCGTCAGCTAGTTAGAGGAAGTTAGCGGGAGTTCCTTCTGCAGCTGATGGCGGAGAGTGGTGTGGAATTGCCCTAGGAAAACGTAGGTTGAGATCTAGTGTTGGGAGCCTTGTCTTGAGGACGGTTAATTGTATGGATATAAAGTGACTTGGCTGATTCAAGGCAATCATTGAGGAAAGTACGGATAGATGTGGAAGGTAGTATGGGCCCATACTACTAGAAGTAGAGGATCCATACTCGAGTCAAGGAGAGCTGCGATGAAACCAGGAAGCTTGAAGAGTTTGTGATCCCTCAATATATTCTGATGCTTATTATGATGGTTTGTATGGTCTATTTTCAGTATGGTGACTCTGCGGGGAATACTTATTGGCAGTTCTGGTGCTGGAGATGGCTCGGGATCAAGTTCCGGAGTCGGGCAGTTAGATGATTAGACTCGGGAGTTCATCTCGTTTGAGATTACGTGTTGCATTCATGAGCAGACTCTTGTGATCTTTGGTACAGTTAAGGAGGGAATTCTAGAGAATTTGGATGAGCAGTTGAGCTCGTTTTGTTCTGAGATGGTAGCCTTGGTGGGAGCGCGTTCTTTGACCTTCAGGGAGATTCCGGCATGTAGAGCTCTGTATTATCACGTGGCGAAGGACCCGATAGTGAGCAGGAGGTGGTTAGGGGATATTGCTAACGCCTTCCGCACCAACAGTTTCCCCAAGGGGGCAAAGGTTAGACTTGCTTCCTCTCTTCTAAAGGACAGGGCACGAGATTGGTGGGAGGAAGTGGGACATGCAGTAGGTGATCAGGCTATTGACACGATGACCTGGGATAATTTTGTGACCAGGTTCAAGGCTGAGTTTGCACCGGTGATTGAGGTGCGGCAGTTGGCGCAAGAGTTTCAGGATATCCGCCAGACTACTAAGACGGTGGCTGAGATCACCGCGATGTTCCAGGAAAGGGCACTTTTGGTTCCATGGTGTGTAGCGGATGAGGAGATGAAGAAGGCTAGGTATCATGAGATGTTGAGGAGTGATATTCGGCAGTTTGTGAGTCGATCTAGCTGCAGGACGCTGGGGGATATGATAGCGAGGGCTAGGGATAGAGAGATTGATATTGAGATGGAGAGGAAGAGGAAGCTGGATGAGGCTCGTGTATCTGGTGGTTCGGGCAAGAGGCCCAAGGTTATTGATGTGAGAGGGAAGGGCCATCAGGTCCGGGGCCTCTGTAGTAAGTGCGGCAGGATGCACGATGGGGCATGCAGGGTGGGTGGTTCTGGCTGCTTCAAGTGCGGCCGGACAGGTCATATTAGCAGGGATTGCACTGCTACCACCACCACCACCACCCTGGTATCTGATCTGATTTGCTTTCATTGCAATCAGAGGGGCCACAAGAAGGCCCATTATCTGAGTTTGGCTGCAGCAGGATCGGTGCCAGCACCCGCTCCTGCGACTCTTCATATTACTGAAGGCCGCCAGGGCCGGGCAGATGCACCTGTGGTGAAGAGCAGGGATTTTCATTTGACGGTCGAAAAGGCTCGTGCGACTCCCGACGTAGTGACGGGTATGTATCTTCTCCTTATCTCTTTATTTATATTGAATTGCTTGCATATATTTATGTGTTTTATTTTAGGATCATTCATCGTAAACGGTATTTCTGCTTTGGTATTGTTTGATTCGGGGGCTACCCGATCCTTTGTATCGCTTGCACTTAGCAAGAGGTTTGTTAGAGCTCCGGGGGAGCTCGATTTTCCTCTAGATGTCGAGATCGCAGATGATAGATCTGTTCGAGTTGTGAGGGTTCATCAAAGTTGTACCCTTCAGTTGTTCAATGCAGAGTATTCGATAGATTTAGTTCCCATACCTTTACGTGGGAACAAGGTTATTGTGGGTATGGATTGGCTGAGCCCCAATGGGGCAGTGATCGATTGTGAGCAGCAGCTAGTCCGGATTCGAACCGCAAGTGGGGGAGAGTTAGTGGTTCAGGGAGAGAAAGCCAGAGTGGGTCGTTATTGTGTTTAGCAGCGAGGGTCAGACGCTATTTTCAGCAGGGTTGTTCAGGATTTGTGGCCTATGTTATGGATACCCGGGATAAGGGTAAGGCGACCGTGGATGATGTGCCGATTATGCAGGATTATCCCGATGTGTTTCCAGAGGATTTGCCTGGGGTGCCTCCGGAGAGTCAGGTTGAGTTCAAGATTGATCTGGTCCCAGGTGCGACTCCGATAGCCAAAACACCATATTAGTTGGCTCCTCCCGAGATGCAGGAGCTGTCTACACAACTACAGGTAGGGATGTCAAAAACCCCTACGGGACCCCGTTCCCGGGGGACCCCGATACCGTACGGGACTAAATTATTAAAAAAAACCGGGAGCAGGAGCGGGGGCAGAATTAAACCCCGTTTATTTTCGGGACCGGGGTTGGGAGTCGGTATTTCCGTCCTGTACTCCTGCGGGGGCCCCGGTTGTACATTTAGGTAAAAAATATATATATATTTAATATAAAATACATATAAAAAATAGATTTTCTAATTTTAGGTTTAGTCAATTAATGGATATTGAAGATGTAGTGAATTGGTCATATATTTTTGGACATGTCACTATTTTATATTTGTAATGTTGGATTTGTCGTATTTTATATTTGTAATGTTGGATTTCTCGTATTTTATATTTGTAAAATTGTTGGAATTGTCGTTTTGTAATGTTGGATTCGTAATGTTGGATTTTTAATTTTTTAGTTTCTAAAATATTAGGTTTTAAGCTTTTAAAGTTATTAAAAATAGTCTTTTTAGCCTAAAACAAAACAGTTTTTTAGCAAAAAAAAATCCAATTTTAAGCCTATAAACCGGGGGAACCGGGGCGGGACCGGGGGCGATGGAGGTAACCGGGGGCGGGACTGGGGGCTATGTAAATGGGGGACCGGGGGCGGGGGAAACAACTGATTTCGGGGGCGGGGGCGGGAGCGGGAGCGGGGGCAGCTATTTCCGCTCTCGTTTGGTCCCGTTGACATCCCTAGCTGCAGGAGCTATTAGACAAGGGATTCATTCGACCGAGTAGTTCACCTTGGGGAGCATCGATCTTGTTGGGAAGAAGAAGGATGGGTATCATCGTATGTGCATTGACTACCAGGAGCTGAATAAGGTAACAGTGAAGAACTGTTATCTACTCCCGAGGATTGATAATCTTTTTGACCAACTTCAGGGCACATCTTGGTTTTCCAAGATTGATTTGCGATCGAGTTATCATCAGATGAGAGTCAGAGAGGAGGATGTGCAGAAGACAGCTTTCCGGCCTCATTATGGTCATTACAAGTTCATGGTGATGCCTTTTGGGCTCACCAATGCTCCAGCCGCATTCATGGATCTTATGAACCGCATGTGCAGGCCGATGCTGGACCAGTCTGTGATTGTGTTTATCGATGATATTTTGGTCTATTCCAAGACTCAGAAGCATCACGAGGAGCACTTGAGGGAAGTGCTGGAGACGTTGAGGAGGGAGATACTTTTCGCGAAGTTCTCCAAATATGAGTTCTGGTTGCACGAGGTGTAGTTTCTGGGGCACCTTGTTAACCAAAATGGTATTCTGGTCGATCCAGCCAAGGTCGAGGCCGTGATGCAGTGGGAGGTTCCGAGGTCTCCATCTGAGAGTTGGAGTTTCCTTGGTTTTGCTGGTTACTATCGGAGATTTATCCAGATTTCTCCAAGATATTTGTTCCTTTGACTTGGTTGACAAAGAAGATGGTTACATTTTGATGGGGGCCTGAGCAGCAGGCAACTTTTGAGACCTTAAGACAGCGGTTGTGCGAGGCACCGATTCTGACCCTGCCGGAGGGTGCTGAGGATTTTGTGGTTTATTGTGATGCATCGATCACGGGTTTGGGAGCGATATTGGTGCAGAGGGGTCACGTTATCGCTTACGCTTCGAGGCAGCTGAATCCTCATGAGGCGAATTATCCGACGCATGACTTGGAGCTAGGGGCTGTGCTTTTCGACCTCAAGATTTGGCGGCATTACCTCTATGGGGACCGTTGTACTATTTACGCGGATCACAAGAGCCTAAGATATTTGATGGATCAGCCGAATCTGAATATGAGGCAACGTTGGTGGTTGGATGTGGTGAAGGATTATGATTGCGAGATCCTTTATCACCCGGGGAAGGCCAATGTGGTGGCCGATGCTCTCAGCCGCAAGGCAGTCGCGGCTCCGATCAGAGATATATGCTTGAGGATAACTGTGATTACTCCATTTTTGGAGCGGATTCGTGAGGCTCAGATCGAGGATATAAAGGAAGAGCACCGGAAGAGTGAGCGTATTGTGGGTCAGGTGGCTTCTTTCAATTATGATAGTCGTGGGTTGTTGACTCTTCACCGGAGGGTTTGGGTTCCGTATTGGGGCAGTGTGCGTCAGGTTCTGATGGAGGAAGTGCATAAGTCTAGGTTTTCCATTCATCCCGGGGTGACGAAGATGTATAGGGATCTTCGTCCTGATTATTGGTGGCCGTGCATGAAACAGGATGTGGCTTGGTATGTGGAGCGGTACTTGACTTGTAGGAAAGACAAGGCCGAGCATCAGCGACCTCATGGCAAGATGCAACCGTTGGAGATTCCCGTATGGAAACGGGAGGATATTACCATGGATTTCATCATGAAGTTACCTCAGAATGCGCGTGGAGTGGATTCAATCTGGATCATCGTGGATCGGTTGACCAAGAGTGCGCATTTTATTCCGATTCAGGAGTGTATTTTTGTAGAGAAATTGGCTGAGATTTATATCAGGGAGGTTGTGGCACGTCATGGGGTGCCGGTTTCGGTGGTTTTTGACAGAGATTTCCGGTTTACTTCCAGGTTTTGGAAGAGGTTTCATGACGAGGTGGGCACTCGTCTCCATTTCAGCACAACATTACATCCGCAGACTGATGGTCAGAGCGAGCGGACGATTCAAACATTAGAGGATATTCTCCGGGCGTGTGTTTTAGACTTTGGTGGGAGTTAGGATACGTATCTTCCATTAGCAGAATTTTCGTATAACAATAGTTTCATGCCAGCATCAATCGACCTCCTTTCTGTTAGGTTTTAAGCATTATAGCACTTCCTAAGTGCACATGAAACCCTAAATGCTTTGGATCTAAGTTTTCTCTAATTATACATGCATTTTCTTTTTCCATAGCATTCACCCTAGCTAGCATACATTTGAAGCTATATAATATAAAACTTAGTTAGGATGCTTACCTCTTGAGTAGCGTAGAGTTCTTGATCTTTAAAAGCTTGAGCACCTCAAGTGTGATGCCTCTATTGGTTCACAAACACCAAGTTGCAAAAGGAGGATTCTAGAGAATAAGTTACTTGTGCCAATGTATGGTGTAACTGATTTTGGTGCAGGGAGGAGGCTTTTTATAGTTGTGGCAAGTGCTAGGGTTACACTTTGTAAACCCTAATGATCCATGACTTTTCACATCCTCATGCTCCATGGTTTTAACCTCCATGGACTATCCATGGACCATTTTATTGGTTTAGCCCAAGTTGCATAATTATGGATCATTAGCCCACACTTATAGAATCATTGATTTACATAATTAATCCCTCCATATTTAATTTGTCTCTTTTGACCACAAAATTAATTCTTAATTAATTATTGGACAATACCAATTAAATAACCATATTAATATATTATACTTATAATATATTAATAATTCATAAATGACCTTATTCTCTAAAGTCCATCCTATGAAGTTGCACTGGTGAAGGCAACCCAAAAAGGGACCATGCTACAATCGGGTCAAGTATATCCCAATTATAGTTATGGGCTTAGACACCAAATCCGACAGTCTCCCACTTGGATAAGTCTAATAACCATAACTGCCAATATACTTTCTGGATCCGACTTAGCAATCGTAAGCTTTCAAAAGCCATCGTCAACTCTGACCCAGTCAGTGACACATCCTTTTAGATAAGGGATCATATATTCCTCTGTTCTCAAGATATCAGCCGGAAAAATACATGGAACAATGTCATT
Organism: Lactuca virosa; assembly: GCF_052849685.1. Taxonomy (NCBI): domain Eukaryota; kingdom Viridiplantae; phylum Streptophyta; class Magnoliopsida; order Asterales; family Asteraceae; genus Lactuca; species Lactuca virosa. Next base: position 386,121,738 of record NC_136430.1, read on the forward strand.
CTTATTGTCTAGCAGTTTGTTTCCCGATTTCCGATTCGTCTGACATAGAACATAATTGAACACATCAAATTAGTTTGACCGGGCCCGACACATAAGTCAAAACAGAATCATCGAGGAGCCCGGATATCAGTTTTAATCCTCTTAGGATAAAAACGGAACAAATAAACTTCGACATTATATGCTTGTACTAACTATTCATTAAATCATGCATAACGACATGTTTCATAACATCAAGTTACTGATGCGTTTTCGTGTCATCAATGCACAACCAACTCATAGTCAACAACTCATATATCTTGGTTTGAATATTATATGATATTATCATCTCACAACCACTCGTGATAAATTCCATGAAGTGATTCAGGTGAGTGTGGGTTGAATCCAATACTCAAATCTTATTTCAGAAGCATGAATGGTGTAGCAAACCTGTTGCTATGCCTAACTCCTTATACAATCATACAAGCCAACTCATGATAGTCTTGATTCATACCTACTTCTAATATATGATCGACTGTGGATAGTTTGAATAAATCTTATTTATTCTGGAAGTCAAAACATGCAAAGTGAAACAATAGTAAATAATTGACAAAAGACAGTAACTTTACTAGTAAATAAAACTCCTTTTATTCAAACATCAAATGTCAATTACAATTTAGCTATTACAAGTTTCGATTTATCTAATCATTAAAACTATTATCATCCTTTAGCCCAATGCCCCTCGCATGCTGCAAGTGCTTACCCCAAGTTAGTCCCTTTGTAAGAGGGTCTGCTGGGTTTTCTTCTGATGATATCCCCGTTACCACGAGGTTCCCTTCTTCTACTTGATGTCTTATGAAGTGGTACTTTCTGTCGATATGTCTAGATCTTCCATGATCTCTCGGTTCCTTGGTTAAGGCAACCGCCCCTTCATTATCGCAGAAAATCTCCACATGCTCCTTTATGGATGGAATGACTCCAAGGCCTCCGATGAAGTTTTTCAACCATATCGCCTCCTTTGACGCTTCGCTTTGCTGCTATGTACCTTGATTCGCACGTTGAATCAGCCACAGTCTCCTGCTTGGAACTTTTCCATGTCATTGCTCCTCCATTCAGGGTAAACACCCAGCCTGACTGAGAACGGAAATTATCTCTATCGGTCTGAAAGCTGGCGTCGCTATACCCTGTTACTCTCAAGTCATCACTCCCACCAAGGGTAAGGATCCATTCATTAGTCCTCTACAGGTACTTAAGAATGTTCTTAACCGCAGTCCAATGAGCTTTACCAGGGTTCCCTTGATATCTGCTGACCATGCTCAAAGCAAAGGCCACATCAGGGTGAGTACAAGTCATAGCATACATGATCGAACCAACTGCCGAAGCATATGGTATTCGACTCATTTCTGCTATCTCATCCTCTGTACCCAGACTCTGAGTCTTACTCAGTTTGGTATTGCTTAGGATAGGTAGGTTACCTTTCTTGGAGTTCTCCATGCTGAAACATTTCAGCACCTTGTCCAAGTAGGTAATTTGATTAAGTCCTATTAGCCTTTTACTTATGTTTCTCAATATCCTTATCCCAAGAATATAAGCAACTTCTCCGAGGTCCTTCATAGAAAAACACTTCCCAAGCCAGGACTTGACCTCCTGCAAGGTTGGGATGTCATTTCCTATGAGTAGTATGTCATCCACATACAAAGTCAGAAAGCTAACTATACTCCCACTAGCTTTGACATATACACAGGACTCATCTTTTCTTCTCGAAAATCCAAAATCTTTGACTTTCTCATCAAAACAAAGATTCCATCTGCGAGATGCTTGTTTTAATCCATAAATGGATTTATCAAGCTTACACACTCTATTAGGGTATTTTGCATTGACAAAACCCTCTGGCTGATTCATGTAAACATCCTCAGCCAACTTTCCATTAAGGAAGGCCATTTTGACATTCATTTTCCATATTTCATAGTCATGAAATGCAGCTATGGCTAGCATAATCCTTATAGATTTAATCTTCGCTACTGGTGAGAAGGTCTCATCATAGTCAACTCCTGGAGTTTGAGTAAAGCCCTTCGCAACCAGTCGCGCCTTATATGTGTGTACATTCCCATCCATGTCGGTCTTCTTCTTGAAGATCCATTTGCACCCGACTGTCTTACGGCCCGGTACATTATCAACCAAGTTCCAAACTTGATTGTCATACATGGACTGAATCTCGCTGTCCATAGCCTCTTTCCACTTAGCAGACTTGGGGCCTGCCATGGCTTCCTTGTAGTTGTTAGGTTCAACCAAATTTATCAGTGTGCTATCACTGATAAATGTATCACCATAATAAAACTCAGGTGCATTCCTAACTCTACTGGAACGTCTCATGGGTAAGGACTCGTAAATTGGTTCAACTAGAGTTTCCTCCTCAGGTTGAGCGTTAGTGTTTGAGGTTCCTTCACCGCTTGACTCTTGAAGCTCTTCAAGGTCAATTTGCCTCCCACTGTCTCCTTGGCCTATGAATTCTCTCTCTCGAAAGACTCCTCTCCTTGCAACAAAGACAACGTTGTCACTCGGCCTATAGAAGAGATATCCAAAGGATTTATGTGGGTAGCCGATGAAAATACATCGCTCACTTCGAGGTTCGAGCTTGTCGTGAGTTTCTTTTCTCACAAAGGCCTCGCAACCCCTAATTTTGATGTGGTCTAGTGTGGGAACTTTCCTTGTCCACATCTCGTGAGGTGTTTTGGAAACCTTTTTAGTAGGGACTAGATTAAGGATATGGGTGGCAGTCTCTAAGGCATACCCCCAGAATGAGATAGGTAACGAAGCTCGACTCATCATGGAACGAACCATGTCTATCAAGGTTCTATTGCGCCTCTCAGCCACACCATTAAGCTGTGGTGTCCTAGGAGGTGTCAATTGTGAGACAATCCCACATTCCTTAAGATAGTCAAGGAACTCGATGCTAAGATACTCTCCTCCTCGATCGGATCGCAGTACCTTTATCTTCCTGCCCAATTGATTCTCCACTTCCTGCTTAAACTCTTTGAACTTTTCAAAGGTTTCTAACTTATACTTGATTAAGTAGACATACCCATATCTACTATAATCATCAGTAAAAGTCACATAGAAATGGTTTGCATCCCTTGTGGCGGTTCTGAATGGTCCACACACATCTGTGTGTATGAGGTCCAACAAACCTTCACCCCTTTCACAAGTACCAGTGAAGGGTGACTTGGTCATCTTTCCAAGTAAGCAAGATTGGCAAGTGTCATCCGACTTCAAGTCGAATAACTCCAAAACTCCATCCTTTTGGAGTTGGGCTATGCACTTCTTGTTGACATGTCCAAGACGACAATGCCACAGGCATGCTTTATCCAAATCATTGGAAGAATCAATGTGTAACACATTATTTCCTAGGTTATCTACAACATTCATAATTTCATATACACCATTGCAAGGTAATGCTTCAAAATAAAATACACCATTACAATAAGCATAAATACCACCATTTTCATTATTAAAAGAAAAGGTAAAACCTTGTTTGTACAAACTATGAAAGGAAATAATATTTCTCGCCATATCGGCTGAGTAACAGCAATTATTCAAATATAAATTTAATTTATTACTTAGCAATAACGAATAAACTCCAATCTTGGTCACAGGAGACACTTTCCTATTTCCCATGATTAAGTTTATCTTCCCGTGCTCCACATCCCTACTTCTTTTTAGTCCCTGCAAATCAGAACAAAATGTGAATACCACAACCTGTATCAAGGACCCAAGAATTAGCATGTGATAAATTATTAGATTGAATAGTGTAAATACCTGCAAAGGAAGGCTTGATCTTGTCATCCCTTATGTCCTGCAGGTACTTGGGGAAGCTTCGTTTCCAGTGCCCCTTTTCATGGCAGTGGAAGCACTCTGCTTCCTTAGAATTGGAAGAGGGATTAGCTGAACCAGCTTTGGTTCCACTTGAAGAGGATCCATCAAGAGATTTTCCCTTGCGGCTCTTTGAGGGAGCCTTTCTCTTCTTTCCCTTCCCATTCCCGATTGCCAGAACAGGGGCAGAAGTAGTAGTAGGAGTATACACAACCGAATTGCCTTTAAGGTTGCTTTCTGCAATCCTTAAAAGCCCTTGAAGCTTGCTAAGAGTGACCTCCTCCTTATTCATACGATAAGTCATACGAAACTGATCATAACAAGAAGGTAAAGAGTGTAGAATTATATCTATGGCCAACTCTTCATCAAAATTGACATTCAATTTTAGCAAGCGGTCCACGAATCTCTGCATCTTTTGCAAGTGGGCCGTGATGGGTTCACCATCCTTCATTTTGGTTGTGATCATGGAGGAAATGATCTCATACCTCTCCTGTCGAGCATTTTGATGATATATTACCATCAAATCATGATACATTTCATAGGAATAGTAGTCCTCATAGGACTTCTGCAGCTCAGCAGTCATGGTAGCAATCATTAGACACGACACCTTTGTCGCATCCCTCTTATGATTAGTGTGTTCAGCGATTTGTTCAGGAGTAGCAGTGGTGACATCAATCTCCTTAAGCTCTTTATCAAGGACGTATTATTTGTCCTCGTAACGAATAGTTATTCTGATGTTACGAATCCAGTCATTGAAATTTGAGCCATCAAAAATGACCCTCCCACATATGTTCATTAGGGAGAAAGAGCCTGAAGGAATTTGTGTTGGAGCATTGTTTTGGGTAGAAATCTGAAAGAAGAAGAAGAACAAAGCTTATATTAGATGATTGTCCTCAATATGACACCCAATATGAAATATTAAGGCTAGGATCCAACAATATTCTACAATTGCGAAGAGGGATGCCGTAATCCAATTGTAAAATATTTGAAGGTAGGTAAATGACGATTTACCAATTTCCACCATTAAAACGAAATAGTTTATTAAGTTTTAATTGGTTTTAAATTCCTAGATCTTTGAGATTCATTGAACTTTTCAATGGCATGTTTAAATCTCGAGTGTTCCCTTCAAGTTTGTGACTGTGATGCCGAGGATCACAAACAAATGTGTAAATAACCATGCAAATTAACTTGGTACACCCAATGTTACAAATCACCTAATCAATGTGCTGGTTAACCACACACGCTCCATTGATCTATGATTAACACAAGGCTACCCTTTGCCACACATTTTCATTCCCAAATTAGTGTGTCAGTTAACCACACACGCTCCACTAACGACTTAACAAGGTGCAAAGTGTAATTTCATGGATTAGCACCATTTTACATTTTTCCTAAAGTAACTAAGATTGGGAATTATAATAAAAGTTTAGTTACTTTATTTTTATCATTATACTTTTAATGAGGGAGAATTAGTGTCCTATCCTACCCGTTCAGCTAACGACCCTCCACTAGTCAAGGAAGCGATGGGTGAGAGTGGACACCCATTAAACAACCATTTTATAGGCAGTGACCTTATACCCCGCTTATAGACCGGCTTCGTGAATGAGGCCTACTAACGGTAAGACTGACTTACTCTTATATATATATATATATATATATATATATATATATATATATATATATATATATATTATTATTAACTTGTAATATTATAAATTATAAGGGTTGAATTTTAACTTTTAAAACTCTAGGGATTGGAATTAAAGTTTCATTTAATGAGACTTTGCAAATTCCAAAACTTGAGGGCAAGTTTTGAAACTTGTCAAAACTCTTCACATTCATAACCTATGAGTTTAATATGTGTATTAATGAAGTGACCTTTCATTTTCCATAACTTGAGGACAAGTTATGGAGGCCATTAAACACAATTAAGATCATATTTCTAACAACTAAATTATCACATAATTCATATATGATCTAACTAAACTCATAATCAAGACATTATCAAACCAGCAATTTGCAAACAATTTGGTTTATCATATAAAAAATAATTATTTCAAACTTTGACAATTATCTTGTGTTTGGATTAGTACAAGCACTACCATATAAAAAACATTTCTAATGGCCAAAAACAGTTTGAGGTAGTGTTCCTAATCCAAAATCGATCAAGAAACTCGGAATTCTGCACACTGGGCCATCAACTCGTCAAGTACATGAACTGGACTCGGCGAGTTGACTCATTACTGAGTGGAATCGTCGAGTCTGTTCATGGACTCGGCGAGTTCACTCGTCAGAGTGCAGAAAAACAATTTTTTTTACTTTGAAAAACTAGCATTCATCAAATATAATAGAAAACAACCCTAGGCTCTTATACCACTGTTGGGTTTTGAGCACAATAACACTTCCTAAGTGCAAATGCAACCCTAAATGCTTTGGATCTAAGTTTTCTCTAATTATACATGCATTTCCTTTTTCCAAAGCATTCACCCTAGCTAGCATACATTTGAAGCTATATAATATAAAACTTAGTTAGGATGCTTACCTCTTGAGTAGGGTAGCGTTCTTGACCTTTGAAAGCTTGAGCACCTCAAGTGTGATGCCTCTATTGGTTCACAAACACCAAGTTGCAAAAGGAGGATTCTAGAGAATAAGTTACGTATGCCAATGTATGGTGTAACCGATTTTGGTGCATGGAGGAGGCTTTTTATAGTTGTGGCAAGTGCTAGGGTTACACTTTGTAAACCCTAATAATCCATGACTTTTCACATCCTCATGCTCCATAGGTTTAACCTCCATGGACTATCCATGGACCATTTTATTAGTTTAGCCCAAGTTGCATAATTATGGATCATGAGCCCACACTTATAGAATCATTGATTTACATAATCAATCCCTCCATATTTAATTAGTCTCTTTTGACCAAAAAATTAATTCTTAATTAATTCTTGGACAATACCAATTAAATAACCATATTAATATATTATACTTATAATATATTAATAATTCATAAATAACCTTATTCTCTAAAGTCCATCTTATCAAGTTGCACTGGTGAAGGCAACCCAAAAAGGGACCATGCTACAATCGGGCCAAGTATATCCCAATTATAGTTATGGGCTTAGACACCAAATCCAACACTTTCGAGATGCTCTACGGGAGGAAATGCAGGACCCCGATTTGTTGGGGTGAGGTCGGTCAGTGGGTCATGGGGAGTAACGAGGTGGTATTCAATACCACTAAGCTAATTCAACAGGTTCGGAGTAGGGTCCAGACAGCTCAAAGTCGGCAGAAGAGTTATACCGACAAACGCCAGTCAGACTAAGAGTTCCAGGTGGGGGATATGGTTCTCCTGAAGGTGTCACCTTGGAAATATGTCATTCGATTCAGGAAGCGGGGCGAGATGGGCCCCAGGTATATTGGTCCCTTCAGGGTTTTGGATCGGGTGGTCCGGTTTGCATATCGCTTGGATCTTCCGGATGAGCTCAGACATATTCATAGCACGTTCCATGTCTCTCACCTGCGGAAGTGCTTAGTGGATGATTCCGCAGTGGTGTCGTTTGACGATATTCAGGTAGATGACCGCCTGAACTATATCGAGAGACCAGTGATAGTTCTTGACTAGAAGATGAAAACATTGAGGAACAAGGTTTTGGAGTTAGTGAAGGTGCAATGTCAGCACTGCAAGGGTTCGGAGTGGACTTGGGAGCCGGAGGATGAGATGAGGGAGCACTAACCGAAATTATTTGGAGCAGCGGACTTCGAGGATGAAGTCTGATTCAAGCGGGGGAGAATTGCAGCACTTGGATTTGGTATGTTCCCTTTCAACCCTTCTATTTCTGAGCTTTTCACTTTTGGTCCTTGTGGTTAGTATGTGGGGCGTACAATAGGGTACGCTTAGCGTACTACTTGAGAAGCTAGTATGCGGGGCGTACCATGTGTGTACGCTTAGCGTACTAGTTGAGAGTTGGATCACGCCTTCGGACACGTACGTTGGGCGTACACTTGTGTATGGGAGCCATACATGCATTTAAATGAAACCCTAACTTTAGGGTGTTGCACCCTATATAATCCATGTGATAGCCTCTTTTGGACATGTTTACTCAGCCTCCTTACCCATGAAAACCCTATTTCGTCCACTTGCTTTGTGACGTGCTCTTGAGCCTTGGTTTTGATCTTTGGTAGGTTTTGTGCTCTTTGAAGTGATAGAAGAAGAAGTGGAAGCCTCGTTCCTCGGAGGGGATCTTAGAGATCCAGAATTAGCTCCATCTTTTGGTGACTTTTGAGGTATAAAGTCTATACCTTGTCTACTCTTTGCTTTGATCTACTCTTTAGCATGTATGGTCCTTTTTGGTCCCTTTTGGTTGGTCTTGATGAGTTAAGGTCGTTTTAGAAGCTAAACCTTGTAGATCTGGATGTTTTGAGTGCTTCTTTGGTATAAAAATGCAAACTTTATGGTATTGGTTGTCTCATGCACGCATTAAGTCATTTGTTAAGTTCTTTTGAGCTTTAAGAGCCTCATTAAGCCATGCATGCACGTAAAGTTGGCAACTTTAGGTGATAAACCACCTTAAGGAAGTCAGATCTAAGTTTTGGAGTGAAGTTTTAACCATTTCAGAGCTGAATGAGAAAGTTGGCCAAACAGGGGGAGTACGCTGGGCGTACAAGGTGGCACGCTGCGCGTACAATCCTTAAAGCAAGTATGCTTAGTGTACAAGCTGAGTACACCCCGCATACTCAGGAGTGGGCTGTGAAAGTTGGGGTTTTCGGTATTGGGCTTTATTTTGGACCTTAGGAGTTGAGGGCTTTATTTTGGGCCATCAGAATGTTATTTTGTGCAAAGAATATTTTTGGACCTTGGTTTAAGGCCCATGAAAGGGTTTGGGCTCAAATTGGAAAATTGGGCCATAGTGGGCCTTTGGTGATTATTTTAGAATTTGGGCCTTTGGACAATTTGGATTGGGCTTAGGCCTTGGGCCAAATATAGGGAAGGGTAGAAAGGTCTTTTATCTTAGTTTGGACTCTTAGGGTGAGTCAGGATCCAATTATTAATTGGATGATGTTTTGTGATTCTAGCACGGGGATTTTAGCGGGCCAGCAGCCAGAGATTTATCCAGGAGATTCAACAGTGCGAAGTGAGTTTCCTGACCATGTTTAGTGGGTCTAAGGCACCAATGCCGGCCCACGATTAGTGATGCTAGGATACTAGATGCCTGTGTGACTCTTGTATGTGTATGTGCTTATATGATTTGTATGTTGGGTGGGGCACGTTATGCGAGTTTGGGCGGGGCCCGTTATACTCAGTGGGCGGGGCCCGATATGAGAGTTTGGGCGGGGCCCGTTATACTCAGTGGGCGGGGCCCGTTATGCGAGTATGGGCTGGGCCCGATACACTTATTGGGTGGGGCCCGTTATGTGTTTATTTATGTATGGTATGTGGTATGTGGGGGAACTCACTAAGCTTTGTGCTTACGATTTTCAGTTTATGTTTCAGGTACTTCTGGTTCCAAAGGGAAGAGCTCGGGATGATTGTAGAGCACACACCACTCGATTCCGCATTTTGTGATTTACTCTGATGATTTTTGATGTATTGATACAATTTGTTTATCTTGGTTTTATGACAATGATATGGTTTACTATTTAATTAATCTAAAAATTAAAAAAATTCGGGTCTTATTTTTAGGACTCTACAGTTTAACTCTTTGTTAGTACACATGTTTCATTATTTTTATAAAATACACTTATATCAACAAACAACTTGAAAACTGTGATATTTGATTTTTGTTAAACTTTTATTCGTTTATATCGCAATATGTTTTTTGTATTCAAAATTCAGGCCTATATGATTTTGTATTGAGAAATTATTAGCAAGGTAGTCTTTTTTTGTTGATGGAGTTTTTGATTTTGTTGAGTTGTGACTTTGACTTCCATATGAAATGGCAACTAATATCAAGTATTAGTTGTTTTATATTTATTGGCCTTGCAATTTATATGCTTCAGCTTAGCATTATAGCATATACATATCTCCCCTTCATATTTACTTTTTAGGTATGCCTTTATTTTATTGCCCTAATTATTTTGTCAGAATTACAACCTATATTGTCAATTTAAAATGTTTTATATAATATTTTAAATTCTCATATAATGAACAGGTTTTTGCATTATGATATGGAAAAGAAAGAAAATGCAAAAGATAAATGCATTCTGTTAGAATGTCTTTAAGAATGTTTGTTAAAAACAAGTATATTTTCTTAACTGGTAATACTAACGAGTAATGCATGTTATAAAAGCATTCTCACATAATGTTATTCGACTTTATGGTGGTTATTCTCATTACAATTTTACGATTACATTATATTGGAATAAATTATAATTCTTTAATATCTACAACATTATGACACAATTTATAGTTTTTATTCTCTATTACAATCTATCAGATTTTATAGTTTCTACTACATTCTGTCATAATTTATAGTTTTTATTCTCTTAGAATTCATTGAATTTTTTAATATTTGAAAGTTGATTATGTTTTCTTTGTAGATTTAGGTTTTGAAGAGGCTACCATTAATGTGGAAAAAGAAGAAAACATAGAGAATGAGAGTCTATTCTACCAGAATGTATTCAGCCACAATGTATAATGTGTTTCTTAACAGTAATATTCTTTCAGAATGGATTAGTGTTTTTGTTAGATTTTGATGTTTTTTTAACCATTTTTTAGTTTTAATCTTTAAGATTAAATGTAATTCTTAAACGATTATAGGTTAGATTTTTTTTCAGAATGAATGTAATAATTGTTTATTGTCTTATTTTTTTACAAATTAATATAATTAGTGATTCTTAAATAATAAAATCTGTATTCTTTTGGAATATGTTATTATTGATAATTTGTTGTATAATTCTTTAAGCATGTTAAAAAATATCTTGAATATAACCATATTCTGCAAGAATAAAATCGAAAATATCTTTACTATCTTATAGTTGACTTTCTGTCATTCCGACATAATAAAATCGGTTATTACTAAAAGTTATATTAAAATTAAATTTGAATTATTTTAGAAAAAATCATATTTTAAAAAAATAAGGGAATTAATTATCCCTTAAAATACAAAAATTTCCTTTTTTAATATAGATTAATTGACTAAAATAACCTTATGTTGTAATTTGTGTGATTATATGGTACATGTTACCCGATTGTAATATAATAGACCCTAAAATTATGATCATTGATTCTATTCCATCCGTTGGTCCAGATTTGTGCTTACGAGCACACAATAGATGCTAGGAGCACATGAACCTAGCCATATATATATATATATATATATATATATATATATATATATATATATATATATATATATATATATATATATATATATATATATAACTTAACTTGTTTTTAAAATTTTGTTTTTATACCATTTAAGAATACTTAATTATATTATTATAAATTAAATGTGATAAAATTTTCAAATGTATCTAAAATTTTAATAATTACAACCCAATAAAATATTTAATAAAAGGTTATATTGACATATGTCATATTTTATAAAAAATCAAATTGAACTTCATACATATTTTATAAGAACTCAAATTAGTATGCACAAACACAATACTAATATCATAATATTATATTATTACAAATCTAATTGTCCACTAAACAATATCAGATCCCCAAGATCATTGAAATATTGTCAAAACGATAAATATGTAGGATTGGGTTCTTGATATATTAATGTATATTGGTCATTTGTGGGAAAAATATTATAATGTATGAATATGTACTAATTCTTTAAATGTATATGTTATATTTCTTCAAATATATATGTAATATTTCTTTAATCATATTATTTTATTTCTTTAAATATATGAATAATATTTCTATAAAAAGTGTGTATATATTTATTTTAATATATTATGCATGAAATTATTTATTTAATAGAATGTTTGTTTTATTAGTATCACAATTAACTTGAATTGTTTTTATATGAACTATAAGATTTTTTTGGTTATAGCTACTCACTAATATCATATTTTATAGTATTATAACAAAATGTTGTTAGTTAAATTTGTAAAACATTATAATTAGAAAGGTTATTTAGAAAAATAAAAAACTTGGTGAAAGAGAATATTTTAGGATTATTCTTTTTAATATTTTAAAATATAGTGCAAAATAGATGAGGTTGTAGAATCACTCTAAACTCTATAACGTAAATATAGAGTGTGGCTAGAGATACTATAAAAATAATATGGATGGAATGATATATCAAAGAGAAAATTGCAAAAAAATCATTGTGGTTGGAAAAAGACTGTAAGTTTGGTCCAAAAAAATTTAAACTTGCATCAGGAGTTCAAATTTGATTTTTTTTCTTTTTTTTTTGTGATTTTGGTCTCTATCATCTTGAAAATACGATAAACCCCTTATATTTATTTTTATATATTTTTACATTTATTTTAATGATTTTAAATAACTAAAGATAAGAGAATGGCATACCCACCTCCTATCTCCTGCCCACAAACACACACAATCTTTCTCTCTCTCTCTCTCTCTCTCTCTCTCTCTCTCTCTCTCTCTTCCCCAGTTGCAACCCAACTGTCGCCTTTGTCCCACCGATGATCCAGATTCCAGAATGACCCAAATGCAGCTCAACCCAACATAATAGGTAACAATCGACAAATTATCATAAAATACATCCATTTTTTTCAATTTTAAATTCACAAACAACTTGGTATACATTTATATTAGCTAGTAGTATAGGAGTAGTTATCAAATGGATCATATATCATAAACATATATGAATATCCGAGCATGGGCATTAACATTCATCCAACAATTCTTCTATCTCTAAGAAACTAGCTGTATACCCTTATTAGGTTTACCTGATCCTGAAAGGCATAACAACAAATAAAGTTTAAGATACGGAAAATTAGTAAGTAACCTGCTTAATATCCACATTCGATATTTGCAATAGCTAATCATATCAGTTTAACCAACAACTGTAACAACGTAAATTTTCAAACAAAATTTTCATTTTTAAAACACATAATTCTCATTATCACATTCCAAAACCACGAGTATCAAATTGCCAAACACACAAAGTCAATAATCATTTGATAAAATCCAGGATCCACAAAACATAAACTCCATCTCAAGTGTGTGTACAATCAAGCCGGCGCTTTCCCGCGATCCTGAGAAGTACCTGAAACACATATCACATAACACGGTAACCATGAAGCTTAGTGAGTTCCCCAAAATACCACACATATCTCATTAGCCTCTCATGGCTATAACTCAAATAAGACCATCCGATCAAGGTGTCTCAGTGGGACCCTCCGGTCCCACAACTCGGGTTGACCTTCCGGTCCTAACTCGGTAAGCTCATAATAATACACATCATAAATCACAAAGACATAATGCAGGATATCACAATACTCAATAATAGCATACAAGACCCTCCGGTCACACAAATTACCACTCAAGGTAAGTATAGTGAGAAGACTCACCTCGGATGATGAACAACTCCTATAAATGTTGCCGCTGCGCACCGGCCTCTATCTCTGAGCCAAATCCACAATTATCCCAAATTAGGATCTAAGTCCAAACCCTCATTCTCTAAGTCTAAAGGTAGTCCACTAACTAGCCCATATATAACCCAAAACCCATTGGGCCCACCAAGGCCCAATAATAAATGGGCTCTCTCAAGTCCAAGAGGCAAGCCTAACACAAGGGCCCAAGGCACACACACACACACACACACACACACACATATATATATATATATATATATATATATATATATATATATATATATATATATTCCTCTGGTCCAAATATCTAGTACAACAAGCCCAAACTGTAGGCCTAACACTTAAGGCCCAATATTGGACTTAGCCCAACAAGTCCACAGTGAGGTTACGCGGGGCGTACCTCCCTTGGTACGCTCAGTGTACACAAGCGTACACGGATCCTGATCGGGGACATGAACCCAGTACGCGGTGCGTACTTGGATTACGCTCGGCGTACGTCCAGTTTCGCTTTTTCCCACTCTCTTGGTCTTAACCCATTAAGACCTTAGATCAAATCTCAGATCTGGACTCCCTAAAGTCTGTGAATTTAAGCCTTTGCATGGTTGATAAAGTCACAAACACCCAAAACTCTCACTCTCTTATCTCAAAATGCTCATATCTCATGCATGGGTTGATTCAAACGTCCAAGTCTTGATTTTTATGACTCTACACCACTAAAGACACTCAAAAGGAGCTGATAATAATTCTCTGGAGCTCAATATCTCATAAAGCATCCAACTTTGGGACCAAAACTCTAAAATGAACTAAAATGATGCACTAATCAAAAGGGTGAAAAAGCTTTGAGCTTTATACCTCTAGCTGAAGCTCCAAACACAGATAAGCTCAGATCCAAAACCTAGACTCCCAATCCTTCTTCTTCAAGGCTCCTTCTTCACTCCAAAGAAAACACAAGATCACTTAATAGCTTACAAATGGTCTCTCAAGCTCAAGGGATGTAAATTAGGGTTTGAGAGGGTGAAGTTATGGAAATGGTGGCCATAAATGAGGCCATCTTATTCTTTATATAGGGACACCCCCCCCTCATTTAGGGTTTTCACTTTGTGCTTAGTACCCCCAGCGTACTAGGTAGATTTGCTTCAAGTTCATGCACATGAGTACGCTAAGCGTACATACACGTACGCCCAGCGTACTCAGCTGCCACTTTCTCAAATAAGGGACTTATCTTGCCAAAACTTCAAACTGTCATAGCTTCCTTGTTATAAGCCCGTTTCCAATGAACCTCATATCCACGGAGAGGTGACGAGAAGCCTTAGACTTCTAGCAACTTGTCGCTGCCCGGAGGCTTCCTCATGCCCGGGTTGCAGCCCACGAACCCTAAATCACGGACGATCCGGAACATGATGTTACAACAACACATAAATCGAATCTCATAATGCCTTTCAAAGTGACTTAAAAATTACTCATAATATATGTATTCACTAGAACTTGCCAAGTAGGTGGGTCTCGCCACAAAGGATTATCATACTCTATAATAACAATATATTCAACTACCATGTATTTAAGGATGAGATAAAGTTAGTCACATTGTGTTGTTAGGGACAGTTATGTTTCCAATTGTTGAAGTTTTCTGTTACCCCTAGTCTCCAAAACTGCCAAACAACATATCATAGTTTAAGTATTAAAACTCAATAAACAACAATCTCCAAAACACATAAGTATTTTTACAAAATCCATAACTAACATGCAATTCTCATCATATTCTCTTACAACTTAAACTAAATTCACTAGTTTATTTTCTTTAACCATTTTCCTATATAACTATAATTTACACTCATTAACAAACATTCATGTTCAATTACATGTTTTAGCAATTTACTCAAGTTAGGGTTTTAGCACATCACTCCAAATTTACCATAACAAAGATTTCAAGTGATTACTTGGAGGTTTATAGCTAGTAACAAGAATTTACCATAAGCTTCTTTATATGAACACACATAAAATTTATGGTTTATATTCCGCTTTTAATTCTAGTTATCAATAAGAATTACAGAAAGAAGAAACCCTCATACCTTGTTCCAAGTAAGATGAGCTACTCTTGCTTTCTCCATAAATTCTTCTTCAACTTCTTTCAAGATAGGTGCTAGAAACCTCCAAGAATTGTTTCCTCTGGTTAAAGAGCATCTAAGAAGTGTGTAAGATGATTTTGAGGTTCCAAATATAGATGTACCACGCTTATACACATTGTGAAGGGTTCAAACTACAAATACAACCGTTGTTTCCCCAAAACACGACCGTGTTTTGGCCAACTATGCCCAAAATAACAACCTACTTTATAAAAGTCATTTACATCCATTTTTAGGACATAGATAGTGAAACACGGTCGTGTTATCATAAATGTTCATATTTAAGAAGTGTACTTTCACAAGTTCAAGTCTAACTCAATCCCCAACTTCAAATATGCATAACTCCCTTATACGGATTATGTTTTTAGACGAGTCTTTCAAAAACAAGTTATATTTTGTTGTGGATGCATTCTAAGATCAAGAATTAGTGATTTAGAGCTCTTTACACTCATATTTCATAGTCTTCAACATTGACTATCAGACCACGAGTCTACTAGAATTAACAACAATATCATTCTCAAATTAACACCACTTCTAGATACATTAACATACTAATATTAAGAAAAGTTTTCATTATAAAACTGACTTCAAAAGAGCAATTACACACCTCTCTCCCATCATTGCAAAATTTATAACATATGTTACAACTTCTCCTTGCCTTCAGAAGCTTCCGTCTGTAAAATCATTTTAGAACAAATGGGAGTACTTAGACATAAAATCCTCCTTAGGTTCTCAAGTTACGACCATACATCTACATCTATCGTAACATAACACATGTGATACATCAAGAATACTCTAGCTTTTTTGGGTTTTAGTTCAAAAATAGTTTCAAAAACTCATAAAATGGAAAACGGAGGACTTCAAATTTTCAAACATTATAAGCTAGTTACAACCCACCAAGGATCATCTTGCAAGTTATAGAAATATTAAATCACCAACCAAAGAAGAGATGAAGAAATAAGAACCTTTCTAGTTCTTTGGGTCCTCTTGGGAGGCTTGGAATTTGATGAAGAATGATGAACTTTTTAGACACCAATAATGACTCAACTTGATGTAGAATGCTAGTTATTTTGTATAAAGCTCTTAAGACTCTTAAGCTTGAAGTTCATAACCAATATGAACTTCAAGAGAGCATAAGAATGAGATTTAATCTTCAAAAGATGAACAAAATTGAGAGAGAATGTATGTCTACATGCATGTTACAGTTTTGGACTCTCCAAACGTATCACAAATGAAAGCCTTTGTTACTAGCTTTAAAGTAAGAGCAAAGTCCGTAAGTCCTTAACCATTTAATCACTTATTTCTCTAAAGCTAGTTTGTCTCCCATGCCTTTAAAGCAAGCCATGCCTTTTGATTAAACTAATCAAAAGCCCATGCCTTCCTTTTCTTCTCATAATTTCAAAAATAAGAAAGTAAAAAGAAGACAAAACTTTTATATTTTATAAACCAAGTTTATAAAATATAAACTTCAACTTTTTGGTAAAAGACAAAAGAATTTATCTAGTCTAAAATGTTGTGCATGGCTTATTAATTCATACCATATGAATAATGTAATCTTACTTGCTAATGAAAATTATTATTTCCTAATAAATAATCAATTATCAAGTTGTTGTTAGTGTGACTCATTAGTATCATATGCAATTAACAATATCACTTTAGTATGATTCTTGAGCATACAAGATCATTCAGATTTCACTTGGCATCTCTAAATGTTACATAATAATTTCTATCATTCTTAGTCTCCAAATTGGGCCTGACAGATCGAGGACTCCATCTATCCCTTTTTTCGAATTGAATAATACCCTTCCACGAACATTGTTTTAAAATAACTATATCCCAAATCTAAATTTCCAACAACTGTCGATGTCTATCAATACTTTTTTTTGAAGAATTTTCTACTCATATGTGCTCATGAATCTCTTTAATCTTTACTTATGTTTCCATTATACATATTCAAGTCCACAAGAGGATTTTCTCCCTTATTAGTTCAACTCATAAGTGTTATGTATGGTTTACTACTTACCGATGCTACTCGATACTCAGAAGTATCTTGAAGCACATTTCCCTGGAAAGCTTTTCCAATATGAGAAGTAAATTTATCGTATCTACTTGAAACAATAAATATTATCACCACACATTTTGGGACTTGAATACGTCCCTTACAAGTTTTTAAACCATGTGAACTTTCGTCAAAATGATTTACATTAGCTATGCTTATTTCACTTTTCAAGCTTTCTGACTTTATTACTTTAATTTGTGCCTCTCGAATCATATTAGGTAAATGACTAGAGATCTTCATTCGAACAAACAAAATTAGAATAAATCGTCCCTTTGACTTAACGTTTTAGCTACAACATTTGCTTCACCCGAGGCTAAATAATCACAACTGAAATCTTTCAATAATTTCATCCACCTTCGCTCATAAAATAATGGATCCAATTATTTTCAACACAAACACTACAACAACTAGTTTTAATGCACAAACTAGACATGCTTTCTCTACTACCTTCAATTGTCTCGGTACATAAGCAATCATTTTCCATCCTTGTGTTAAAATACTTCTAAGATCGACTCATAAGGCATCACTATATACAACCAAATTGTCCTTATTATGAGGCAACATCAATATTAGAGCCTCACATAAGGCTTGTTGAAGATCATAAAACACCA
This sequence comes from Lactuca virosa, assembly GCF_052849685.1. Lineage (NCBI taxonomy): Eukaryota > Viridiplantae > Streptophyta > Magnoliopsida > Asterales > Asteraceae > Lactuca > Lactuca virosa. The sequence continues at coordinate 386,139,899 of NC_136430.1, forward strand.
CCTATTGTACCTTTAATAATTTAATTTTTTGCCCTCCTTGTTAACTTGTTAACGATGTCGCTACACCATAAATATTCTCAATAAATCATTAAAAATGATCGATTAAATTAAGAAAATTATATATCTTAGAAGAGTTTTTTGGTGGATTATATTGCTTTGCTGCTTCATTCCTTGCAAGATTGACCTTAACACCCTAATTATCGACAACATGTCCAAGAAATTAGACTTCTCTAGGGTATAATTACGCCTTCAGAGAACTATGCATACAATCTATCCTTTCGGGTGAATTAGGAGTTTAAAGCAACAGATTTGATATTCACCTCAGTGTGTTTAGCCAATCCACAAAATAACATGATATTTGTCGATTTAAACAACATATTAAAATTTGCAATTCCCATTATATGTACAAAAGAAATTTTTGGAAGATCAAATTCCCCCAATCTCAATTTCTAGTACCCGAAACCTCAAATCATTTATAGAAACGAACAACATCCCATTAAAATAAAATCAAATAAATCTTTGATTCTGGACAAAAATATCAATCCTATGATGATATCTTATTCAACTATCAATAACTAATGCACATGCACATTAACTTATCTTTCTTTTCCATGACAATATGGGTATGTATCAAAGAGACAAATGAGTTTAATAAAACTACAACTCATCTGCTCCTACTACAATGTCATTACTTCTTTTTTTTTAATTTCACCATTTGGTAAGGTGTACAAACAATAGAATCAACTACGAGCATTGAGTTAATAATGATGTCTATCTGCTACTCGGGTAGAAAATTTGTAAGTTTATCCAAAATACGTTGGGTTACTCTTTTAAAACTTATGCATTTTCTATAACCTACTTTCTCAATTATGGTTGCATTACATATGTAACTCACACCTTATCTTCTTTAATCATAATTTCTCATATTTTAGCTCTAGGTGCCACACATTTTTTTCTTCATAACGCCATTCTCATGTATGGCTAACTAAGATTTATCCGACGCTTCACTTTCAACAATCTTTCCATCACAATTTATTAACTCAAGACTCTCGTGTTTTAACCTTTCTAGGTTCAAAGGTACCTCTTGCACCTTTAACACCTCATGTGTCATTAAAATATTAAATACTCCTCATACGTCTTTAAACACTTCTCTTATCTCCCTTAAATTTAGACAGCTCATGTGTCTATATCAAACTTAGACACCTATTGTGTCTTAGAACACCACTTTATATGATTTTACACTCACATGAAAGAAGTATAACACAAATTATTACTTAGATACAATAAGGATAACTCAATATTTTTTCACTACTATATCCATCTCTTTTGTTAGTGATCGATTTCAAAACGATAGGGAAATGATCTCGTTGATTTCTAATTCTACATATGTTTTTTATTGTTAAGTATAATATCACTTTCGTATATCAACTTAACATGATACTCCCATTTAATAAGGTTAAAAGAGTGGTCAGTTGAACAACAGATGAGGCAGCCACTAAATAAAATACTATAGACGAATTAATATCACATGTGTCAGGAGTGAGTTTAAGGAAAATATAGCTATCACCACTTCGGGTTTCTCTGTTGCCTCATCAATCATCATCCACTACTCTCCTGCTCATCTCAAAACTCACTTAAATTCTATCTTTCATCTCGACCGTTTTCAAAACAATCATCACAATGTTGTTCGCTCGAAAACTGTTCAATTGATCAGAAGGTTTAATAATCGTTCTTTATGTATCGTTCAACGACTCTGGCTTGAACATTTTAGTCTGTTCTAACAGCTCCAACTTGAGCATCTCAATCTACTTCAATAGCAACATATTTATCTTTTCTTTTAGTAGCTCTAACTTGAGTGATCAATGTCTTCATATAATCTCAACTTGCACATAAGTGTAAAATTCTGCTTGATAGTCTCAACATGGACATATCAGGACATATCAGTGTTTCTTTTCTATCACAAACTACTCATACACTTTCCCTATATGGGATAATTTTTTACAGTCTCAACAACGAATGATTAAAGAATACTCCATATAGGAACAACAGGACAATATTCCTAAATGGGACTAACTACATCCAAATTTATTAGGCAACGTCTACGATTATTCGTATGAATACCGCTTCCACCAAGTTAATCCACACATAGAACCTTCTTCTCCACAATTCAGTTTATATGGAATTACAATATAGGTGCTCCTATATTCCCCAACTGTGTCTCACAGTTGGCTAACATATGTCCACAAGGTTTAGTCAACTTGTATTTCTCTTCTCTATTAACCGGTTAAAGTTTAAGAATCTACTACAATACTCCAAATTCACTTAAACCACGACTTTGATACAAACTTGTATTACCCGATTTCATCTTTGCATGAGCCACACCTAACATCGCTGCCATGAAGGTTTTAGAGATGGCGTAACCACGCCTTGACGCACACCATGATGCATGGTTTTAACCCGTTCTTTTGTCTATTCATTTTTCACAGATTCACAATTTTGTTAGCATATCATATATTTCTATCATTTGTGACTTATTAAGAAATTTGTTAACATATTATGAACTAGGTGAAAACCCGCGCATTGTGTAGAAATAAAACTATGATGACTAAAATTATGACAAATATATTGCGCTGATTACAATAATATAATTATGTTATTGGTACATATATCGTATTAGAAATATTTATATCCTCGTTATTAATTTAGAGTTAATAATTTTTTATACTAATAATGTTATCAAGTTGTTTTGTTTCTTATTTATACTTAATTATTATTTATATGTTATTAATATCATCCATCACTTCCTAGCAAACATTTTGATTATTTTCTATGTTATTTTTGTTGATAAATTATAAAACAACAAAAAAAGATAAATTTCAAGTGGAAATTAGAAAATGAAGAAATAATATTAAATTGTCATACAAAAGAATAAAGTTTAATAATAGAAGTAACAACAAATGATAAGTTTCAATTAGAAATTAAAGAATTAAGAAACAATATTAAAATGACAAACATAAACATAAACTCTAATAATAGAAAACAATATATAAAAAACAAAAGAAGTGTAACATGAAGAAAGAAATAGAACTAAAGACATAATAATAATCTATTTAACGAAAATCCTATCAAACATTTATATTATATCTCATGTTCTATCTCATGAAGTAGAAGTTTGTTTCTTTTTAGCTATTTTTTTTACACAATCTAATTCTTGAAATCTTAACAATCTAATCTATATATATATATATATATATATATATATATATATATATATATATATATCAAGCAATTAATATGCCATAAGTTACAAAAACTCTCGAGTTATAATAGTTAATTAACTGAAAGCTAAAGAGTTTTAGTATTAAAGTAATATAGAATACAATTATAAAAAAAACTTTTAATATGTATTAATTAGATGATAAATTGAAAATTTGTAATAAATTACTATAAGTCATGTCACAATATAAAACTTTATCATACTATTTATGATTTATGATAACATTCATTATTAAAAGGTATTTGAATGGTCATTGGAGTCTCAAATGCATGAGATTCAAGTATTTTAGTCTCTATTATAATAGACTAGACGATATTTTGCGCGTTGCGCATATATAATTAAAATATTGATAAATATATTTTATTAAAATAAGTATATCTTTGCTAAGAAATTTAAATTAATAATCTTACACTATATTATTATAAAAAAATCAAAGTATTTTAAACAAATGACAACATATATAAATATTAAATCCACATTATCTTAATACGAGCTATATGTGTTGTGAATGAAAATAAAAATAAATTCAATTTAGATAGACATATTTTATGGTGATATTGTTTTAATGAAATAAATCTGTAGGTTGTGTGTGAATTTGCAATTTCAATGTAAGTTTTATATTTAATATTTTATTTAAACCTTTTTTATTTTTAAATAATTTTAAAACTATATTTTAATGCATGTTTTATATTTAACATTATATTGAAACTTTTATATTTTAAAAATTTTTAAACTATCTATTTTGTAGGAAAAAAAATAATATTATAAAAAGTAGTTTTAATCAAATTTTTTGATAATTTGACATTTTGATTTAGATCTTATATTTAAACTTTTTAACTATTTAGGAAACAAAATAGGTTTTAAATATTTTTTGAAACATAAAAAGTAGTTTTTAATCATTTTGTTTTTGTTAATTTGGCATTTTTATTAAGGTATTATATTTAAACTTTTTAACTATTTAGAAAAAAATAGATTTTGAATATATATTTTTCTACGTTTATTTGAAATTTTGATTTATGTTGTGAATTTAACATCATATTTAAATTAACAAATTAAGTATATTATATTGAAAATAAATAATTAATATTGAAATTACAATAATAATGAAGTTAATGTATTAATTTAAGAATAAGTTGAAAAGTTGGGGGTTTTAAATTAATGTGGTGATAAGAAAATGACCTTTATTATAGTATACTATAGATATATAGATATATAGATAGATATATAGATTTCTCCATAGAAAGCCACATTACGATAATGGAAGTGTTAGATAAGACCATGAGGTGTAAATGTATACCATGTAATAGTTAGGATAACTTTCATTTTGTCAATTTTTTATTTTAAAAAGATACACTATGGAAAAAATGACATACAACCACACTTTTTCGAAAACAACCTATTCATACTTTTGATAAAAGTGTAGCGATTTTGATATAATTTAGGACTAATTATCATTGATAAAATCCTGAATTGTTATCGCTACAATTTGTGTGCGACCAATGCAAAAGAAAAAAAAACTTGTAGTCACGCTCTAAAATAACGAATGTGACAAATTTTGCCCACAGTCAAATAGTGTGGCTAAATGTCACCATTTGCCATGTTTTTTTATTTGATTTATGAAAACAAATTGCAATGGTTTTATGAAGATATATATATATATATATATATATATATATATATATATATATATATATATATATATATAGGGAAAAGTGAATTATATAAGCTTAGGTACCCAAACTCACTATACTACATCGTTTTGTGTCATATATATACATTATAATTGTCCAATGTTCTTATAATTCAACTTCTAAGTTGATTTATTTCGAAGACTTTTATAAATTTCACATTTATTGTCCTTTTACATAATTTTCATTTTCAACTATAATATATATAGCCTAGTAGTGTTCGACAATAAGATGTGATGTAAGAGGAAGATAATAGTGAAATTTTGGAAATCTTGAAATTACTCAAGTTAGGGGTTGGATTTTAAGAACATTATAATAGATATATCAAACAAAACGACATATTATAGCGGATTTGAGTACCTAAGCTTATATACCCTTAAGGGTATATTCACTTTTCCCATATATATATATATATATATATATATATATATATATATATATATATATATATATATATATATATTCACTTAAAGAAATCTAATGCAGTTAAAAGGTAATATATATGTTGACATGAATGGTTAGTGTGTGTATATGTATCGTTTTTTGCCACTTATTAAACCTAACAAAACAAATGATTGTAACTAATTTATGGTCATGTTTTATTTTATTTTGTGTGTTTACTAATGAGTAGTTGTCATGATAAAAGAATAAAATGTGTGACTATATGTATTTTATGGTGACGGTTTAATTCCTTATGTGTGTCTAAATATAAATCATATTATTGATTATAGAAAAATGGTGTGACTATAAGTATTTTATGTTCACTTTTTATGTTATGTTGCATGTCTAAAAGTAAAAAAATAGTCTTATTAAAAGAAGAAAAATATGACAATATTAAATGGTCATTGATTTATTTTTAGAAATGCATTTTTATTCATTTATTTTTATTGGTAATTTCCAGCAGAAACCCGACGGATCAAAAAATTAAATTACCCCGCTTCACCAAAATATTGGATTGGTTTTAGATTTATAGTTCCCCCAAAAAATTTGACCATTATTCTCCCACCCACCAATCGATCTCAGTTCCGACTTGTTTGAAACCATCACTGGTCCACCTCGCCGCCATTGCCATTGATTGAGGAATACATCGGCGCCACCGCTCCACTATCGTAGGTGGACCAGAAACCATAATCTCTCCTACCACCATTAAGCAACATCGTCAACCTACCATTTTCGCTATTATTTTTACATGAAAGTAATTCACCTCATATTCCAAGTTTAGTTGAAACTTATACTACCCCTAATATGAGTTCTTATTTTGCCTTCTGAGTGTTCGATGAAAGTACTAATCGAAATATGTTTTTGCTATACTCCTTCCAATTGTTCACTGGCCCCTCATTCCCCTCCAATAACAATCATAACTCTTGAAGGTCCATTTAATCATTCTATGTGTCTATGTTCATTTATGTGACATACCCAAATTCATGGTCATTTTAAAAATTTTATTTATGCTTATTTGAAAATTAGAGTATCATTTTTAAATAATAATATTGTGAAATTTGTTCCCAGAAAAACATGATAAATATATTATCAAACCATTTCCGAAGAAATGTATTTTGTTTATATTAAAACTTTGGGATGTCATCGTTAATACAGAAACATAAGCATAAACAGACCTTACATTCATTTACACTAGTGATTTACATCTCCTTTAATCTCTCAGTGTAATGTAGCTTCGTATCAACACCTGTGATACAAATAAACTGAGTGGGTCAGGTTGGGAAACCTGGTGAGTACATAAGGTTTTCAACCCACAATAATATAATTATTATGTTTAATCATCAAACAATCAACCCATCCCCATTATCTTCTTTATTCTTAAGGATCTACCCTAAGAATCAGTTATCCTTCATTCATTCATTCCTAAGGATTATCCTAAGGAATAGGCACGAAGTCCATCTCTACCAGGGTTTATATAACAGGTACTAAGTCCATAGCTACCGATGTTAGGCACAGCTGCCAATGTTCTTTCATGAGGCACTAAGTCCATAGATGTTAGGGTTTTTAGAATACATCCGGTGAACGCGTAGTTCAAAAGTTAGGTACAACTGCCAATATTATCCATTAGGCGCAGCTGCCAGGATATTCAGAGTACATCTGGTGAACACGTCGTTCACAACACCTACATGTTGCGATCCTGCTAGTGTTCCACTGGACTGTCGAGAATAGTCTGTGGTTGTAATTTATACTCTGCTAGATGACTGGGCCATCATTTGGTTCAAGGCTTCTCATTATCTTTCACCTCTCATCATCTATATCATCTTTCATCTCTCAGCTCATCTCATCTTTAATCTACCCATCTTTACCCATCATAATTATAGGTATAAAATACGTATACATTTTAAATCGAATAAGACATATATATTTTGTTCATCCAACATAGATATCAAGAACACATGTAATATACACACATAGCACGTAATTTATATTAAATACTTCATATCTATGTGTAAGATGAAAGTAACTATGCACTCACAACATTTAATTTATATTAAATACTTCATATCTGTGTAAGATGAAAGTAACTATGCACTCACTTGTTAAAGTGATGATTCCAAACTCGGGCAACGCTTCGCTTCTAACAATTCTATTTTCCTTCGACGAAACCTAGTATCATTACCGCTAGATTTTAGTCTAATTTTTATTGTGACTAATTATTAGTCTATATTAATCATTAACTCAAAGTCTACTTTCATGATCTATCAAGTAAGGAACAACCAGGTAGGATCATATCGGAGGTAGGGTCCGTTTGGTATATGAAGTATACTGTTTGGAAATCACACTTTAAACACCTCACTAAATCACAGCCTAGACATCATCCCCGTAAGTAGATCAATCAGTATAATGAATTGGAATCACTGATAAATCTTTTTTATAAGTTCATAATAACGATAATGAACTTAAACATAAGTTATACTTAAAGTACGGTAAGCATAACTCAACTTACATAGAGTTTAGCGAGGAATCGGGCTCTGCGGGGGCAGAACTTCCAAGCCGAAAAGCTATTTTTCTCAGAGCCTTCGGGTGCTCTGGGGCTTTCCTCTAGCACCTTGAGGTTACTAGGGCTTTGGGAGGGTTTTGGGAGGCTTAGAGAGAAGTTAGAGAGAGAGAGAGAGAGAGAATGGGTTTTTGGTGTGAGAAACGAAGGCACTCTCGCATGCTATGTATAGGCTGAATTTTGGACCTACTCATCGAGTTTTGGCCTCCAACTTGTCGAGTTGGTGCCACATGTCACCCTCTGGTGGCAAGGCTTGGGGAGAAAGCAATGGTCCATGTTAAGCCACGTCACCTCTTTCGCAGCAGCACCATTACGACTTCTAAATTTCGTAACTTTCGCATACGAGATCCCTTTTTGACGTTATTTATATCCACACGAAGGTGGAGACGTACTCTACAACTTTTGTTTAGACTCCGTTGGATAATTCTTGACCGATTTTAAATTTAACAGTATGAGAAGATTACACTGTTAACGACCGTGTAAAATTCATAACTTCTACAAACAGACTCCGTTTTCGACTGTCTTTTTATCGTTGAGCTCCTATTATTGAGATATTCAATTCTCAAATTAGGTTGTGTTGGCTAAAAATCGATCGATCTAAAATTCTATTCCGGGTTGTTCACTATTATGTTAAATCTTAGAAAAATCATAACTTCCTCATACGAAGTTAGATTTGGACGTTCTTTTTATGCACGTTCTCGGTTTAACATATACTATGACTTTCATATTGATTCCTAAGGCTAAAAAGTAATTTATCAAAACTTCACTTTTTTCGTTACACGGTGTCGTGGGGTTTTGCCGTAAAACTTCGACGGGTCATAACTTCTTCGTTATAACTCTGATTTCAATGTTTTTTATATGTACGGAACCCTTGTGAAATATACTATAACTTGGTTAAGATTATTCCTTTTAAATAATCTTCCATAAAAAATCATTTTTGACGCTCATTGTCTCTAAATTGACTAGCCCGAATCTGCGGGCGTTACAATTTAACCCTTTACGATGTTCTTCAATTGGGTTGTCAAATTGTCAATAAATAGAAGATTATTGTTCAATGATTTCAAATTTGTATCATGAAATTTTATGTTATGGGCTCTACTATGGGTCGTAAATGAATTCACAAGGTTTCTTATAAACAATTTATTATCCTTAAATTTTTTTGGCAAAATCATTTCAATCTAGATGTATGTCATGAGTTTGAGTGGTTCACTACTTAACTGAATGATTTTTTCGGTGCATTAGGTTTCAATAGCATGTCCCATGAAGAAAGGTATGTTGTAGATCATTTGTACTTTTCAATTTTCATGTTTGAGTGTGTAGAAGCAAGAACCAATGATGGCTAATGATACTTTTACTTCAAAATGAATGTGTTTCTTTCTCTTTCACTCTTTACTCTCTTTAATCTCTGATATAAATAGAATGCATCATGGGTTTTTGATATTAGTGACAAAATAATGTAATCTTTAATCCTTTGATACAATGTACAAAAGGACGACATATTGCAGGTTCACACAACAAGAATGAGTTCGTTCTAATCAAAGTAGACGAAGTCAAAAGAGTAAGTCAACAACTCTTTTATAATTATAAAATATCCTAAAATCTTAATTGTGTTTCAAATCTTTGCTTACCCTTGCGCTAATTCTGTTCTTGGTTTTTTTGTTTTGACTTATGGATATGAGGTACTTAATTTGAGTCCTTGTTGTCAACTAGTCAATTTCAATCATATGCTTACAAAGTTATGTAATAATTTACATTTCTAGACAAATTAGAGTTAGTATTGTATCTGAATTAGGCTTTAGGTTTTTGCTCCTACCCCGTTAATGTTTTACTAGGACCATTGATTACACATTTTATTCTTTTGTGGATGATTGAAGCGTTATAAATATGTTAAATGATAAATGTTATATTTATGCATGTACATGGATTTGCAAGCTTAAAAAAGAAGACAATTGTGATCTTTTTAATAGGATCAGATTCAACCAAGAAGGTTTAAAACATCCAAATTATATTTGGTGCATGAGTGCATTTATTAAACTAAAGAGCTGCTTTTGCTTATAGTTGTCAATTTATTACTTCATCATATAGTTTTCTGTTGGTAAGTGGACATGTTCTTTTGTCAACTTACTTCATCTTGACTAGTAACTTCAATCATTAAAAGAAATATAGTTATAATTCTACAAAAATCACTGAAAGCATTGCAATTGTCGGTCAAATACACAAGCATGTAGCTATAATGAGTAAAAATTAAAGTACATTATCCAAATTGGCAATGGGAGCAAAGTATATTGCTATTATGTACGTCCTCTTTCCATTTTCTTTATTTTGTAATTAATAGATGTATTGAATCTGGGATTTCATTACATGTCATCATCCAAGTGTTTAAGAGCTATAAAAAGTTATATTTGCTTATTGATTTGCTCATGTAAGCGGATTCCATATTTATGATTTAAAAGTTATACTTGCTTATTGATTTGCTCATGTAAGCGGATTCCATATTTATGATTTTTTTTATGTAAATTAAGTACATGTAATATCTTGTACAAAGTAGGATGAGACATTTAAATGCATTCTATTTGTATGAATTGTATTGGTTTGTATTTAAGTTACTTTTATGAAATACATTGAGTAAATGCAAAGTACAATGTTATAATCAGCAATGTTTGTTGTATTGTTTATTAGTTTTGTGGTTAAATAAGAATTTTATGATAAGTGTAATGTATTAAGGTTTTTTCTGCATATTAGGTAGAAAAAAATTGGACGTTTTTTAATTTTTTTTACTCATTTTAGTGACGAAATACCGATGGAAGTTCCGTCGGTAAAAGTTTTCGTCGAAAATATGTTGGTAATTCCCTTTATCGACTGACTACATATACCAAGGGCCATGCTAAATATTATTTATGTGACTGTACGTTAAAAACTAACCATTGTTAAAGATAAATACGTGTCACTTAAATTATTTTTCGCAATAATTTGAAGATTTATGTCTCTAATTTATAGTCGTACTTAATAATTTTATATGAAAAATCACAGTAAAAACAACTTTCATGTCGCCATACGGTCAACAAAAGCAACTAAAATAACGACATTTTGTGTCTAAAAAATATGAGAAATTAAATATTCTCCTACTTTTCTTCCTAA